>NC_053028.1:407330734-407682071 GCF_003073215.2 Triticum urartu
CAATTGATGTATTGACGAGTGTCATGCTCATAATTACACATAAGCATAAAGTTAAGACGGTGTTTGTCGGCATAAGTTTTTTTTTTTTCAAATTTGTTGTTTGTTGGAGATTGTCACGAGAAGATGCAGTGATTGTGAGCTGTGTGTTGTTTAGAGTGAACCTTATGTTAGTATGCCTAATAGATCAGTTGTTTATTTCTTAATGTAAGCTGTCTAAAGTTAACAATAATTGACAATGAGCTTCAAATTCTGATGACCTATCAATGGACAATGAAATTCAAATTTGCAGTGCATAGTTTTGGCAGATGTAAATAGAGTCTAAAAGTTGTGCTGGGTCTCTGGTAAGTTAAATATAACAAAAATACCCCCTGCTGATATAATCAGATTTTCCATTTGCTGGATTTTTTTCAATACACATTGTTTGATCGATAAATGTCAAACTTACATTGTGCATGATGATGCATATGCTTTTAGCCTGTGTGCTTATCAGAATTTAATGGATTCTGCGAAGTTGAACACAGTTTATCAGAATTTAATGATAAAATCTCTTAATTTCAGGATGTCCTACGCAAAGAGAGCAGCAAAAGCAACGGCGGTTTCTCAATCACCTTCTTGATCGTGGTTGGTATTCTGGGCATCATCGCTGGTTTCATCCTCAAGAAGACATAGGAGAAGAGTAGTCCCCAACAAGGTTACATTCCCAGGAAAGGATGGATACCAACAACATCCCTTGTGTTTTTACTCCTAAAAGGAGCGCCTGTTCTATTCTAACTTGTAACGGCTTAGAAGCTTTGGTTTGTGTACATTACATGGTGGTTTTCATGATTTTAATCACATCGAGTAGACTTGTTTTAATTATAATTCTTATTAACAGCTGCAAGTTATGTCACGTTCGCCATTCTATTCTAACTCCTTTAATTCATTCTAATCTCACCTTCCTTGTGACCGTTGGTGAATTCATTGCTGCTTCTGCCAGATCTTTCAGCTTCATGGAACTCCTGACATCTTACCAGAATATATTTGATCATGGAAACTACAGTATGTACGTAGTTAAGCCATTCAGTACGCGGAAGGAAAGGTCTGTTTAAGCTGTCGATTCATCAGGGTGATGAGTCTGAATATAACATGATTCATGTGTCTGATCCTACAGTAAGGCTTATAGAACATGAGAGACCTTCAGGTAGGAACGACGTATAGTTCCGGACGCCCAGGGGCCCTGGGGAGCACCCACGCCGCCGTGGCGACCATGCCGGCGACGAACCCTAGTAGAAGGCATGCACACCTCGTGGCGACGATCCAGACGAGAGAGCAGGGGGTGGTTTCATCGGTCTCCGCCGTCGCCGCCTTCCGTGTACTGGCAGCACTGATGGCCGGCCACTCCCCTTCCGTGGTCACCGTCGACATGCTGCGATCGCATCGGCACCGTGCCTTTCCCGCGGCCCCTTCGCTGCCGTTCCGCACCTGCGTCACTTCGGAACCGCCTCCACTGTCTCTCCTGCAGACCGTCTCTCCGTCGGCCTCGTACATGTCGTCGTCGTCGTCCTTCTTGTTAGTCTCGCGGTGGTGGTGCGTCCAGGTTTTAGGCTTCGACATGCACCGGTTTCTCCGTATATGTAAAGAACGCATGTGCCATAACAGTTTCTCCGTATCTTAGATAACTTGGTAAGACTAGAAAGAAAGGAGTCTGCCGAAAAAAGAGAGGATAAAGAGCGCTAATGAGCCTTTGCATTATACCATATATAAAAGGAGAAGAGTCTTAATTTGGACATAGACCAGCCATCTAAACTATGTTAATTTTCAGGTTATATATTAATCAAAAGCACATTTATTTCCTTTGTTTCGTGTGATTTTACATTGCAGCAGGGTATTTCTATCTCCACTATCTAAAAAAACATAAAGTTTATCTTATGTTAATTTTTCTTTCAACCTCTTGTCTCTTTAGGTGTGCTATATCCGCCCACCCTTCCATCGGTTTTTCGCTCTTCCTTTCCCATTTATGTTTTCTTGGTCCGTCTGAATTCTTTCTTTTTCTTCATCCCACTACCTATGTCCTCGCCAGAATGCACACACACCGTCCTCTCTCTCTCTCTCTCTCTCTCTTTGTGTGTGTGTGTTGCAAATCGCGGCTGCCGTCATATGCTTGTGCCTCTAATTCCAACCAATCCCAACTATCTCCCGCCCCGCTCTCAACTGGGTTGCTCCCCGGTCTCCAACATCGATGCCTAGTGTTCGTCGCCATTCCTCCCTACCCTTCCCCCGCTAACCATACCCACCAACTCTAGCTTTCCTGCCCGAGCGTGTCATATGTTGTTGGTGCCGCTCTCCTGTTATCTTACCTCGGTGTTGTCTCCGCCAACACAACCCCCTCCTCGACCCCTTCTGTTGCCCTCTCGCACAACTTCTCCTTGCGTGCTATTTTGTGTCCTGTTTGGAGGGCCGCTGCACATGGGGGCCACCGCCGCCGTGACATGCTCCTGGTCATTCCTGCCTCCTCTACATTGTCGAGTAACACTGCGGATAAAACTTTGTTGCTCAACTTTCGGAGATTTTTACTTAATCATGTCCTAATGTGGATGGCATACTTGTGCCGAACCATTGTGTTGGACGACCAGTGCAGATTTGAGAGTTCTGTCTTACGTCAATTTTTCTTTCAACCTCTTTGTCTGTCCTCCCCAGTCCCCATGTACGTCCACCCTTCCACCGGTTTTCCAACCCCTCCTCTCCCGCTTGGGTTTTCTTGGCCCATCTAAAGTCTTTGGATTTTTTCATACCACCACCTTCACCAGTTCACAACACACACGGTATGGACTATTAAGAACGCATGAACACCCTTATCTCCTGATACCTCTCTCTTCCTCTCTGCTGCAAACCGCCGCCGTCGCCCGCCCCTTGCCTCTGATTCCAGCCAATGCCGGTCATCTCCCATTCTCTTCTCGACCGGTGTTGCTCCATCTCAATCTGCAACATCGATCCCAATGCCTCGTTGCCATTCCACCCTTGTGCGTGCCCGTTGCTAACCCTAGCCACCGGCTCGGGCTTGCCTGCGCAACCGCATTGTGTGTTGTTGGAGTTGCTCTCCTATTATCTGACTCTGATTTTGTCTCCGTACACGGGACCAGTAGAGGATCCATCCCATTAGGCTAGGGTGGGCCAATGGTAGAGCTTTTCATAAATTTTTAATATTTTTAAATTTTTCTGCGATGATATAAAGCTATTGGAAAAAACCCAGGGTGGGCCATGGCCCACCCTGTCTACCCTCTAGCTTCGCCAATGCACACAACCTCCTCCTTGACCCCTTTTGATGCCCTCTCGTACATCTTCTCCTTGTGCGCCCACAACCTCCTCCTCGACCCCTTTTACTGCTCTCTCATACAGCTTCACCTTGTGCGATGTTCTGTGGCTTTGTTCAGAGGGCCGTTGCACACGGGCGTCACCGTGACCGCCACGTGCTCCTAGTCATCTCCGCCTTCTCTACATCGGCATGTAACACTATAGATAAAACATTGTTGCTCAACTTTTGGAGAATTGAATACTTGCGTTGAGCCATTGTGTCGGATGTGTAGTGCACATTTGAGAGCTAGGTAATGTACACCTGTCAATTAATCATGAATATGGCGATGATATCCATACATTTCAGGTAAAATGTACATGAGTTTGTATTAGTTCATGAAAATGAATGGTTGCATACAAATGAAATCACTACTATGATTTTTGATGTGTGTTTTCAACGCTTTTACATTAGACAGATTGTTCTTCTTTTACACGTGTTGTGAACTAGAGCAAGCGAATCATCCCATGGGCTAAATATTTTTCAAGAAAGTGACCTTGGTGGGAAAGACACTCAAAAATAGGACTAAGATTTTTTCCTATTGTTTGGGCATGGTGCAACAAATCTGATCATTCCAGTCTCCTCGTATATCCACCTTCCATGGGTAATGGTTTTTCTTTATCTCTCATGTGTGCCAAATTTCTCAGTCTAAGTGTCGTTGCTCTCTGATGTTCAACTCCCTGTCCTTTGCCAATCAATGTTTTTCTGTTGGTTCTTTGATGTCCATGTTGATTTTCAGAATGTTTTGGTTGAATTTTGTGATGCAAGTAACACGAGATCAAATATGATGGTAAGTTCAGTTTCTGGAGCCTCAATTCATTTTCCAAATTCATGGATTCTCAGTTCCAGGGGACTTGCTATACGGTACATGTATGGAATTTGCTTGCTCTACGTGTATGATTTTGCTCAGGTTTCAGCCCGGTGCCAGTTGTTGTTTTCTGCTTGTTTTTTGTTTTACAGAAAATCAATACCTACAAAGGTCCAAACACGATGCCAATTTTTGACCTTTTTCTAGACAAAAATAAGCCCTCAAAGTTTCAGTAGTCATCGAGAGGAAGTTCGAGGGCACCACAAGGGCAGGCGGCCCGACCAGGGGGGTGGCTACGCCACCTGGCCTTGTGGGCTCCCTGAGTCTCTGTTTGCCCCAATTCCTGGCCTACAAATACACATATATTCTTAAACCCTCAAAGCGACACCCAAAGTGGTGGCAATCCTCATCAGGCAACAAGGTGGATATGAAGATAAATTGCCCCCAATGCAATCAGCATCCCCTGCCTCATGTACATGGCGGCTTCTAGCATGATGAATCACTTGGTAATATCCCCATGGATCAGGTGGTGATTAATCCCCAGAATGAGAATCTCGATGCCCCTTATGAAGATGTACATGTTGCTGTTGCTGATCCAGATAACCACAATGTTGCTTTGGGTGACAATGTTGCAGTACATGCTGATGTTGCAGTCAATGCCGTTGATCATAATGTTGCAGTACAACCAAATGCTCCTACGAACAATGATGCCAATGATCATAGTACTGTGCCTGGACTGCCTCCTGATAATGATATGAACAGCAATACTGGTCCTGAGTTTATCCCTCTGCCTGCTGCCTCCAGTCCTATATTTGTTCCTAGCAATGTCAACATGAACTATAATGATATTCCTTCCTCAAGTAATGCACAATCTATTCATACTAGTTGAAGGAAATATGCCCTAGAGGCAATAATAAAGTTGTTATTTTATATTTCCTTATTCATGATAAAGGCTTATTATTCATGCTAGAATTGTATTGACCGGAAACTTAAATACATGTGTGAATATATAAACAAATACTGTGTCCCTAGTAAGCCTCTACTAGACTAGCTCGTTGATCAAAGATGGTTAAGGTTTCCTAACCATAGACATGTGTTGTCATTTGATAACGGGATCACATCATTAGGAGAATGATGTGATGGACAAGACCCATCCATTAGCTTAGCATATTGATTGTTCAGTTTATTGATATTGCTTTCTTCATGTCCAAAAAATATTCCTCCAACTATGAGATTATGCAACTCATGGATACCGGAGGAATACCTTGTGTGCTATCAAACGTCACAACGTAACTGGGTGATCATAAAGATGCTCTACAGGTATCTTCGAAGGTGTTTGTTGAGTTGGCATAGATCGAGATTAGGATTTTTCACTCCGAGTATCGAAGAGGTATCTCTGGGCCCTCTCGGTAATACACATCATAAGAAGCCTTGCAAGAAAAGTGACTAATGAGTTAGTTGCAGGATGATGTATTACTGAACGAGTAAAGACACTTGTCGGTAACGAGATTGAACTAGGTATGTGAAGGAAATATGCCCTAGAGGCAATATTAAAGTTGTTATTTATATTTCCTTATATCATGATAAATGTTTATTATTCATGCTAGAATTGTATTAACCGGATACTTAGTACATGTGTGAATATATAGACAAACAGAGTGTCAGTAGTTTGCCTCTACTTGACTAGCTCGTTGAGTCAATGATGGTTATGTTTCCTAACCATAGACATGAGTTGTCATTTGATTAACGGGATCACATCATTAGAGAATGATGTGATTGACTTGACCCATCTGTTAGCTTAGCATGATGATCGTTTAGTTTGTTGCTATTGCTTTCTCCATAACTATACATGTTCCTATGACTATGAGATCATGCAACTCCCGAATACCGGAGGAACACTTTGTGTGCTACCAAACGTCACAACTTAATTGGGTGATTATAAAGGTGCTCTACAGGTGTCTCCGATGGTGTTTGTTGAGTTGGCATGAACCAAGATTAGGATTTGTCACTTAGATTGTCGGAGAGGTATCTTTGGGCCCTCTCGGTAATGTACATCACTATAAGCCTTGCAAGCAATGTAGCTAATGAGTTAGTTACGGAATGTAGCATTACGGAATGAGTAAAGTGACTTGCCGTTAACGAGATTGAAACAGGTATTGAGATACCGACGATCGAATCTCGGGAAGTAACATACCAATGACAAAGGGAACAATGTATATCGTTATGCGGTTTGACCGATAAAGATCTTCGTAGAATATGTAGGAACCAATATGAGCATCTAGGTTCCGCTATTGGTTATTGACCGGAGACATGTCTCGTTCATGTCTACATAGTTCTCAAACCCGTAGGGTCCGCACGCTTAAAGTTCAGTGACAATCGGTATTACGAGTTTATGTGTTTTGATGTACCGAAGGTAGTTCGGAGTCCTGAATTTCATCACGGACATGATGAGGAGTCTCGAAACGGTCGAGACATAAAGATCGATACATTGGAAGCCTATGTTTGGACATTGGAATGGTTCCGGATGAGTTCGGGCATTTTCCGGAGTACTGGGAGGTTATCGGAACCCCCAGGGGAGTATATGGGCCTTATTGGGCCTTAGTGGAAAAGAGGAGAGGGAAGGAAAAGGTGGGAGGCGCACCCCCTAGCCCAATCCGAATTGGGAGGGCGCCAGCCTCCCCCTTTCCTTTCTCCTCTCCTCCCCTTCCTTCTCTCCTACTCCTACTACATGGAAGGGGGGGATCCTACTCCCGGTGGGAGTAGGACTCCCCTTGGGCGCGCCATAGAGAGGGTCGGCCCCTCCCCTCCCCTCCTCCACTCCTTTATATACGGGGGAGGGGGGCACCCCATGGACACACAAGTTGATCATTTATCTTTTAGCCGTGTGCGGTGCCCCCCTCCACCATAATCCACGTCGGTCATATCATAGCGGTGCTTAGGCGAAGCCCTGTTCCGGTAGCATCATCATCACCGTCATCACGCCGTCGTGCCGATGAAACTCTCCCCCAAAGCTCTACTGGATCGTGAGTTCGCGGGACGTCACCAAGCCGAACGTGAGCAGATCGCGGAGGTTCCGTACCTTCGGTGCTAGATCGGTCGATCGTGAAGATGTATGACTACATCAACCGCATTGTCATAACGCTTACGCTTATGGTCTACAAGGGTACGTAGACGACACTGTCCCCTCTTGTTGCTATGCATCACCATGATCTTGCGTGTGTGTAGGAAATGTTTTGAAATTACCGCGTTCCCCAATAGTGGCATCCGAGCCAGGTTTATGCATAGATGTTATATGCACGAGTAGAACACAAAGGAGTTGTGGGCGTGGGTATATACATATTGCTTGCTGTCACTAGTTGATTCTTGAATCAACGACATTGTTAGATGAAGTGGCCCACACCGACATTACGCGCACACTTACGCGAGACTGGTTCTACCGACGTGCTTCGCACACAGGTGGCTAGTGGGTGTCTATTTCTCCAGCTTTAGTTGAATCGGATTCAATGAACATGGTTCTTTCTGAAGATCAAAAAACAATCACTATACCATGTTGTGGTTTTTGATGCGTAGGTAAGAGCAGTTATTGCTCAGCCCGTAGCAGCCACGTAAAACTTGCAACAACAAAGTAGAGGACGTCTAACTTGTTTTTGCAGGGCATGTTGTGATGTGATATGGTCAAGACATGATACTAAATTTTATTGTATGAGATGATCATGTTTTGTAACACAGTTATCGGAAACTGGCAGGAGCCATATGGTTGTCCCTTTATTGTATGAAATGCATTCACCATGTAATTGCTTTACTTTATCACTAAGCGGTTGTGATAGTCGTACAACAATAGTTGGCGAGACGACAACGATGCTTCGATGGAGATCAAGGTGTCAAGCCGGTGACCATGGTGATCATGACGGTGCTTTGGAGATGGAGATCAAAGGCACAAGATGATGATGGCCATATCATATCACTTATATTGATTGCATGTTATTTTTATCTTTATGCATCTTATTTTGCTTAGTTCTGCGGTAGCATTATAAGATGATCTCTGACTAAATTTAAAGGTATAAGTGTTCTCCCTGAGTATGCACCGTTGCAATACTTTGTCGTGCCGAGACACCACATGAAGATCGGGTGTGATAAGCTCTACGTTCACATACAACGGGTGCAAGCCAGTTTTGCACACGCGGAATACTCGGGTTAAACTTGACGAGCCTAGCATATGCAAATATGGCCTCAGAACACTGGAGACCGAAAGGTCGAGCGTGAATCATATAGTAGATATGATCAACATAGTGATGTTCACCATTGAAAACTACTCCATCTCATGTGATGATCGTACATGGTTTAGTTGATATGGATCACGTGATCACTTAGATGATTAGAGAGATGTCTATCTAAGTGTGAGTTCTTAAATAATTTGATTAATTGAACTTTAATTATCATGAACTTAGTACCTGATAGTATTTTGCATGTCTATGTTGTTGTATATAGATGGCCTGTGCTGTTGTTCCGTTGAATTCTAATGCGTTCCTAGAGAAAGCTAAGTTGAAAGATGATGTTTGCAACTACACGGACTGGGTCCGTAACTTGAGGATCATCCTCATTGCTGCATAGAAGAATTATGTCCTGGAAGCACCGCTAAGTGACAAACCCGCTGTAGGAGCAACACCAGATGTTATGAACACCTGGCAGAGCAAAGCTGATGACTACTCGATAGTTCAATGTGCCATGCTTTATGGCTTAGAACCGGGACTTCAACGACATTTTGAACGTCATGGAGCATATATGTTACGGACCCAGTCATCGTACATTTGACTTCAATGAGGGACTTCTACCTGTGTTATCCTGTAATTCTCTTCCTCTTCTGCCACAGTCACTGCCAAAATTATTGAGGAAGAAGATGATGCTACTTCACCGCCATATCCTTCAGCACCTCCAAGCTCTTCTGCACCGCCAAACAACACCAACACCCCTGCTACTTCATCTACTCCTCATGGGAACGGGTAGAGGCTCTATGTCTTCAAACCTTTTTGGTCATTACTGACAAAAGGGTGAGAAGCATATGAGATTGATAGTCTTCAAGCGGGTTCATATGGGCGGGTGCCTTATATTTTGCTTCGTGCTTACAACTCTCGTTTTTTTGCTACACTTATGAGTTGTAACACTTAAACTAGATGGTTGTCTGCTACTTATTTGCCACCTTGTTTTGTGAAGATAAATTCCGCATGTGCGACGATAAATTCCGCACTTAGCTCATTCTGCAGACATCCATTTTCCATTATGCATGTCATTATCTTCATATACTTTCACATGCATAGTGGATTGTCGTCATAAGCTGAAGTGGATCTCCACAAGTACACCTGCCATGTGCATTTGCATTCCAAAAGCAAATTAACTCATATGCACATCTTCAGGGGGAGCCCTTGCAACTTATGAAGACAATTCCTTATTCTTTACAATTTCACAGATTATATTCCCTGTTGAAAACTTCAACTAGTTTGTCATCAATCACCAAAAAGGGGGAGGATTGTAAGTGCATCTAGTGCCACCCCTAGTTGGTTTTGGAGTATTGACGACAAACCTAGTTGAGGGACTAATGTGTTTGTGAGAATTACAGGATAACACAGGTAGAAGTCCCTCATTGATTCGGTTTTACTACTAGAGATGACCCCTAAAAATGTATGAAGACATTGAAGTCAAAGGTGGTATATGAAGATATTCACATTGAAGACTATGACAAGAGAAGACACGATATGAAGCCTATGGAGCTCGAAGACTTAGATCTTTCGTAGTTCTTTTTCTTTTGTGTTGAGTCATAGGAACCACCGTACTGTTAAGTGGGGTCCAAGAGAACCAGTCAGAATGACTGAAGTGATGCCTAAACCAAAAACCTATGTCTTCGAGTGAAGACTATGAGAGCGAATCTTGTCCAGAGTCGGACAAGTCAGCTTTGCTTGTAGCCCAAGTAAAGTTGCCGTGTGAGTTTGAAATCTGACCGTTGAGACACGTGTCAGTTCCTTAGTGACCCAGGGTCATTTCGGACAAATCAGGTCGGGTTGCCAAGTGGCTATAAATAGCCCACCCCCTACAACCATAAACGGTTGGCTGCTCAGATTGAAAGTACGGCTTTTTTCATTTGAGAGCAACCCACCTCAAAGCCTTTGAGAGAGAATTCCTTGAGAGGATAAAAGCCCTAACCACCAGAGCCAGAGAGAATTGGGCATCACTTAAGTCTTCTTGTCTGTGTGATCTGAAGACTTATTACACTTGAGGACTGTGCATCCTCCAGCCGGTTAGGCGTCGCGTTCTGAGCATCCAAGAGACATTGTGGATTGCCGGTGAACGAAGTCTGTGAAGGTTTTGGAGTCTACCTTGAAGACTTACCAGAGTGATTGGGCGAGGTCTATGTGACCTTAGCTCAAGGAGAATACGGTGAGGACTGGGTGTCCTGAGCTGCGTGTTCAGGACTGGGTGTCCGGGACTGTGTGTCCTAAGGTTTAAATACCTAGCCGCTCCAACCAGACGTACAGTTGTCACAGCAACTGGAACTGGTCCAACAAATCATTGTCTTCAACGAGTCACTGGTTTCATCTTCACTTCACTTTACTTACTGTTACTCCTTGTGAAGTCATTGTATGTTTGCTCTATCATTTGTCTTCACTGAGTGACTGCGTGTTCTGTTTGGCTTCACAATATCTTCCTACCTGATCCTTACTACCTAGCTGCTATTAGTCTTTGTGCTTTCACTTCATTGAATACTTGACTATGGTTTGCCTAGTGTAGCCTACCTTCCGCTGCATGGTAATAGGTTTAATTTTATCGTTTGTCTTCAAAACTCCCATGTTCTGAAGACTTTCATAAAAATAGCCTATTCACCCCCTCTAGTCGATATAATGCACTTTTAATTGGTATCAGAGCGAGGTGCTCCCTTGTTCTGTGTGATTCGGTTTAACCACCTGGAGTTTTAGCTATGCCGACTGCAGGGATAATTGAAGTCTCCGCTGCGTGCCCCGTCTTCGATGGAACTGAATATCCCTACTGGAAGAATAAGATGCGCATGCATCTTGAAGCCATTGACGTCGACCTATGGTATGTCGTCGAGAATGGCGTTCCCAAGGCTGGAGAAGGTGTCACTGCTGCTGATGTCAAGAAATTCATTCAACTGGACTCTACTGCCAAGAACATCATCTGTGGTCATCTGACCAAAGGACAGTATGGCCGTGTGAGTGCTTTGAAGACATCCAAGATGGTCTGGGACTGGCTCTCCAAGGTCAATGAAGGCATCTCAACCTAGAGAGATCAAAGAATCAGTGTCCTTCGCAACCTCTTCAACTGCTTCAAGCGAAATGACAATGAGAATCTCCAACACACATTTGACCGACTCACTGACATCACAAATGAGCTTCAAGCCCTCGGCGCCACTGAGATTACCAAACACGAAGTCGTCAAGACGCTGCTGAGATCACTTGATAGTTCGTTTGACATCCTGGCCCTGATGATTCAAGAACGTCCTGATTTCAAGACACTCGATCCGTCTGACATACTTGAGAGGCTCAACACACATGAGTTTCAGCTTTCGGAGAAAAGAGAGATCTACGGTCCAAACTATGGGCGAACTTGTGCCTTGAAGGCAAAAGCTGTCTCCTCATCTGAAGAAGAATCTGAAAGCAGTTCTGATGACCCTGAAGACATTGGAAGGGAACTTGCTATGCTTGTCAAGAAGTTCCAAAAATTCACCAAGAAGAAAGGCTTCAGAAAGTATTCCCGATCAAGTTCAAGGAATGATGAAGCTCCTGCTCATGACTACAAGAAGAAAACATGTCACAAGTGCAAGAAACTTGGCCACTTCATCTCTGAGTGTCCACAGTGGGACAATGAGAACAAAAATAAGAAGAAGAGCAAGGAATATGACTCTGACGACAAGAAGAAGAAGAAGAAATACTCAAAGTCTTCTTCCAAGTCTTCTTCAAAGTCTTCATCACACAAGAAGAGCTCATCTGGCAAGGCACGTGCGTTTGTTGGCAAGGAAATGGATTCAGAGGAGGAGTCTGCTTCTGAAGAGGCGGAGGTGGAGTCTGAGGAGGAATCCGACTCAGGCGTCGCAAGTCTGGCTACAGCATACGTTGCCAAGTCCATCTTCAACACTGAAGACAATGACTTCATCACCGACACCGATGCAAATGACAAGGACTACTCCGCTTCTACCTACTGCTTCATGGCACGCGGTGCCAAGGTAAACACACGCACTACTCACTATCAAACATCTAGTGACGATGACTCTGATTGTGGTTCAAAACCTAGCTACAAAACACTTGCTAAAATTGCAACTGAACAACAGAAAGCTATGGAACATATTCAAAAACTGTTAGACATAAGCGATGATCTGTTAGGTGCTGAAATGACTCGATCTGAATCCTTAATTGAAGACATAAAAAATCTTCACGCTAAGTATCAGGAACTTGAAAGTCGTCATGAAACTCTCTCAACAACTCATGAAAAGCTTTCCTATGATTATCTTCAAAGGAAGCAAGATCTTGAGAAATTGAGAGCGGTTCATGAAGATCTTCAAACGGAAAACGAGTCACTTCGCGCCAAACAGATCAGTCCCGCTCAGGAAGGATTTGAACCACCATGTCTTAAATGCATTGAGCGTGATAATGCTACTTCTTTTGCTGAATGTTCTACTGCTACTGCTGTTGCAATATCTTCAACTGTTGATGCGGTAACTAACCCCTCTGCTGAGGATACCACCGCTATTGCTGATGAGAATGCTAGGTTGAAGACATTGCTTGAAACAGGGATGTACAAAAGTCTTAAAGGGCATCAGACGCTATGTGATGTCCTGAAAAAGCAGATTCTGAACCGAAACCCTAGGAAAGAGGGTGTAGGGTTCGTAAGGAAAATGAATGCAGATGGCTCTTACTGGAAACCTGAGCAGTACCCCAAAACCATGTGGGTTGCTGCAAAGGAACCTTCAGCAGATCCATCCAATCTATCTGGCTTCACTTGTGCTAACCCCATTATCATTGATGAATCCTTTGATGCAAACTATATACTGTTTAAGTATCAGAATGGTGAAGTGTTTGCCAGGTACATTGGTACAAACTGCAGGAATGGACCGCCTATGAAGAAGATCTGGGTTCCGAAAAGGTGTCTGGAGAGTCTTCCTGTGAATGTCATCATGACACCTCACGTGAAGAAGACAAACCTCAGACCAAAGGCTTCATACGGTCCAAAGGCTTCATACAGACAGAGGACTCACCTGAGTCGCACTAACGCAAATGTGTTGCAGGAAAATCATACTCAAGCATATGAATATGAGAGCGGTTCATCAAACCGCCATGTTCATAAGACCAAGAACTATTCTGCTTATTCTTATAAGTACTATTGTCCGCCTACAAGACTGTTTGCTAAGGCTTCAAAGCCAAAATTCTCAGATGCTGCACTTAGACTTATTGCTTCTAAGCCACCCTTGAAGATGTGGGTGGTTAAGAAGGCTTAACTCTCTTTTGCAGGGAAAGGTCTCCAGCAGAAAACCAAAATCGTCTGACGCTATTGCTGGGGACCTTAAACATCTTGTAGGGTGCAAGATCAAATGCCCAAATGGTGTTACTATGTACTTCGTACCTGAATCGCTTGCTACTCTCCCTATTAGTCCTAACCTGGATCTAAGCTTTCATAACCCACTGGTTCGTCAAATGTTTTTGCTTCACAATGCTCTTGGTGAAGCCTATCCCCCTAACTGCACTGTAGGGTACGACACCAGCGTCTTCAGAATGGATTATTGACAGTGGGTGTACAAATCACATGACTGGCAGAAGAAGGCTTCTTATGGACTCAACCTTACGTCCATCCGACAAGAGCCACATCACATTTGCTGACACTGGTAAAAGTAAGGTATTGGGTCTAGGTAGAGTTGCAATCTCAAGGGATCAACACATGGATAAAGTCATGCTTGTTGAATCCCTTGGCTTCAACTTAATGTCTGTCTCAATGCTTTGCGATTTGAACATGATCGTAATGTTTGGAAAATATCGTTGCCTTGTACTAATGGAATCTGACAAGTCTCTAGTGTTTGAAGGGTATCGAAAAGATGATTTGTACGTGGTAGATTTCTCAGCAGGGCCGCAGCTTGCAGTATGTCTTCTAGCAAAGGCTTCAGAATGCTGGCTCTGGCATCGGAGGCTTGGACATGTTGGCATGAGGAACCTCCACACCCTTGCGAAGAAGAAGCATGTCATAGGCATCAAGGGCGTCAAGTTCAAGAAAGACCACTTATGCGGTGCCTGTGAAGCAGGGAAGATGACGAGGGCCAAACATCCCTCGAAGACAATCATGACTACTACTCAACCCTTCGAACTGCTTCACATGGATCTTTTCGGTCCCACTCATTACTCAACTCTAACTACTACTGCTTGCCTCTATGGCTTCGTTATTGTTGATGATTATTCTAGATATACTTGGGTGCACATAATCCTTTACAAGACTGAAGTGCAGGATGTCTTCAGACACTTCGCCAATCGAGCTATGAACAATTTTGGCGCCAAGATAAAGCACATCAGAAGTGACAATGGCACTGAATTCAAGAACACTGGCCTTGATACATATCTTGATACCTTGGGCATCACACATGAATTCTCAGCCCCATACACGCCACAGCAGAATGGCGTCGTCGAACGCAAGAACAGAACACTAATTGAGATGGCCATAACGATGCTAGATGAATACAAGACCCCAAGAAAATTTTGGCCCGAAGCCATTGATACTGCATGCCATACAATCAATCGTGTTTATCTTCACAAGCTATTGAACAAGACATCTTATGAGCTCCTTACTGGGAAGAAGCCAAATGTCAGTTACTTCAGAGTATTTGGCGCAAGGTGGTGGATCAAGGACCCACATCACACCTCAAAATTTGCACCAAAAGCACATGAGGGCTTTATGCTTGGATATGGAAAGGATTCGCACTCCTACAGAGTCTTCAATCTCTTTCATTACAAAGTGGTTGAAACAGTGGATGTGCGGTTCGATGAGACCAACGGTTCACAAAGAGAGCAGCTGCCAAGTGTGCTAGATGAAGTTCCATCCAGTGAATCAATCAAGCTAATGGGAACTGGAGAAATTATACCTTCTGAAGCTCATCCTGAAGAAGAACTTATCATTTTAGCACCTGATCAACATGAAGATAATGCTCAGCCTGAAGACATTCCTTCCAACAACGACAATGAACAGCAAGAGCAAAGTCTTCGCCCTGTACATCCTCGCGTTGCCAATGAAGTGCAGATTGAAAGAATAATTGATAGCATCAATGCACCTGGTCCACTCACTCGTTCAAGGGCAACTCAGCTAGCAAATTTCTGTGGGCACTTCGCATTCGTCTCAATATCAGAACCCAAGAAAGTTGAAGAAGCCTTCATGGAACCTGAATGGATTCAAGCTATGCAAGAAGAGCTTCAACAGTTTGAGCTGAATAATGTATGGGAACTGGTTAAGCGTCCTGATCCACGGAAGCACAATATAATAGGCACCAAATGGATATACCGCAACAAGCAAGATGAGCATGGTCAAGTTGTTAGAAACAAAGCTCGTCTCGTTGCTCAAGGATACACTCAAGTGGAAGGCATTGACTTCGATGAAACATTTGCTCCTGTGGCTAGACTTGAAGCCATACGCATACTGCTGGCCTATGCAAATCATCATAACATACTTCTATATCAAATGGATGTGAAGAGTGCCTTTCTCAATGGCAAGATTGAAGAAGAAGTGTATGTTGCACAACCGCCTGGCTTTGAAAATCCAAAACATCCTGACATGGTATACAAGCTCAACAAGGCACTGTATGGACTCAAACAAGCCCCTAGGGCCTGGTATGACACACTCAAATACTTCCTGAAGAGCAAAGGCTTCATACCTAGTTCCCTAGATCCCACTCTTTTCACGAAGACATATGATGGTGAACTGTTTGTGTGCCAAATATATGTGGATGACATTATCTTCGGTTGCACCAATCAGAAGTACAGTGAAGAGTTTGGATATATGATGCAAGAGCAATATCAGATGTCCATGATGGGGGAGCTGAAGTTCTTCCTTGGTCTTCAAATACGACAACAACACAATGGCATCTTCATATCTCAAGAGAAGTATCTCAAAGATTGCCTGAAGAAGTTCGGTATGCAAGACTGCAAAGGCTTCACAACACCAATGCCAGCCAAACATCATCTGAGTCCTGATGAAAATGGTAAAGAGTTCGATCAAAAGGTATACCGCTCCATGATTGGTTCTTTACTTTATCTATGTGCATCTAGGCCAGATATTATGCTTAGTGTTTGCATGTGTGCTCGATTTCAAGCGGCACCAAAGGAGTCGCATCACTTAGCTGTGAAGCGAATTCTTCGATATTTGGCTCACACCCCAACTCTAGGATTATGGTATCCAAAGGGCTCAGAGTTTGATCTGGTTGGATTCTTGGATGCTGATTATGCTGGTGACAAAGTTGATCGCAAGTCTACATCAGGCACATGTCACTTTCTGGGACGATCACTTGTATGTTGGTATTCAAAGAAGCAAAACTGTGTATCTCTCTCCACTGCTGAATCTGAATACATTGCTGCTGGATCTTGCTGCGCTCAGCTTCTATGGATGAAGCAAACACTCAAGGACTATGGCATTCATCTGAAGCATGTGCCACTTTACTGCGACAACGAAAGCGCCATCAAGATTGCTAACAACCCAGTTCAGCACTCGAAGACAAAGCACATTGAAATTCGTCATCACTTTCTCAGAGATCATGTTGTGAAGGAAGACATTGATATCATACACGTCAACACTGAAGAGCAATTGGCAGATATCTTCACCAAGCCCTTGGATGAGAAGAGGTTTTGCAAGTTACGATGTGAGCTAAATATCCTGGAATCCTCAAATGTCCTGTGATCAGGCACACATCCTAACCCATATGCATATTGATGACTTAGATGTGCAACACACGAAGTGAAGTATATCTTCAATCAATGAAGACATACATTCTAAGTGTGAATACATTAATGTGGAATTTGACTTCGGAGCGCCACGATAATTGTGCGCCGTGTCTGGGTCTAATACTTCCTATACGGTGGGTAACGCCACCACCAAACGATCTATTTTTGAAGTGTTTCACTCATGGCATTACCTTGCAATGTCTTCACATTTGGTTTGGCTTCGAACTCAACATAATTTCATGATTATCTTCACTATGTTGATTATAGATATATGTATATATATGCTAGTGTTCTGTCCTCTACAGCATTCACTTATAGCTATGTCTTCGTGTTGAATCTTTTGAACTAAGTGAATGTGATCGGACCCCAACTTCTCTATGCTTTCTATCTCAAACTCTATCTCTCCAAGTCATATGCATTCTATTGAAACTGTCGAATGTCTTCTCTGCGTCCTTGTCAGCAGAAGATACAGAGACAACCATTAAGTCCGTTTTCAATGCTCATTCCTCCACATGAAATCCGGAGAAGTAGGAACGACCACCCGACAATCCAGGCGTGCGTGGGACGTGGAACAAACCCCAAAATTCCGCATACTGGCCACGTGTTCTTCAGATGCGAATCGCCAGGGGCACCTGTGTAATAGCACAGTGCCGCCCCTGTGCCTATAAATACACACTCACAGCGGTAATTATCTCTTCTTCCACCCTCGCACGAACCCTAGCGCCACCGCTAGCTCTCGATGACGCCGGCGACGAAGCGCTTCACTGCCGCAACCTCTCCGACGCCGTCTTCACGCCGACCGCGGACATCGTCCTCTCCGCCGTCGCCGTAGGTCTCCTCCGTCGCCAAGTTAGGGCACGGACGAGTGAACTGCTCGGCCTCATCTCCCACTCCGTCTAGCAGTTCTCAGTGTGGTAAATAAAACTCCCTTTTTACAGCACCGTTGATCCTATTGATCTGTCATTTTCTACCACAAGCAGTTTCTGTTCACACAAGCTAGATCTCTCTCATACTGCATCTCATAACATGCCTAGTATATTCACTTGTGCTTCACAAAGTAGTTAGATTCCTCACTTGTACTGATCTGTGGATTCGTACAAATCTGGAACCAACTTCTTATTTATGAGTGAATGTCTTCGCACGATGAGGTCAATGTCTTCTAAACTGATTTATCTTCAAAATCTTCTGAGAATGCATATGACCCCTTCCCCTTCCCTCGCACCTTAATGCTGTCACAGGTACATGTCCATGGGAGAATCCTTTGGTTCTCATAGTCTGCATTCATTTGCAGAATTCTTACAGCATCACATAAATTCTCCTGAAGCCAGTTCCTGTTGGTCCAGCAAAAGAAAGCCTTTGAAGCCGTTGAACATCTTGAAGCCTTTCAAGTTAAAGTTTATGGCTTCAGAGAAAGCAGCAAGGAAGGGGGGCAGACAACGTCGTGGCGGAACATCCAGAGATCTGCCTGATGAACTTGCAGAAATGTATAAGACAGATCCTGAAGAGGATTATAGTCAGCGCAAGACCCGAATCCAATGGATTCGACGCTATTGGGCAGAACAATGGTTCAAATACCGCTTCACAACCCAAGAGTATGCTGAGAAAAGTGCCATCAAAAGACCGTGGGGAGACATCTTATACAAGAATCTTCTACCCAGGTCCAGAGATGAAGCTATTGCCCAAAGCTTCTATCCATGCATGGTTCGTGGGCCACAGCCTGATGATGCACATCCGTCGTCACTACTCTGGTGTCGTGATGACAATCTGTTCAAGCGCAACTTCCAGTTTTCCCAAAACTCAGCGAAGCAAAACAAGAAGAAATTTGGGTTAGACTTTAACCCTGGTCCCTCAGCACCAAGGGTAGATGGCACACGAGAAGCAGAACCCAATGTCGTCGGTCCTTATGCCAACCTTGAAGGCCTCATCACCTGCATCTTAGTTCAAGGGACCGCAGTGAATGAGCCTCCAGCTGACTCTGAATCAGAAGAAGCTCCTGCAGTGCTGAAGCCAAAGAAGATGAAGAAGCCTAAAGCTTCAAAGCCTGCCTCTTCACCGAAAATCTCAAGGGCGAAGCCATTGGCAACTGCACCTCTTGAAGACAATGTGCAGTCTGAAGATTTATCATGCATCTCCAAGCCCCAGAAGGCCAAGATGCCTCTGTCTCACACTGGCAAAGAGCTAACAGCTGCTGCCATCCATCGCAATGACGACATTGATCTGTCAAGTGATGAAGATCTTGCAGATGACGCTCTTGAGCAACTCATCAAGAGCAAAGAAGAAGCAGAAATATTCAATGATCTGCCTCTCTTTGATGTCACCATCATCCACAACTTCATTGACGAGTGGTTTGACACGCCAAACATTAGCTTTGAAGATCTGCAGCTACCCATTGGCCTCAGTGTCGCCTTCCAAGGCGCCATTGCTTCAGAACTTGCAATTGCCCAGCGCATTGTTGAACTGAAGCAGAAAATTGACTATGAAAAGGCTCAGTTCAAGAAGCATATGGCCAAGCTCAGCGTGCAAGAAGTGAAGAACTTCAAGACAATGATGCACGAGCTCAAGGAAGCCTTTGTGAAGAAGCGTGCAGAAGCTCAGGGTTCGCGTGAGCGCATGAAGACTCTGGCTGACAGATGTGTGCAAGCCTATAATGAGGCTGAGAAGCGCAAGGCACTTGGGCGTCCTGGCATCGACCCCAGGATGGCCGCAAAGAAGAAGAAGAAGCCTGCTACGGCTGAATCTGATGCACCAAGGCAAGAAGTAGTTCCGATTGTCTTCCCAACAAGAATGACTGGCTCGAAGCCAAAGAGCCGGTCAACAGCTTCAGAGCTCAAGAAGACAAGAACTGCTGAGGCTGAAGCCAGGAAGAGGAAACACTCTGAAGCCTCTCCTACTGCCCCCACCAAGAAAAAGAGAAAGACCAAGAAAGCTCGGGCTGCTCCCATAGAGCCCTTGATAGTTGAACCCATTTCTATGGTTCATCCTGACGCAGAACGTCAACTGACAGTTCATGAGCCTGCTTCCAAAGAGGCTCCTGAAGCTGAAGACATTCCAGCAGCTGATCCCATCGCTGCTGAAGACATTGGTCATCATGACAATGTAGAAGATGATGCAGTCCTTCCTCAGTTAGAAAACAGCGAACTCATCAGCATTGGTCGTCCACTGACGCCAATTGCACAGGATGCTTCATGGGCGGATCGCCCACAAGAGGAAGAAGACTATGAGGCCCAGCCCACTCCAACTCCACAGGCGTCGTCTGTGTTCCGCAGGCTTCGCAGAGGTCCAAGGCCTCAAGTCTCTGCTGAAGACATTCCGGCTGCATCAGCCGCAGAAGAAGAAGTACCACAAGATCCCACTCCCCTGCTCCACCAAGAAGCAGTTCTCCAGGAGAACGTGCCTGTGACTGACCCTCCAGCTAGTCAAGCGGAGGATGAAAATCTTGAGGCTGCCACAACCAACAACGAAGCTAATGTGGAGCCCTCCCCAGCAAAAGCTTCAGAAGACAGCGAAGCCACTGATCCCGCCACTTCTGTTCCTGAGTCTGCTGCCGGTCCCCAATTCGACTATCATGTTGAGCACAGGCCTCAGGTCCAGAAGCCAATCCCAAGACTGCCAAGGTTTCCAGGTCCTGCATCAGCACCTGGCTCCTTCAACATCAATGGCTTCAGGGTAGACGACACGTTCTTCAATAGCTCCAGGAACCCCTACTCAAGGGAAAGGATATCATCTGATCGGTTCTGGAGCTATCCTCAGCGAAGCTATTACTCTTGCATTCTTTACAACCAAGGTCGCATCTTCCCACACAAGCGCCTTGATGTTGAAGCTATAGCTGGTCTGCCCTGTCTAGAAGAAGCGTTGGATTGCTTCAAGCAAGTGGGTCTGCTGCAGTTTGTTACTGATGAAGAGCATTGGAATGAAGAGCTGCTGCTACAATTCTATGCCACACTTCACATCAAAGGGTACAGCAGAGATCCGAAGACTTGGGTCCTGGAGTGGATGACTGGCAACATTCATCACGAAGCCAATGCATTTGACATCATTAAGCTCACTGGCTTGCCCACTCCTGGCGATCTCTTCGAGCAAGGCTGTCAGCTGCATACTGAAGCTATTGAGAGCATCTTTCAGCGGCCAGAACCTAATATGAGTCAAATGCTCAGCATGATGAAGCCATTGCCCCCAGATGCTTCGTATCCCACAGAGTTCTTCGTTGAAGACCTTGAGTACCTGCCCAGAACCATCTATCACATCATCAGGCGAACTCTCTGGCCTATCAAAGGGCACTCTCCAAATGCCAAGCTTCAGGGTGCAATGAAGACTTTGGTCTTCTATATACTTCATGGCAAATGCTTCAATGCACAGGACTTCTTCATACGCCAACTTGCAGCATCAGGCAGTGATCTGTTTGGTTTGAAGTTCTACGCCCCCTGGGTCATGCGGCTGATCAAGCTACACTCCGCCATCTCTTATCAGCCCTCAGCCCGCAACCATCGGATCTTCTTGCCTGACCTGGACATGTCTACTGAAGCCATCTATTCTGAGCCTGCGAAGCAACCTCTAAGTCTTCAGAATGCAGAACATCAGAGTTTTACACAGAACGTTGAAGGTGTTGAAGCAGTTTCTCGGGTGTATCCTTTGGCTGGCACTACACGTGCACCACACCCTGCTTCAACTGAAGCCACTGACAGTGCCACTGCTCCAAGACCCAAGAAGCGCACTCGTGTTCTCAACGACCGAGAGCTTCTTGTGGCTCTACATCAGAAACAAGATAGGCATCATGACTGGCTGAAGCGTCAGATGAAAAGCCTCTTGGTGGATGTTAATCACACTCGAAATCTGGCCACCAAGAATGCGTTCGTTGCCCATGAAACCTGTCGCCGCACATGGAAAGGGCTAACGATGATGCTTTCTGAAGCTGATCTTCAAGAGGATGGCTTCACTAAGAGATTCAAGTTTGACACCACACCTCCTCGAAGGGCTGTGCTGCTAGGAACTCCATCCCTTGAAGACTCTGAGTTCTCTTCCTCTTCTGCCACAATCACTGCCAAAATTATTGAGGAAGAAGATGATGCTACTTCACCGTCATATCCTTCAGCACCTCCAAGCTCTTCTGCACCGCCAAACAACACCAACAACCCTGCTACTTCATCTACTCCTCATGGGAACGAGTAGAGGCTCTATGTCTTCAAACCTTTTTGGTCATTACTGACAAAAGGGTGAGAAGCATATGAGATTGATAGTCTTCAAGCGGGTTCATATGGGCGGGTGCCTTATATTTTGCTTCGTGCTTACAACTCTCGTTTTTTTGCTACATTTGGTTCTTATGAGTTGTAACACTTAAACTAGATGGTCGTCTGCTACTTATTTGCCACCTTGTTTTGTGAAGATAAATTCCGCATGTGCGACGACAAATTCCGCACTTAGCTCATTCTGCAGACGTCCATTTTCCATTATGCATGTCATTATCTTCATATACTTTCACATGCATAGTGGATTGTCGTCATAAGCTGAAGTGGATCTCCACAAGTACAACCTGCCATGTGCATTTGCATTCCAAAAGCAAATTAACTCATATGCACATCTTCAGGGGGAGCCCTTGCAACTTATGAAGACAATTCCTTATTCTTTACAATTTCACAGATTATATTCCCTGTTGAAAACTTCAACTAGTTTGTCATCAATCACCAAAAAGGGGGAGATTGTAAGTGCATCTAGTGCCACCCCTAGTTGGTTTTGGAGTATTGACGACAAACCTAGTTGAGGGACTAATGTGTTTGTGAGAATTGCAGGATAACACAGGTAGAAGTCCCTCATTGATTCGGTTTTCCTACCAGAGATGACCCCTAAAAATGTATGAAGACATTGAAGTCAAAGGTGGTATGTGAAGACATTCACATTGAAGACTATGACAAGAGAAGACATCGCATGAAGACTATGGAGCTCGAAGACTTAGATCTTTCGTAGTTCTTTTTCTTCTTTGTTGAGTCATAGGAACCACCGTACTGTTAAGTGGGGTCCAAGAGAACCAGTCAGAATGACTGAAGTGATGCCTAAACCAAAAACCTATGTCTTCGAGTGAAGACTATGAGAGCGAATCTTGTCCAGAGTCGGACAAGTCAGCTTTGCTTGTAGCCCAAGTAAAGTTGCCGTGTGAGTTTGAAATCTGACCGTTGGAACACGTGTCAGTTCCTTAGTGACCCAGGGTCATTTCGGACAAATCAGGTCAGGTTGCCAAGTGGCTATAAATAGCCCACCCCCTACAACCATAAACGGTTGGCTGCTCAGATTGAGTACGGCTTTTGTCGTTTGAGAGCAACCCACCTCGAAGCCTTTGAGAGAGAATTCCTTGCGAGGATAAAGCCCTAACCACCCAGAGCCAAAGAGAATTAGGCATCACTTAAGTCTTCTTGTCTGTGTGATCTGAAGACTTATTACACTTGAGGACTGTGCATCCCCAGACGGTTAGGCGTCGCGTTCAGAGCATCCAAGAGACATTGTGGATTGCCAGTGAACGAAGTCTGTGAAGGTTTGGGAGTCTACCTTGAAGACTTACCAGAGTGATTGGGCGAGGACTATGTGACCTTTAGCTCAAGGAGAATACGGTGAGGACTGGGTGTCCTGAGCTGCGTGTTCAGGACTGGGTGTCCGGGACTGTGTGTCCTAAGGTTTAAATACCTAGCCGCTCCAACCAGACGTACAGTTGTCACAGCAACTGGAACTGGTCCAACAAATCATTGTCTTCAACGAGTCACTGGTTTCATCTTCACTTCACTTTACTTACTGTTACTCCTTGTGAAGTCATTGTATGTTTGCTCTATCATTTGTCTTCACTGAGTGACTGCGTGTTCTGTTTGGCTTCACAATATCTTCCTACCTGATCCTTACTACCTAGCTGCTATTAGTCTTTGTGCTTTCACTTCATTGAATACTTGACTATGGTTTGCCTAGTGTAGCCTACCTTCCGCTGCATGGTAATAGGTTTAATTTTGTCGTTTGTCTTCAAAACTCCCATGTTCTGAAGACTTTCATAAAAATCGCCTATTCACCCCCCCTCTAGTTGATATAACGCACTTTCAGCAAGATGGAGGAGTAGTTCTATTAGTGAACATATACTCAGTATGTCCGGGTACCACAACCACTTGACTCAACTGGGAGTTAATCTTCCTGATGATAGTGTCATTGACAGAGTTCTTCAATCACTGCCACCAAGCTACAATAGCTTTGTGATGAACTATAGTATGCAAGGGATGGATAAGACAATTCCTGAGCTCTTCGCAATGCTAAAGGCTGTGGAGGTAGAAATCAAGAAGGAGCATCAAGTGTTGATGGTCAACAAGACCACCAGTTTCAAGAAAAAAGGGTAAAGGGAAGAAGGGGAACTTCAAGAAGAACAGCAAGCCAGTTGCTGCTCAAGTGAAGGAACCCAACTCTATACCTAAGCCTGAGACTGAGTTCTTCTACTACAAAGGAACTGGTCACTGGAAGCGGAACCGCCCCAAGTATTTGGCGGAGAAGAAGGATGGCAAAGTGAAAGGTATATGTGATATACATGTTATTGATGTGTACCTTACTAATGCTCGCAGTAGTGCCTGGGTATTTGATACTGGTTCAGTTGCTAACATTTGCAACTCGAAACAGGGGCTACAGATTAAGCAAAGATTGGCTAAGGACGAGGTGACGATGCACATGGGAAATGGTTCCAAAGTCGATGTGATCGCCGTTGGCACGCTACCTCTACAACTACCTTCGGGATTAGTTTTAGACCTAAATAATTGTTATTTGGTGCCAGTGTTGAGCATGAACATTATATCTGGATCTTGTTTGATGCCAAACAGTTATTCATTTAAATCTGAGAATAATGGTTGTTCTATTTATATGAGTAATATCTTTTATGGTCATGCACGCTTGATGAGTGGTCTATTTTTACTAAATCTTGATAGTAGTGATACACATGTTCATAGTATTGAAGCCAAAAGATGTAGAGTTGATAATGATAGTGCAACTTATTTGTGGCACTGCCGTTTATGTGCGCATGAAGAAACTCCATTCTGATGGACTTCTGGAATCACTTGGTACTTGCGAACCATGCCTCATGGGCAAGATGACTAAAACTGCGTTCTCCGGAACAACGGAGCGAGCAACAGAGTTATTGGAAATCATACATACTGATGTATGTGGTCCAATAAACATTGAAGCTCGCAACAGATATCGTTATTTTCTCACCTTCACAGATGATTTGAGCAGATATGGGTATATCTACTTAATGAAACATAAGTCTGAAACATTTGAAAAGTTCAAAGAATTTCAGAGTGAAGTGGAAAATCATCGTAACAAGAAAATCAAGTTTATACGATCTGATCATGGAGGCGAATATTTGAGTTATGAGTTTGGACTTCATTTGAAACATTGTGGAATATTTTCGCAACTCATGCCACCTGGAACACCACAGCGTAATGGTGTGTCCGAACGTCTAATCGTACTTTACTAGATATGGTGCGATCTATGATGTCTCTCACTGATTTACCACTATCGTTTTGGGGTTATGCTTTAGAGACAACTGCATTCACGTTAAACAGGGCACCATCTAAATCCGTCGAGACGACACCTTATGAACTGTGGTTTGGAAAGAAACCCAAGTTGTTCTTTCTTAAAGTTTGGGGTTGCGATGCTTATGTGAAAAAGCTTCAACCAGATAAGCTCGAACCCAAATCGGAGAAATGTGTCTTCATAAGATACCCAAAGGAGACTGTTGGGTACACCTTCTATCACAGATCCGAAGGCAAGATATTCGTTGTTAAGAATGGATCCTTTCTAGAGAAGGAGTTTCTCTCGAAAGAAGTGAGTGGGAGGAAAGTAGAACTTGACGAGGTAACTGTACCTTCTCCCTTATTGGAAAGTAGTTCATCACTGAAATCAGTTCCAGTGATTCCTACACCAGTAAGTGAGGAAGCTAATGATGATGATCATGAAACTTCTGATCAAGTTACTAACGAACCTCGTAG
Organism: Triticum urartu; assembly: GCF_003073215.2. Lineage (NCBI taxonomy): Eukaryota > Viridiplantae > Streptophyta > Magnoliopsida > Poales > Poaceae > Triticum > Triticum urartu. Next base: position 407,356,838 of record NC_053028.1, read on the forward strand.
GTAAGAGTAAGATCCGCACCAGAGTGGTACGGTAATCCTGTTCTGGAAGTCATGTTACTTGACGACGAACCTACGAACTATGAGGAAGCGATGATGAGCCCAGATTCCGCAAAATGGCTTGAACCCATGAAATCTGAGATGGGATCCATGTATGAGAACAAAGTGTGGACTTTGGTTGACTTGCCTGATGATCGGCAGGCCATAGAGAATAAATGGATCTTCAAGAAGAAGACTGACGCTGACGGTAATGTTACTGTCTACAAAGCTTGACTTGTTGCGAAAGGTTTTCGACAAGTTCAAGGAGTTGACTACGATGAGACCTCACCCGTAGCGATGCTTAAGTCCGTCTGAATCATGTTAGCAATTGCCGCATTTTATGATTATGAAATTTGGCAAATGGATGTCAAAACTACATTCCTTAATGGATACCTTAAAGAAGAGTTGTATATGATGCAACCAGAAGGTTTTGTCGATCGAAAAGGTGCTAAGAAAGTGTGCAAGCTCCAGCGATCCATTTATGGACTGGTGCAAGCCTCTCGGAGTTGGAATATACGCTTTGATAGTGTGATCAAAGCATATGGTTTTATACAGACTTTTGGAGAAGCCTGTATTTACAAGAAAGTGAGTGGGAGCTCCGTAGCATTTCTGATATTATATGTAGATGGCATATTGTTGATCGGAAATGATACTGAATTTCTGAATAGCATAAAAGCATACTTGAATAAGAATTTTCCAATGAAAGACCTCGGTGAAGCTGCTTATATATTGGGCATCATGATCTATAGAGATAGAGATCAAGACGCTTGATTGGACTTTCACAAAGCACATACCTTGATAAAGTTTTGAAGAAGTTCAAAATGGACCAGGCAAAGAAAGGGTTCTTGCCTGTATTACAAGGTGTGAAGTTGAGTCAGACTCAATGCCCGACCACTGCAGAAGATAGAGAGAAAATGAAAGGTGTTCCCTATGCTTCAGCCATAGGCTCTATCATGTATGCAATGCTGTGTACTAGACCTGATGTGTGCCTTGCTATAAGTTTAGCAGGGAGGTACCAAAGTAATCCAGGAGTGGATCACTGGACAACGGTCAAGAACATCCTGAAATACCTGAAAAGGACTAAGGATATGTTTCTCATATATGGAGGTGAAAAAGAGCTCATCGTAAACGGTCACGTCGATGCAAGCTTTGACACTGATCTGGATGACTCTAAGTCACAAACTGGATATTGTTTTTATTAAATGGTGGAGCTGTCAGTTGGTGCAGTTCCAAGCAGAGCATCGTGGCGGGATCTACGTGTGAAGCGGAATAAATAGCTGCTTCGGAAGCAGCAAATGAAGGAGTCCGGATGAAGGAGTTCATATCCGATCTAGGTGTCATACCTAGTGCATCGAGTCCAATGAAAATCTTTTGTGACAATACTGGTGTAATTGCCTTGGCAAAGGAATCCAGATTTCACAAGATAACCAAGCACATCAAGAGACACTTCAATTCCATCCGCGATCAAGTCAAGGAGGGAGACATAGAGATTTGCAAGACACATAGGGATTTGAATGTTGCAGACCCGTTGACTAAGCCTCTCTCACGAGCAAAACATGATCAGCACCAAGACTCCATGGGTGTTAGAATCATTACAATGTAATCTAGATTCTTGACTCTAGTGCAAGTGGGAGACTGGAGGAAATATGCCCTAGAGGCAATAATAAAGTTGTTATTTATATTTCCTTATATCATGATAAATATTTATTATTCATGCTAGAATTGTATTAACCGGAAACTTAGTGCATGTGTGAATATATAGACAAACAGAGTGTCACTAGTTTGCCTCTACTTGACTAGCTCGTTGAATCAATGATGATTATGTTTCCTGACCATAGACATGAGTTGTCATTTTATTAACGGGATCACATCATTAGAGAATGATGTGATTGACTTGACCCATCTGTTAGCTTAGCATGATGATCGTTTAGTTTGTTGCTATTGCTTTCTCCATAACTATACATGTTCCTATGACTATGAGATCATGCAACTCCCGAATACCGGAGGAACACTTTGTGTGCTACCAAACGTCACAAGGTAACTGGGTGATTATAAAGGTGCTCTACAGGTGTCTCCGATGGTGTTTGTTGAGTTGGCATGAATCAAGATTAGGATTTGTCACTCCGACTGTCGGAGAGGTATCTATGGACCCTCTCGGTAATGTACATCACTATAAGCCTTGCAAGCAATGTAGCTAATGAGTTAGTTACGGGATGTAGCATTACGGAACGAGTAAAGAGACTTGCCGGTAACGAGATTGAACTAGGTATTGAGATACCGACGATTGAATCTCGGGCAAGTAACATACCCACGACAAAGGGAACACCGTATATCGTTATGCGGTTTGACCGATAAAGATATTAGTAGAATATGTAGGAACCAATATGAGCATCCAGGTTCCGCTATTTGTTATTGACCGAAGACATGTCTTAGTCATGTCTATGTAGTTCTTGAACCCATAGGGTCCGCACGCTTAAAGTTCAGTGACAATCGATATTACGAGTTTATGTGTTTTGATGTATCGAAGGTAGTTCAGAGTCCCGGATTTGATCACATACATGACAAGGAGTCTCGAAATGGTCGATAGATAAAGATCGATATATTGGAAGCCTATGTTTGGACATCGGAATGGTTCCGGATGAGTTCGGGCATTTTTCGGAGTACCAGGAGGTTACCGGAACCCCCCAGGGAGTATATGGACCTTATTGGGCCTTAGTGGAAAAGAGGAGAGGGAAGGAAAAGGTGGGAGGTGCGCCCCCCTATCCCAATCCAAATTGGGAGGGGGCCAGCCTCCCCCTTTCCTTTTTCCTCTCCTCCCCTTCCTTCTCTCCTACTCCTACTACATGTAAGGGGGAAATCCTACTCCTGGTGGGAGTAGGACTCCCCTAGGGCGCGCCATAGAGAGGGCCGCCCCTCCCCTCCTCCACTCCTTTATATATGGGGGAGGGGGGCACCCCATAGACACAGAAGTTGATCATTGATCTTTTAACCGTGTGAGGTGCCCCCCTCCACCATAATACACCTCGGTCATATTGTAGCAGTGCTTAGGCGAAGCCCTGTTCCGGTAGCATCATCATCACTGTCATCACGCTGTCGTGCTGACGAAACTCTCCCTCGAAGCTCTACTGGATCGTGTGTTCGCGGGACGTCACCGAGCCGAACGTGTGCAGATCGCGGAGGTGCCGTACCTTCAGTGCTAGATTGGTCGATCGTGAAGACGTACGACTACATCAACCGCGTTGTCATAATGCTTCCGCTTACGGTCTACAAGGGTACGTAGACGATACTCTCCCCTCTCGTTGCTATGTATCACCATGATCTTGCGTGTGCGTAGGATTTTTTTTGAAATTACTGCGTTCCCCAACAGTATGAAGATACCGAAGATCGAATCTCGGGCATGTAACATAACGACGTACAAAGGGAATTACGTATGTTGTCATAACGGTTCGACCGATAAAGATCTTCGTAGAATATGTAGGAGCCAATATGGGCATCCAGGTTCCGCTATTGGTTATTGACCGGAGAGGTGTCTCAGTCATGTCTACATAGTTCTGAACCCATAGGGTCCGCATGTTTAACATTCATTGACGATATAGTGTTATATGAGTTATATGATGATGTAGGGTGGAAACCCTAGGGCCGATCTTTCACAATTGGAGAGGATCCTACGAAGAACGCGAGGGGAAAGACAAGGGGAAAATGAGAGGAAATACTCAAATCAATGTGAACAATCACACATGTGCTGGATCCACAAACATAACGTGTGATACAAGATCCAAACGCAACAAAGGACAATACAAGAGATGGTAGTTCTTCTCCGTGAGGAGGTCTTGAGGGGTCTTCTCATTAGGGGTCTTAAATCCACTTGGGGGATTTCCTCCGTAGAGGTCGTGAACTCCGATGGAGAAGGTATCAAGTGGATGAGCAAAGCTCTATCTCTCAAATGAGCTAATCCTTTGATAATCCTAATAAGATGGAGGAGGAGGAGGAGTATATATAGTCTAGGGTCATGAAAGGGTATATGGGCTTCGGCCCAACACGCTGTCAACACACAGGCGTCGGACGTCCGACAGTTACCGGTCGTCCGGTGTCTCGCGGGCGCTTGGACGTCCGGTGAGTGTTGCATTTCTGACGTTTCAGCTCTGATCAGGTGGCGTCAGACATTCAGATGGGGTCAGACGTCCGGTGTGTCGGTCGTCCGGTGGTCTCCATACTTCTGACGTTTTGGTTTTGTGATGGTGGCGCTGGTCGTCCGGTGGGGCTCGGTCGTCCAGGTGCTGTGAGGTGTCGGACGTCTGGTACTTGTCGGTCGTTCGGACACTGGAGTCTTCACTGGCAGGAACTTGGGCTGACCGGTAGACGCTCCAGGCGTCAGACATCCGACGGGGACCGGTCGTCCGGTGGCTGTCAACCTCAGGGAGCTTCTTCTCTTGGTCCTTGTACTTGGCGTCCTCGCTGTCTTGTCTGTTGGATGTAGTTGCTCCATGGCTATCCTCTAAGTACCTGATCATGCATAGGGTTTCTGCTTGAAGTAGTGGCCATGACTCATATGAAGAAAGTGATAGTTCGGAGAGGAGCGAGTTTACCTTATCTTCGATAGCCTTTGCTCGAGCTCTTGTCATAGGTCCAAGTGGTGTTGTGTGAGATGTAGATATGTCCATGGGGATGATCGTGGGATGCTCCGCATCATCTACTCCCCCTTGGAGAGATCCAACCTCGGATCAAAAGCCTCATCACCATGGTAGGGAGAGATACTCTCCGGGGATTACTGTAATTCGAGGAGTTCATGTATTCACTATGTGTTAATGCTGTCGGTGTTCTGGGAACCAGGGTACCCAGACTTGCCTGCCTGCGGCCCACAGCGTGGCTCCATCGACGGCCTGGTACGGCCCATCTACAAGACCGCCCAGACAAGACCCTCGCGAGGGGCCAAGCCTCGCGAGGCGGATGACGCCAAGATCTCCTGAGGGAGTGGCTGTTGGGAAACGTGGCATGGAAAACAAAAAAATTCTACACACACAATGATCTATCTATGGAGATTTATAGAAATGAGGGGGAGAGTGTGTCTACGTACCCTCGTAGACCGTAAGGGGAAGAGTTTTTCAAAGCGGTTGATGTAGTCAAACTTCTTCGCGCTTCAACCGATCAAGTACCAAACGAACGACACCTCCGCATTTTGCACACATTCAGCTTGGTGACGTCCCTTGCCTTCTTGATCCAGCAAGACGTCGAGTTAGTAGATGAGTTCCGTCAGCACGACGGTGTGGTGACGGTGATGGTGAAGTGATCCTCATAGGGCTTCGCCTAAGCACTACAAAGATATGACCGTGGGAGTAAACGGTGGAGGGGGCGCCGCACACAGCTAGCAATTGTTTGGGTGTGCTAGGGGGCGCCCCCATATATATAGGTGGGAGGGAGAGGGGATAGGCCAGGAGGCGCCCCAAGTAGGTCCGAATCCTACTTGGGTTCCTCGTAGGCCGGTGCCCCCTTCCTTATTTACCAGAGGGGGAAGGAAGGGGGAGGCCGAATCCCCGCTTTCCCTCTCCCTTCACCTCTTTTTCCCTCTCCTTTGGTTCGGCCCATATGGGGGGCCGCACCAGCCCCTCGTGGCTGGTGCATTTCCCCTCTTGGCCCATAAGGCCCATATCTTTTGCTGGGGGTGCCCGGAACCCCTTCCGGTGACCCGATATGTACCCGGTACCCTCCGGAACACTTCCGGTGTCCGAATACCATCGTCATATATATCAATCTTTACCTCTCGACCATTTCGATACACCTCGTCATGTCTATGATCTCATCCGGGACTCCTAACAACATTCAATCACCAAATCACATAACTCATATAATACAATATCGTCATCGAACGTTAAGCGTGCCAACCCTACGAGTTCAAGAACTATGTAGACATGACCGAGACACCTCTCCGGTCAATAACCAATAGCGGGACCTGGATGCCCATATTGGCTCCTACATATTCTACGAAGATTTTTATCGGTTGAACCGTTATGACAACATACGTTATTCCCTTTGTCTATCGGTATGTTACTTGCCCGAGATTCGACCGTCGGTATCTTTATACCTAGTTCAATCTCGTTACCGGCAAGTCTTTTTACTTGTTCCATAATACATCACCTCGTGACTAACTCCTTAGTCATTTCCTTGCAAGCTTATGATGTGTATTACCGAGAGGGCCTAGAGATACCTCTCCGATACTCAGAGTGACAAATCCTAATCTCGATCTATGCTAAGTCAACAAACACCTTTGGAGATACCTGCAGAGCATATTTATGATCACCCAGTTACCTTGTGATGTTTGATAGCACACAAGGTATTCCTCCGGCATCCGGGAGTTGCATAATCTCATAGTCGAAGGAATATGTATTTGACATGAATAAAGCAATAGCAATAAAACTGAATGATCATTATGCTAAGCTAATAGATGGGTCTTGTCCATCACATCATTCTCCTAATGATGTGACCTCATTATCAAATGAAAACTCATGTCCATGGTTAGGAAACCTTAACCATGTTTGATCAACGAGCTAGTCTAGTAGAGGCTTACTAGGGACACAGTATTTGTTTGTGTATTCACGCATGCATTTAGGTTTCCGATCAGTACAATTATAGCATGAATAATAAACCTTTATCATGAATAAGGAAATATAAAATAACAACTTTATTATTGCCTCTAGGGCATATTTCCTTCAGTCTGCCACTTGCACTAGAGTCAATAATCTAGTTCACATTGCCATGTGAATAATACCCATAGTTCACATCGCCATGCGATTAACACCCATAGTTCACATCGCCATGTGACCAAGACCCAAAGGGTTTACTAGAGTCAATAATCTAGTTCACATCGCCATGTGATTAACACCCAAAGAGTAATAAGGTGTGATCATGTTTTTCTTGTGAGAGAGGTTTAGTCAACGGGTCTGCCACATTCAGATCCTTATGTATTTTTATGAATTTCTATGTCTACAATGCCCTGCATGGAGCTACTCTAGCTAATTGCTCCCACTTTCAATACATATCCAGATTGAGACTTAGAGTCATCTGGATCGGTGTCAAAGCTTGCATCGATGTAACCCTTTACAACAAACTCTTTATCACCTCCATAACCGAGAAACATTTCCTTAGTCCTCTTTAAGGTACATAAGCATAATTTTGTCTGTTGTCCAGTGACCTACTCCTAGATCACTATTGTACCCCCTCGCCAAACTCATTGCAAGGCATACAATAGGTCTGGTACATAGCATGGCATACTTTATATAACCTATGACTGAGGCATAGGGAATGATTTTCATTCTCTCTCTATCTTCTGCCATGGTCAGGTTTTGAGTCTTACTCAACTTCACACCTTGCAACACAGGCAAGAACCCTTTCTCTGACTGATCCATTTTGAACTTCTTCAAAATCTTCTCAAGGTATGTGCTTTGTGAAATTCCTATTAAGCGTCTCAATCTATCCCTATAGATCTTGATGCCCAATATATAAGTAGCTTCACCGAGGTCTTTCATTGAAAAATTCTTATTCAAGTATCCTTTTATGCTATCCCGAAATTCTATATCATTTCTAATCGATAATATGTCATTCACATATAATATCAGAAATGCTACAGAGCTCCCACTCACTTTCTTGTAAATACAGGCTTCATCATAAGTTTGTATAAAACCATATGCTTTGATCACCTCATCAAAGCGTATATTACAACTCTGATATGCTTGCATGAATCCATTTGACAAATTTAATAATAATAAAATGTGGCAATTGCTAACATGATTCGGACTGACTTAAGCGTCGCTTACGGGTGAGAAGGTCTCATCGTAGTCAACCCCTTGAACTTGTCAAAAACCTTTCGCGGCAAGTCGAGCTTTGTAGACGATGACATTACCATCAGCGTTAGTCTTCTTCTTGAAGATCCATTTATTCTCAATGGCTTGCCGATTATCGGGCAAGTCCACCAAAGTCCATACTTTGTTCTCATACATGGATCCTATCTCAGATTTCATGGCCTGAAGCCATTTATCGGAATTTGGGCTCATTATAGCTTCTTCATAGTTCATAGGTTCGCCATGATCTAGTAACATGACTTCCAGAATAGGATTACCATACCACTCTGGTGCAGAACGTGCTCTGTTCGACCTACGAGGTCCAGTAGCAACTTGATCTAAAGATTCATGATCATTATCATTAGCTTCCTCTCTAGTTTGGTGTAGGCATCACAGGAACAAATTTCTCTAATGTGCTACTTTCCAAATTGAGAGAAGGTACAATTACCTCATCAAGTTCTACTTTCCTCCCACTCACTTCTTTCATGAGAAACTCCTTCTCTAGAAAGGTCCCATTCTTGGCAACAAAGATCTTGCCTTCGGATCTATGGTAGAAGGTGTACCCAATTGTTTCCTTAGGTTATGCTATGAAGACGCACTTCTCCGATTTATATTAGTGTTTTGTCCTCTACAGCATTCACTTATAGCTATGTCTTCATTGTTCGAATCTTTTGACCTAAGTGAATGTGATCGGACCCTAAACCCCCTCTATGTTTCTACCTCAGATTCTATCTATCCAAATCATATGCATTCTATTGAATCTATCGATTGTCTTCTCTGAGTCCTTGTCAGCAGAAGACACAGAGACAAAATTAAATCTGTTTTAATGCTATATCCTTTTTGCCTGAAAACCGGAGAAGCGGGAGCGACCACCCGACAATCCAGGCATGCGTGGGAACATGGAACAACTTCCCAGGTGTTGCATGCATGCCACATGTCCCTCAGATGTGAACCGCCAGGGGCATCTGTGTAATAATGCTGTGCCCTCCCTGCCCTATAAATATACACCACACCGCTGTCACTATCTTTTCTTCCACCTCTCCACCTCACACAAACCCTAGCGCCACTGCTAGCTCTCGACGACGCCGGTGACGAAGCGCTTAGCTACCGCGACCTCACTGACGCCGTCCTCACGCCGACCGCGGACCTCGTCGCCTCCGCCGCTGCCGTAGGTGTCTTCCATCGCCAAATTAGGGCAGGGAAGATCGAACTGTCTGGCCTCCTCTCTACTCCGTCTAGCAGTTCTTCATGCGGTAATTAAAGCTTACTTTTACTGCCTTTTTTGATCCGATAGATTCATCCTTCTCCACCAAAAGTGGTTTCTGTCCCTACAAAGTTGGATCTATCCTGTTCTGCATCTCATAACATGCCTAGTATATTCACTTATGCTTCACACATAGTTAGATTCCTCACTTGTACTTATTCTTGGATTCGTACAAATCTGGAACCAACTCTCATCATATAAGTGAATGTCTTCGCACTATGAGGTCAATGTCTTCAAACCGATTTATCTTCAAAATCTTCTGAGAATGCATATGACCTCTTCCCCTTCCCTCGCATCTCTAATGCTATCACAGGTACATGTCCATGGGAGAATCCCTTGGTTCTCATAGTCTGCATTCATTTGCAGAGTTCTTACAGCATCACATCAATTCTCCTGAAGCCAGTTCCAGTCTGACCAGCAGACGGAAGCCTTTGCAAGTTCTAAAGCCATTCAGTCTGAACTTCATGGCGACAAAAAAGTCAGCAAGAAAGGGCGGCAGACAGCGCCGTGGGAACACAACCAAGGACCTGCCACCAAATCTCTATGAACTATACAAGTCAGATCCTGAAGAGACCTATGGGGAATGCAAGAACCGAATCCAATGGATTTGATGATATTGGGTAGAGGAATGGTTCAAGTACAAATTTGTCACTGCCGAATATGTTGAAAAGAATGCCATCAAGGGCCCCTGGGGAGATATTGTATACAAAGGTCTTCAGCCCAAGTCCAAGTCTGAAGCCATAGCTCAAGGTTTCTATCCTTGCATGGTCCGAGGACCACAGCCTGAACATGCCAACCCATCCAGTCTACTATGGTGTCGTGAAGACAATCTCTTCAAGCGCAACTTCCAGTTTGCCAAAGAGTCTGCCAAGAAGAACAAGAAGGACCTTGGACTCGACTTCAACCCTGGTCCATCTGCTCCTCGGGCTGATGGCACTCGTGATGTCGAACCCAATATCATCTGGCCTTACTACAACCTCGATGGTCTCCTCACTCACATTGCTATTCAAGGGGCAGCCATGGAGCACTCTGTAGACGACGCTGATTTTGATGAAGCGCCTGCACCACCTAAGCCACAAAAGCAGAAGAAGTCGAAGGCTTCAAAGCCTTCTGCTGCACCTAAAGCTTCACATGCGAAGCCACTGGCCACTGCTCCACCTGAAGCAAGTGTGCAGTCTAAAGATCTTTGTCGCATCTCCAAGAAGACCGAGAAGTCTTCAAAGCAGATGAAACCAATCCAGCACTCTGGGAAAGAACTCACCCCTGCTGATATTTTGCTGAATGAAGAAGCCACCATTGATTTGTCTAGCGACGACGATCTTGGTGATGATGCTCATAAAGAGCAAGGAAGAGGCGGAGATCTTCAATGATCTACCCCTTTTCGATGTGGACATCTTGAACAACTTCATTGATGAGTGGTTTGAAAACCCCAGCATCAACATCGACGACCTTGAGCTTCCAATTGGAATCAGTGTCTCCTTCCACAGTGCCATTGCTACTGAGCTGGCTCTAGCTCAGAAGATCGTTGAACTGAAGAACAAGATTGATCATGAGAAAGCTCGGTTCAAGAAGAATATGGCCAATCTCAGTGTGGCTAACGTTCAAAGCTTCAAGCAGATGTTGCATAAGCTCAAGGAAAAGTTTCACCAGAAACGCTAGGAAGCCAAAGGTTCAAGAGAGAGAATGAAGTATTTTGCTGAGAAAAGCGTCCAAGCTCACAATGAAGCAGAAAAGCGCAAGGCTCTGGGGCGCCCTGGCATCGACCCTAGAATGGCTGCCAAAAAGAAGAAGAAGCCTGCTGTGGCCCAAGCTGAAGCATCAAGGCAGGAAGCACCAAGCATTGTCTTCCCTGCCAGCATGACAGGCTCGAAGCCTAAGGTCCCCACAGCTGCTTCAGAACTGAAGAAGACAAGGGTAGCTGTGGCCGAAGCTAGAAAGCGCAAGACCAAGAATGCCACTGATGATACCCCACAACCCAAGAAGCGGAAGACAAAGTCTTTGAAGAAAGATCGGGCTACTCCCACGGAGCCCCTCTTTGTCGAGCCAATCTCTGTTGCTCGTCCTGCATCCGAACACCAAGAGCGTCAGTTAATTGTTCACGAGCCTGCTACCACAGAGGCTCCTGAAGCTGAAGAAGATCCAGCTGTTGACCCCACCGCAGCTGAAGACATTGGTCCTCAATACAATGTAGATGATGATGAAGTCCTTCCTCAGATTGAGCACCAAATGGTATCATCGCCTGTTCTCATGAACAGCGAACTCATCAGCATTGGTCGTCCTCTAACGCCAATTGCTCAGGATGACTCATGGGCTGATCGTCCTCAAGACTCCCCCCGTCAAGAATCACCAAGTACTCCCCTACCTCAAGTCACCACTCCGGTGCTTGACGATGATGACTTTGCGGTCTAGTCAACTCCCTCTCCAAAGGCGTCGCCCACACTCCGCAGGCTTCGCAAAGGACCAAGGCCACAAGTCACTCTATCGAGCATTCCAGAAGGAGAAGAGCAACACAACTCAGTGGCACGACAAGTGTTTCCTGACGTCACTCCAACTATGAACGTCTCTGAGTCTGAAGCCAGAGCTGCTGAAGACATTCCGGCTGCATCAGCCGATGACCAACAAGAACCCTGAAAAGAAGAAGAGTGTGCTGCCACACCCCCTACCAACCAAGAAGCTGTTCTCCAGGAGAACGTGTCCGACCCTCCAGCTACTCAAGTGGAGGTTGATAATACTGAGGCTACCACCAACAATACTACTGAAGCCAATGACGTAGTCATGGATGAAGCTAATGTGGCACCTGAAGCCAATGCTATAACTGAAGCCAATATTGCACCTGAAACCATTGTGCAACTTCAAGCCCATGTCAATGCCGACGCTCCTATACCACCTCCAAGGCCTCACACAGTTGAGCTGGCATTTGATGGCGGTCAACCTATCATGGTTCGATGGCCTATCCTGGTTCCTCCTCCTGCTGCCGGATCACAATATGACTACCATGTCGAGCACATGCCTCAGGTCCAGAAGCCAAAACCTAGGCTGCCAAGGTTTCCAGGTACATCAACTTCACCGGGATCATTCAATGTGAATGGCTTCATTGCACACAATACCTTCTTTGATAGCGCCAAGAACCCATATTCCAAGCCAAGAATCTCATTTGATCGGTTTTGGAGCTATCAGCAGCGCGGTTACTATTCTTGTGTCCTATACAATCAAGGGCGCATTTTCTCTCATATGCGTCTGGACCGTGAAGCCATTGCTGGCCTGCCCTGCTTGGAAGAAGCCCTTGACTGCTTCAGAGATGCTGGCCTTCTACAGTATGTGACCGATAAAGAGCATTGGAATGAAGAGCTTCTGCTGTAATTCTATGCAACTCTCCACATTCGCGGCTACAGCAAGGATCCGAAGACTTGGGTCCTTGAGTGGATGACAGGCGATGTACACCATGAAGCCAAAGCCCAAGATATAATTGAGCTTACTGCCCTGCCCACTCCTGGTGAACACTATGAACCAGATTGTCAGCTTCACTATAATGCTTTGGAGAGCATCTTCTAGAAGCCTGAGCCAAACATGAGCCAAATGCTGAGCATGATGAAGCCACTGCCACAAGATGCTGAATATCCAAAGGAATTCTTTGTTGAAGACCTAGAGTATCTGCCCCACACTATTTATCATATCATCAGGCGAACTCTATGGCCCGTCAAAGGACATTCTCCTGCAGCCAAGCTAGAAGGCACAATGAAGGCATTGGTTTTCTATATCTTCAATGGCATCAACTTCAATGCTTAGGACTTCTTCATCAGGCAATTGGATGCATCTGGCTCTGATATATTTGGTCCAAAGTTCTATGCTCCATGGGTAATGCGCCTCATAAAGCTTCACTCTGCTATCAACTATCAGCCTTCTGCGCGCAATCATCTCATATTCTTGCCAGATGTTGATCTGTCTATCGAAGCCATATACCCAGAGCCCACCAAGGAGCCAATTTATCTTCACAACGCCGATCATCAAAGCTTAACTCAATCTATTGAAGGAGTTCTTGCTGCAACTCGTGTTTATCCTTTTGCTAGAAATACACGTGCACCTCATCGTGCCCATACTGAAGCCACTGAAAGCACAATTGCCCAAAGGCCTCGGAAGCGATCTCGTGTTCTCAATGACCGAGAGCTTCTCGTCGCCCTGCATCAAAAATAGGATAAGCATCATGACTGGCTCAAGGGTCAGATGCAGAGCCTCTTGGTGGATGTTAATTGCATTCGCAACCTTGCCACCAAGAATGCATTTGTCACTCATGAAACCTGTCGGCGGTCGTGGAAGAGTTTGACTTTGCTGAGCTCTGAAGATGATCTTCAATAGGATGGCTTCACAGAGAGATTCAAGTTTGATTCCACTCCTCCCCGGAACGCTCACTTGCGTCGGACTCCCTCACTCGAAGACTCTGACTACTCATCCTCAGCAGCAACTGTCAATGCCAGAGTCATTGATGACGAAGATGATGCTACTTCACCAACTACAACGTCGTCGCGTATCGACACTGCACCAAGTTCTTCTGCACCACCGAACCCAATGACGACCCTGCAGCTTCACCTACTCCTCAAGGGAACGAGTAGAAGCTCTATGTCTTCAAATCTTTTTGGTCCTCACTGACAAAAGGGGGAGAAGCATATGAGTTGTTAGTCTTCAAGCGGGTCTTTATGGGTGGTTGCTATATTTTTTCAAGTGTTTACAACTCTCGCTTTTGATGCTTTTGGTTCTTTGAGTTATATCACTTAAACTTGATGGTCGTCTGCTACCTTTCTGTCCACTATGTGATGTGATGATAAATTCCGCATGTGCGACGATAAATTCCGCACGAAGTCATTTTGCAGACGTCCATTTATCATTATGCATGTCATTATCTTTGTTATATCTTTTCATGCATGATGAATTGTCTTCATAAGATGAAGAGGATCTCCACAAGTACAACCTGCCATGTGCATTTGCATTCAAAAGCAAAATACTTATATGCACATCTTCAGGGGGAGCCTTTTGCTACTTATGAAGACAATACCTTAATCCTTTACAATTTCACATACTTTTATCCCCGTTGAAAACTTCAACCAGTTTGTCATCAATCACCAAAAAGGGGGAGATTGTAAGTGCATCTAGTGCCACCCTAGTTGGTTTTGGAGTATTGACGACAAACCTGGTTGAGGGACTAATGTGTTTGTGAGAATTGCAGGATAACACAGGTACTAGTCCCTCATTGATTCGGTTTACCTACCAGAGATGACCCCTAAAAATGTGTGAAGACATTGAAGACAATGGTGGTATGTGAAGACATTCACAACGAAGATTGTGACTCGAGAAGACATTCACGTGAAGACTATGGAGTGCGAAGACATAGTTGTTTCGTAGTTTCCTTTTCTTCCTTGTTGAGTCATAGGAACCACCGTACTGTTAAGTGGGGTTCAAGTGAACAAAGTCAGAGTGACTGAAGTGATGCTCAACCAAATCCTAAGTCTTCGAGCAAAGACAATGAGAGCAAATCTTATCCAGAGCTAGATGAGTCAGCTTTACTTGTAGCCCAAGTTAAGCTGCCGCGTGTGTTTGAAATCTGACCGTTGGAACATGTGTCAGTTCCTTAGTGACCCAGGGTCATTTCGGACAAATCAGGTCGGGTTTCCCAGTGGCTATAAATGGCCCACCCCATACACCATAAATTGGTGGCTGCTCAGAGTTAGTGCGCGACTTTTGTCGTTTTGAGAGCAACCCACCTCGAAGCCATTGAGAGAGAAATCCTTGCGAGGACAAAGCCCCAAACACCCAGAGCCACAGAGTGTTAGGCATCACTGAAGTCTTTCTGTCTGCGTGATCTGAAGACTTATTACACTTGAGGACTGTGAATCCTCCAACTGGTTAGGCGTCGCGTTCTGAGCATCCAAGAGTCATTGTGGATTGCCGGTGAACGAAGTCTGTGAAGGTTTGGAAGTCTACCTTGAAGACTTACCAGAGTGATCGGGCGAGGACTAAGTGTCCTTAGCTCAAGGGGAATAAGGTGAAGACACGATCTTCTGAGTTGAATCTCAGCCTCCCTAACCAGACGTACAGTTGTCACAACAACTGGAATTGGTCCAACAAATCCTTTGTCTTCACCAAGCAACTGGTTTTATCTCTTCCTTCATTTATTTACAGTTTGTCTCTATGAAGTCTTTTGCTTGCTTGTCTTATCTGTTTGACTTCACAGTGTGACGACTATTGTTTGGCTTCATACCATCATCCATCTTGATCCTTACTTCCTAGCTGCTAATAGTCTTCGTGCTTTAAGCTTCATTACTTGCTTGACTATGGCTTGTCTAGTGTAATCTACCTTCCGCTACATGTCAATAGGTTCATTTCTATTGTTTGTCTTCATAAAAATCACCTACTCACCCCCTCTAGTCGATAACTAGCACTTTCAATTCCACATTGTTTTAAATGAAGGCCAAACTCGTAACTCAAATATTCGCCTCTGCGATCACATCGTAGAAACTTTATTTTCTTGTTACGATGATTCTCCACTTCACTCTGAAATTCTTTGAACTTTTCAAAATTTTCAGACTTGTGTTTCATTAAGTAGACATACCCATATCTACTCAAATCATCTGTGAAGGTCATAAAATAACAATACCTGCCACGTGCTTCAATACTCATTGGACTGCATACATCGGTATGTGTTATTTCCAATAAGTAATTAGCTCACTCCATTGTTCCGGAGAATGGAGTTTTAGTCATCTTGCCCATGAGGCATGGTTTGCATGTACCAAATGATTCATAATGAAGTGATTGCAAAAGTCCATCTGCATGGAGTTTCTTCATGTGCTTTACACCAATATGACCTAAACGGCAGTGCACAAGTATGTTTCACTATCATTATCAACTTTGCATCTTTTGGCATCAATATTTATGAATATGTGTATCACTGCGATCAAGATTCAATAAACCATTTACATTGGGTGTATGACCATAGAAGGTTTTATTCATGTAAACAGAACACCAATTATCCTCTAACTTAAATGAATAACCATACTGCAATAAACATGATCAAATCATATTCAAGCTCAACGCAAACAGCAAATAACATTTATTTAGGTTCAACACTAATCCCGAAGGTAGAGGGAGTGTGCAATGGTGATCGTATCAAGCTTGGAATTATTTCCAACACACATCGTCACCTCACCCTTAAGTAGTTATGTTTATTCTGCAACTCCTGTTTTGAGTTACTAATCTTAGCAACTGAACTGGTATTAAATACCTAGGGGTTATTATGAACACTAGTAAGGTACACATCAATAACATGTATATCAAAATATACTTTTGTTCACTTTGCCATCCTTCTTATTCGCCAAGTGTTTGGGGCAGTTCCGCTTCCAATGACTATTTCCTTTGTAGTAGAAGCACCCAGTTTCAGGCTTGGGTCCAGCTTTGGGCTTATTCATGGGAGCGACAACTTACTTGCCATTCCTTTTGAAGTTTCCTTTCTTTCCCTCGCCCTTTTTATTGAAACTAGTGGTCTTGTTAACCATCAACACTTGATGCTCTTTCTTTATTTCTACCTTCACCGAATTAAGCATGGCGAACAGCTCGGGAATCATTTTTGTCATCCCTTGCATATTATAGTTCTAGTAGCTTAGTGATAGTGACTAGAGAACTCTATCAATCATTATCTTATCTGGAAGATTAACTCTCACTTGATTCAAGCGATTGTAGTACCCAGACATTCTGAGTACATGCTCACTTTTAAGTGCATCTAGTGCCACCCTTAGTTGGTTTTGGAGTATTGACGACAAACTTAGTTGAGGGACTAATGTGTTTGTGAGAATTGCAGGATAACACAGGTAGTAGTCCCATATTGATTCGGTTTTACTACCAGAGATGACCCCTAAAAATGTGTGAATACATTGAAGACAATGGTGGTCTGTGAAGATATTCACAGTGAAGATTATGACATGAGAAGACATTCACATGAAGACTATGGAGTGCGAAGACATAGTTGTTTCGTAGTTTCCTTTTCTTCTTTGTTGAGTCATAGGAACCACCGTACTGTTAAGTGGGGTCCAAGTGAACAAAGTCAGAGTGACTGATGTGATTCTCAACCAAATCCTATGTCTTCGAGCGAAGACAATGAGAGCAAATCTTATCCAGAGCTGGATGGGCCAGCTTTACTTGTAGCCCAAGTCAAGCTGCCGCGTATGTTTGAAATCTGACCTTGGACACGTGTCAGTTCCTTAGTAACCCAGGGTCATTTTGGACAAATCAGGTCGGGTTGCCTCCTTGCTATAAATAGCCCACCCCTACACCATAAATTGGTGGCTGCTCAGAGTTAGTGCACGAATTTTGTCATTTGAGAGCAACCCACCTCCGAAGCATTTGAGAGAGAGATCCTTGCGAGGACAAAGCCCAAAACACCCAGAGCCAAAGAGTGTTAGGCATCACTGAAGTCTTTCTGTCCGCGTGATATGAAGACTTATTATACGTGAGGACTGTGAATCCTCCAGCCGGTTAGGCATCGCGTTCTGAGCATCCAAGAGTCATTGTGGATCGACGATGAACGAAGTCTGTGAAGTTTTGGAAGTCTACCTTGAAGACTTACCAGAGTGATTGGGCGAGGGCTGTGTGTCCTTAGCTCAAGGGGAATAAGGTGAAGACATGGTCTTCTGAGTTAAAATTTAGCCTCCCTAACCAGAAGTACAGTTTTCATAGCAACTGGAACTGGTCTACCAAATCCTTGTCTTCACCAAGCTACTGGTTCTATCCTTCACTTCCCTTTACTTTATAGTTTTTCTTCGTGAAGTCATTGCTTGCCTGTATGATCTGATTGACTTCACCGAGTGAAGACTGTTTACTGTTTGGCTTCATACTGTCTTCCATCCTGATCCATACTACCTAGCTGCTGATAGTCTTCGTGTTTTCACTTCATTGCTTACTTGACTATGGCTTGCCTAGTGTAGTCTACCTTCCGCTGCATATCAATAGGATCATTTCTACCGTTTGTCTTCAAAGCCCCCGTGTTTCGAATACTTTCATAAAAATCGCCTATTCACCCCCCTCTAGTCGATAACTAGCACTTTCAATTGGTATCAGAGCAAGGTGCTCCCTTGTTATGTATGATTCAATTTAACCACCTGGAGTTTTAGCTATGTCGACTGCAGGGATAATCAAGGTCTCCGCTGCGTGCCCTGTCTTTGATGGCACTGATTACCCCTGCTGGAAGAATAAGATGCGTATGCATCTTGAAGCCATTGACGTTGACCTCTGGTATGTCGTCAAGAACGGCGTTCCCAAGGTCAGTGAAGGTGTCACCGCTACTGATGTCAAGAGGTTCATTCAACTGGACTCGACCGCCAAGAACATCATCTGTGGTCACCTGACCAAAGGATAGTACGGCCGTGTGATTGCGCTGGAAACTACAAAGCTAGTCTGGGACTGGCTCTCCAAGGTCAACGAAGGCGTCTCAACTCAGAGAGACTCAAGGATTGATGTTCTTCGCAACCTCTTCAACTGCTTCAAGAGAAATGACAATGAGAATCTCCAGCTCATGTTTAATCGCCTCACCGATATCACAAATGAGCTTCGCACACTCGGCGCCACTGAGATCACCAAGCACGAAATTGTCAAGAAGATCCTGCGATCACTTGACAACTCATTTGACACCCCGTCCGTGATGATTCAAGAACGCCCTGACTTCAAGACTCTTGATTCGTCTGACATACTTGAGAGGCTAACACACATGAGTTCCAGTTATCTGAGAAAAGAGATATCTATGGTCCCAACTATGGTCAAACTCGCGCTTTGAAGGCAAAAGTTGTTTCCTCTTCTGAAGAAGAATCTGACTGCAGTTCTAAGGATCCTGAAGACATTGGAAAGGAGCTCGCCAAGAAAAAGGGCTTCAGAAGGTCTTCAAGATCCAGCTCAAGAAATGATGAAGCTTCCTCTCGTGACTACAAGAAGAGAACATGCCACAAGTGCAAGAAACCAAGAAGAAGAAGAACAAAGAATATGATTCAGATGACAAGAAGAAGAAGAAATCCTCAAAGTCTTCATCAAAATCTTCATCTAAGTCTTCATCACACAAGAAGAGCTCATCAAGCAAGGCTCGTGCGTTTGTTGGCAATGAGATGGATTCAGAGGAGGAGTCTGCTTCCGAGGAGGCGGAGGTGGAGTCTGAGGAGGAGGCTAACTCAGGCATGGCAAGCCTGGCTCTAGCTTCAGCATATGTCGCCAAGTCCATCTTCAACACTGAAGACAATGGCCTTGTCACCAATGATGCTGATGGTGAGGATGACTCTGCTCCCACCTACTACTTCATGGCACGCGGTGCCAAGGTAAACTCACACGATGCTTACTTTCAAACATCAAGTGAAGACGACTCTGAATGTGAATCTAAATCTAGCTACAAAACACTTGCTAAAATTGCAATAGAACAACAAAATGCCATGGAGCATATTCAAAAGTTGCTAGACAAAAGTGATGACCTGTTGGACGCAGAAATGACTCGAACTCAGTCCTTAATTGAAGACATTAAAAATCTTCACATTAAGTATGAAGAACTTGAAAGTCGTCATGAAACACTCTCAACCACTCATGAAAAGCTCTCCTATGATTATCATCAAAGGAAGCAAGATCTTGAGAACTTAAGATCGGCTCATGAAGATCTTCAAAAGGAGAACGAGTCACTCCGCACTCAACAGATCAGTTCCGCTCATGAAGACTTTGATCCACCATGTTTAAAATTTCTTGAGCGTGATAATGCCGTCTCTATTGTTGGATGCTCTACTGCTGCTACTGTTGCTATGTCTTCACCTACTGATGTGGAAACTAACCCCTCTTCTGAAGATACCACTACTATTGTTGATGAGAATGACAGGTTGAAGACATTGCTTGAAACAGGGATGTACGAAAGTCTCAAAGGGCATCAGTCACAGTGTGATGTCCTCAAGAAACCGATTCTAAACCGAAACCCTAGTAAAGAGGGTGTTGGGTTCGAGAGGAAAATGAATGTTGATGGTTCATACTGGAAGCCTGTAACGCCCTCGATGCGGCTATATCTCCCACGTGTCGAAGCACGACTTAGAGGCATAACCGCATTGAAAGCAAAGTCGCAAGTGAGGTAATCTTCACACAACCCATGTAATACATAAGGGAAAGAGATACATAGTTGGTTTACAACCGCCACTTCACACAAATACATGAATAACGCATTACATCATCCAAATACAATCAAGGTCCGACTACGGAACCAAAATAAAAGAAGAACCCCAAAAGTGACAAAGGTCCCCGATTGACCCCAACTGGGCTCCACTACTGATCAACTAGAACGGAACAACACAAAGGACAAGATCTTCATCGAGCTCCTCCTGAGCTTGGTTGCGTCATCTGCACGGACTCATCGGCACCTGCAAGCTGGTTTTGGAAGTATCTGTGAGCCACAGGGACTCAGCAATCTCGCACCCTCGCGATCAAGACTATTTAAGCCTATGGGTAAGGTAAAGGTATGAGGTGGAGCTGCAGCAAGCGACTAGCATATATGGTGGCTAACATACGCAAATGAGAGCGAGAAGAGAAGGCAAAGCACGGTCGATAAAAGTAAGATCAAGAAGTGATCCTAGAACAACCTACGTCAAGCATAACTCCAACACCGTGTCCACTTCCCGGACACCGCCGGAAAGAGACCATCACGGTTACACACGCGGTTGATACATTTTAATTAAGGTCAACTTCAGGTTTTCTACAACCGGACATTAACAAATTCCCATCTGCCCATAACCGTGGGCATGGCTTTCGAAAGTTCAAATCCCTGCAGGGGTGTCCCAACTTAGCCCATGACAAGCTCTCACGATCAACGAAGGAATATACCTCCTCCCGAGACGTTCCGATCAGACTCGGTATCCCGGTACAACAAGACATTTTGACAGGGTAAAACTAAACCAGCAACACCGCCCAAATGTGCCGACAAATCCCGATAGGAGCTGCACATATCTCTTTCTCAGGGCACACTCAGATTGTCCTAGGTACGGGTAGGCCAGCGCAGAGTTGCCCCTAGTGGTCACCGGCAGCTGACAGGTTGGACCAACACTCAGAGGAGCACTAGCCCGGGGGGGGGGGTAAATAATGATGACCCTCAGGAGCGCGAATCCCAAGGGAAAAGAAAAGGCTAGGTGGCAAATGGTAAAACCAATGTTGGGCATTGCTGGAGGAGTTTTACTCAAGGCGAACTGCCAAGGGGTTCCCATTATAGCCCAACCGCGCAAGGGACGCAAAATCCGGGAACATAACATCGATATGACGGAAACTAGGGCAGCAAGAGTGGAACAAAACACCAGGCATAAGGCCGAGCCTTCCACCCTTTACCAAGTATATAGATGCATTAATTAAATAAGAGATATTGTGATATCCCAACAAGTAAACATGTTCCAACAAGGAAAGGTATCTCCATGTTCCAACAAGGAACAAACTTCAATCTTCACCTGCAACTAACAACGCTATAAGAGGGGCTGAGCAAAGCGGTAACATAGCCAAACAACGGTTTGCTAGGACAAGGTGGGTTAGAGGCTTGGTTCAACAATATGGGAGGCATGATAAGCAAGTGGTAGGTATCGTAGCATAGGCATAGCAAAAGAGCGAGCAACTAGCAAGCAAAGATAGAAGTGATTTCGAGGGTATGGTCATCTTGCCTGAAATCCCGCAAGGAAGAAGAACGAGTCCATGAAGAAGACAAACGGACGTTGTCAAATGAATCCTCACAACACGACGTTACCGGATTACCGAGACGAAGTACACCGGAAAGAAAGCAAACAACATAGTAAACAACCACTACAACAACATGGCACGATGCGCAAACAAGTATGATGCATGTCCGGTTTAAATATGCATGACAAGGCAAAGTGCAACAACCAAAACTACAAATTAAGTGGAGCTCAATATGCAACGGGTTGCATATTAACGGAACACCACATCCATTATTTAGTTCGATCTCGTTTATGTACCCAACAATATTAAATGTTGTTAAACATGGCAAGAGGGTGAAGCAAAAGAAAACTACCTATCTAGGCAAGTTTAAATGAGGCCGGAACAACAAACCACAAGTCCGGAAACTCCTTATATGCATATATTAGGTTTGGTACTGTTCTGCCCTAAACACAATTTTAGAGTTATTAAACATGCAAAGTAAAGCCACCATGATAATCTAGGAATTTTTCTACCCCATTTACATATAAAGTTTATTAAATTTGGAGCTACGGTTATTTAGTTATGAATTAAATCATTTTAGCATGGCATTTATGCAAAAACAAGCAAACAACAGTTTAAACATTTTAAACATAGATGAAAGTTGCAAATTACTACACTAGATGAAATTTTAGCCATGTTACATATATGACATGTTTTAAATGGATGCATGGTTCAAAAGTTATTAGCAGTTAAAAAATAGGGGCCGTTCTCTAAATATGCATGCTCTGAGAAAATTAATAATTTGCTGCCAACTGAAAAAAAACGAACGGGCCGAAACTGGCAGGCTGGCCCAACATGAAAAAAATAAGGGCGCATGGGGGCGGCCTCACCCATGGGCTTCGGCCCGTTTGCGGAGAGGCTTGTGGATCCGGCGACCCATGGCGATGGCGATGTAGAGGCGGCGCTGGGCCTTGCAGGAGGAGCTCGGTCGTTGGGGCGGCCCGGTTCGATGCAGAGAAGGCAGTCAACGCTCGGGACGAGCGAGTCACTGCTGCTCGTTTCTGAAGAAGAAAGGCAGTGACAGGTAAAACAGCGGCGATGCAGGGACTTGGCGGCGCCGGCGGCAGGGAAGCATGGACCCAGCCGGATCCAGGCGATGCAGAGGGTTGGGGAGGAGCGTCGACAGCTCGGCGTCCTCCAGGCGCGGGCAAGGAGGAGCTCCGGCGGCGGGCATCGCAGGAGGAACTCAGGCCTCAGGTGCGGGAGGCGCGAACAGGATGCAGGGGAGGCTCGGGCAGGGACAGGCCAACGCAGGCAGCTCCGGCCGGGATCCTCCGGATCGAATGTAGTAGGGGACAGAGGGACCCTGGGGCAGCTCGATTTGGCCAGTGGCGGAGCTAAAGGCGCCGGGAACGATGGCGACAGGAGCTTGGCGCGGGCGAGGGACTCCGGCGACGAGGCAAGGCGGCGGCCACGGGCTTGGACGCACGAGGCTGGAGATGGCGGGGCACAATGCTGGTGACCTGCTGGTGGGTCTCCGGTGAGGAAACTGCCGGTGGTGACGCGAGGTGGTTGAGACGGCTGGCGTTGGGGAAGAACTCGAGGCCATCCATGGAGTCGGGTGCTCTCCTGTTCGTACCTGGTATAGAGACGGAGAGGGAGTTGAGAGAGAGGAGGAGAAGGAAACGAGAAGGAGGAAGGGGAGCAGAAGAGGTCGGTCCTGGTCGTAGGTGATGGAGCTTCGGTTGCCGGCTGGTGCTCGGGCTGTTGGGCCCCCAGGCGTTCATGGCTGGAGGAGGTGGACAAGGGGATCAGGGGAGGCGCTGGTTGGTGCAGACTAGGGAGAGCTCGAGAGGTGGAGGGCTACGGTTTGGGTGGATCGAGAGAAGATCCCGATAGAGAAGGGATCTGGCGGCGATGGGACAAACTCCCGAACAACAAGGAAGAGCGGGTGGCGGCGGCTTCGGGATTGGGGACGAGTGGATGGGACAGCCTAGGGTTAGGGGTTGATCTGTTTTGGTAGGTGGTTGGTTTATATATATGAAAATAGGATTGAGGTTGGACCCTCCGATTGAAATCGGGTGGTCAAGAAAAATAGGCGAGGGAGTCCAATTAACAAAACAGAGATGTTTTATAGATGTTTGGGATGATCCGGACACAACGGTAGAGACAGCCCGGGTCGGTCCGGGACAATTTCGGACGCGCACGTGAGGGGTTCGATGCACTGTGCAGAGAGGGTTTTAGACCGTGCGGTCGCATCGGACAACTCCGGAAGCGAAGAGGGGAAGGAGGATGGACTAGGTGGGCTGTGGCGAGACTGCGAGGGGGAGAAGAGAGAGAGAGAGGGCCCGGCATCTGTTTCCGGAGACCGAAAACGTCCGACGTGTGACCGACTATAATGTCGCTATAGTTTAACAGTTGGGCTATCAAACGAACTCCGAATGCGATGAAATTTGACAGGCGGTCTATCTACACTATAATAAGACCACACGTCAACTCTCATTCCATTCCGAGAACATTTTCCGGCCACTTATAAAATAATATTTCGGACATGCCGCGGGCGCGTGCAAGTGTGTCTGGGCTCAGAACGGATAACAGAGGGAACTGGGGGAACCCGGACGGATGCAGGTTTTGAAAACATGATGATGCGATGCACATGATGACATGATGAAATGCAACACACAAGCAAATGACCTGGCAACAACAGCGAATAACTGGAAGACACCTGGCACATCGGTCTCGGGGTGTCACAACACTCCAGCACTACGAGAGGATCTCGTCCCGAGATCTAGAATGGCACCGGAGGGACAACGGAAGAGAAAGAGAAGAGGTAAAACTAAGTTGCTTCTTTGACAAACGAGTGAACCCAAGGAACCTTGCGAGATTGAACAAATTCGAGAAAGAACACAACAAAGGTGAATAAGGTCGAAAACACTCCTTTAGAAAAGAGGAACAAAGAACATTGTGAAAAACCTTGAGGTTGAAGGGCAAGATAAATATTGAAACCACTCCGGTTAAAACAAGATAGAAAAGGATTAAGAATGATATAATTTGGGCAGCATTCCGACTAAAAAGAAAAGGAATTGAATAAGAACTTGGTAAGATGAGAAGATACTTGATGAAATCACAACATACTGCCTCCGGAACTATTGAAAGAATGGCACAAGAGGTAAGAAAGATTTCAGACAGCACTCTGGTTTGAGAAGGTAGGCAAAACTTGATAAGGTGAGAGAACTTGAATGAAGGACACGACACTCCGGTTGAATGGATAAGCAAAAGAAAGAACATGATCTTGACAAACCGATATGAGGAGTGAAAAGAGCAACATCACTAGACCTCCGGGAGAAAGAATAGAATAAAGATAATTGAGACAGAAGAATGTAGAAGAAAATGCCAACTTCTCCTACAAAAGAGCTTGAAAAGGTATCCTTAGGAGAAGGGTCGAACGGAGTTGTTGGAACACCAACAACGAAAAGAATAAGCTTGATATGGTCTTATGGAATACATCTCAAATTATGAGGTGTCAACCTGCCACTCACGGGAAGAAGAATTGGATTGATATCAACAAGGAGACGAGAAACTATATCGCACCGAAAAGGATAAATGGAGAATTTGGATCATTTATAAGCACCATAGATAGCAACAATCCTTAGGGAAGGCTTTAGGTGAAATATGACACAAGATAACTCCAACGAAGAGGTTGATGGATTTAAAATACCCCATTCTTAACAACATGTGAATCATGAAACATGAACTCAAATTATGAAGAATGACATAAAACCACCTGAAATGATACGGTAGAAAGAATTGCACTTTGGAATGCAAGATGAAGAATGCTTGAGCTCCTTTGAAAAGAATCTTAAAGAACACTGCGAGAAGGAAATTAAATCCTTGATGAACCATCATGTATAGCCTCCATGAAGAAACTCCGGTAAGAAAAGAATAGCAAGAAAGAGAAATTGAAAACACAAGGTGAATCCTTGCAATGATTTAGATGGATCTCCGTGATAATTAGAGCTTGGAACTCCGGGAAAGAAGGATGAGCACTTGAACCCAAGAATTTAATCATCATGAACAAACTCCGGAAGAAAAGATTAACATAAGGATGAAACAAGAGTAAGAATTATGTTATGCGTATCCTTCACCAATTTAAATTGATGACAAGCAACGGATTTGGCATACCACTTATTCTCGTAGAAAGATTAAAATAGATATGACGCAAACTTGAGAAAGTCTTCAACGATCCAACGGTAGAATTTGAAAAGCACGAATGCATACATATGATACACGAAGGAAGAAAACTCTTGAACGAACCACCGTAAGAATTAAAAATGAACGAAGTAGGGGTGAATCACCGGTAAGAATTAGCAAATGAACGAAGGTGCTTGAGACAAACTAGATGCATGAGAACGAAGAGATCAAGAACTGATTAGAGGATATTTGATTGATGCACCGGCAAGATAGGAGAATGATAACTGACAGCTGAGAATGAATAAACCTGAATAGATGGACTCCGGATAACAAACTGAGAAGACTCTTGAATTACTCCGGATAGGTGAAAAGAATTGTCACGATCAAAACAATTACGAGAGGATGGCAACAAGCTAGAATCACGAATCTTGAAGAGAATGGAGCAAGATTGAGAGAAAATCTTCTTCGGTCTCCAAAATCTGAGAATTACGACGAGAAACACCACCCTGAATTATTTAGACACTCCGAAATGACGAATGGAAAGGTTGAGCCAACGATGAAAAGAATTTTGAAAGATCTTGGAGAAAGACATTTGACTGATGGTAAATCATTCTTACATCAAACTTCGAAAAGAATTTGAGAATACCTCCGAGAAAATAGAAGAGTCAGGTAAGATCCTGGGAAAAGACCTGTGGGTTAGGGCCCACTCAAAAGAAACACCGTTGAACGATTTAAAAGAGAGAATGCACCAGTTGAATTTAAATGGCTTGAATGAGATAACCACCTCGAAAGATCTTGAATGAATGCAGAGTGGAAACATGAATCTTCGAGATATCTTGAGCACTCCGGAACAATTAAATAGCGAGAAGTGAATGAATATGAGGTGCACCGGCATGAGAAGGTATTTGAAACGAGGAGAAAGATATGATCAATAACGCTTGAATTTAAACCACCGAGAAGAAAAATGAGTGAAGGGTGACGAACTTGAAGCTCCGTTGGCATCTTCCTGAGAAACAACGGATAAGAACATTGACGTAAAAAGGAATGGAGAGACTTCATATGAATAAGATGGCCACTTGATCAAGAAATCTGAATCCTTGAAGAAAAATGGGTGGGTGGGCGGGAAAACAAAGACAATTTGGGATGGATGGAACGAACACCGTTGAGAAGAACTGATAATTGATCTTGCGGACGTTGAAAAAGAACGGATTCGCTTGAGGAGAAAACACACCGGTTAAAAGAAATTGAAATGACAAACTCGATGATCGAGAAGGATTAGTATTCACATAGGAATATGAGAACACCACTTGGAAAAGGTATGGAATCAACATTTGACTTCGAAGCAACTCGAATACCACAACTCAAAACAAAACAAGGATTGGCTTGCGGAATAAGCCGGAACAAACATATGATAGAGATTTCGTCCGAAGTTTTCGTGGTGGGGCCTACACGGGCTCGATCGTACAACACCATCATGTGCAAGGCAGTGCACATGACATACGAAGCGTCCCCGAGTCGGCATAGCCAAGGACTCTTTAAGACACAACGAGACCACTGTAAAACCAACCGTGAATAGGCGGACCACTAGACGTCGAACCCCAATTTCATATCATACATCTGTCGGAAAGATATCCTAAGATCTACTTGAATTCCCACTTATGAAACTCCCGAACCTTTCCGGTTATGCAATCAGGTGTTGGGGATACAGGGGAAGCATAATATCTCACCCAAATCTAGCAAATCCTACATCCAGCTGTATCCATCCTTCAACACATAACCAAGAAAACTTCGGAAACCATCTACCTCAACCTTCGAAAAGCATCCGTTATACAAGTTATGGCGATACTCCCGAACTCCTGCCCCAGTACTGGGTGGCGTCGAGGTTATCTCACCAACGAACTGCATAAAAGAGATTTTCAATGTCGGTGTACTAAACTCAGGTATTCCAGAACTGCAACGATAAAATTATGACGACAACACCTCAGAGCTCAATTCCCCAGGACACTTCCACAAAACCCCTGACAGGAGGCACCAAGACAATGTTCTCGTCACAAAACCATCGGAACGATTCCAAGATACCCGCGTGATCCTAAAAAAAATTTAGTGAAATTTGAGAAGAGAAGAGTCAAAACTCTACGTCAGGATGCCTTACCAGAGCGATGAGGAGACTGGGAAGTAAAAAGAATACCTAAACCCTCCGATATATAATTCCTAAATGACTCAAAACATTTTTCTATACACAACTCGGCTACTAAAAACGATCAATCAGTGGGGGCTCCTAAGGTCGGGGAAGGCTCTGATACCAACTTGTACCGCCCTCGATGCGGCTATATCTCCCACGTGTCGAAGCATGACTTAGAGGCATAACCGCATTGAAAGCAAAGTCGCAAGTGAGGTAATCTTCACACAACCCATGTAATACATAAGGGAAAGAGATACATAGTTGGTTTACAATTGCCACTTCACACAAATACATGAATAAAGCATTACATCATCCAAATACAATCAAGGTCCGACTACGGAACCAAAATAAAAGAAGAACCCCAAAAGCGACAAAGGTCCCCGATCGACCCCAAGTGGGCTCCACTACTGATCAACTAGAACGGAACAACACAAAGGACAAGATCTTCATCGAGCTCCTCCTGAGCTTGGTTGCGTCATCTGCATGGACTCATCGGCACCTGCAAGCTGGTTTTGGAAGTATCTGTGAGCCACAGGGACTCAGCAATCTCGCACCCTCGCGATCAAGACTATTTAAGCCTATGGGTAAGGTAAATGTATGAGGTGGAGCTGCAGCAAGCGACTAGCATATATGGTGGCTAACATACGCAAATGAGAGCGAGAAGAGAAGGCAAAGCACGGTCGATAAAAGTAAGATCAAGAAGTGATCCTAGAACAACCTACGTCAAGCATAACTCCAACACCGTGTCCACTTCCCGGACACCACCGGAAAGAGACCATCACGGTTACACACGCGGTTGATACATTTTAATTAAGGTCAACTTCAGGTTTTCTACAACCGGACATTAACAAATTCCCATCTGCCCATAACCGCGGGCACGGCTTTCGAAAGTTCAAATCCCTGCAGGGGTGTCCCAACTTAGCCCATGACAAGCTCTCAGGGTCAACGAAGGAATAGACCTCCTCCCGAGACGTTCCGATCAGACTCGGTATCCCGGTACAACAAGACATTTCGACAGGGTAAAACTAAACCAGCAACACCGCCCGAATGTGCCGACAAATCCTGATAGGAGCTGCACACATCTCTTTCTCAGGGCACACTCAGATTGTCCTAGGTATGGGTAGGCCAGCCCAGAGTTGCCCCTGGTGGTCACCGGCAGCTGACAGGTTGGACCAACACTCAGAGGAGCACTGGCCCGGGGGGTGGGGTGTAAATAATGATGACCCTCAGGAGCGCGACTCCCAAGGGAAAAGAAAAGGCTAGGTGGCAAATGGTAAAACCAATGTTGGGCATTGCTGGAGGAGTTTTACTCAAGGCGAACTGCCAAGGGGTTCCCATTATAGCCCAACCGCGTAAGGGACGCAAAATCCGGGAACATAACACCGATATGACGAAACTAGGGTAGCAAGAGTGGAACAAAACACCAGGCATAAGGCCGATCCTTCCACCATTTACCAAGTATATAGATGCATTAATTAAATAAGAGATATTGTGATATCCCAACAAGTAAACATGTTCCAACAAGGAACGGTATCTCCATGTTCCAACAAGGAACAAACTTCAATCTTCACCTGCAACTAACAACGCTATAAGAGGGGCTGAGCAAAGCGGTAACATAGCCAAACAACGGTTTGCTAGGACAAGGTGGGTTAGAGGCTTAGTTCAACAATATGGGAGGCATGATAAGCAAGTGGTAGGTATCGTAGCATAGGCATAGCAAAAGAGCGAGCAACTAGCAAGCAAAGATAGAAGTGATTTCGAGGGTATGGTCATCTTGCCTGAAATCCCGCAAGGAAGAAGAACGAGTCCATGAAGAAGACAAACGGACGGGTATGGTCATCTTGCCTGAAATCCCGCAAGGAAGAAGAACGAGTCCATGAAGAAGACAAACGGACGTTGTCGAACGAATCCTCACAACACGATGTTACTGGATTACCGAGACGAAGTACACCGGAAAGAAAGCAAACAACATAGTAAACAACCACTACAACAACATGGCACGATGCGCAAACAAGTATGATGCATGTCCGGTTTAAATATGCATGACTGAACACCACATCCATTATTTAGTTCGATCTCGTTTATGTACCCAACAATATTAAATGTTGTTAAACATGGCAAGAGGGTGAAGCAAAAGAAAACTACCTATCTAGGCAAGTTTAAATGAGGCCGGAACAACAAACCACAAGTCCGGAAACTCCTTATATGCATATATTAGGTTTGGTACTGTTTTGCCCTAAACACAATTTTAGAGTTATTAGACATGCAAAGTAAAGCCACCATGATAATCTAGGCATTTTTCTACCCCATTTACATATAAAGTTTATTAAATTTGGAGCTACGGTTATTTAGTTATGAATTAAATCATTTTAGCATGGCATTTATGCAAAAACAAGCAAACAACAGTTTAAACATTTTAAACATAGATGAAAGTTGCAAATTATTACAATAGATGAAATTTTAGCCATGTTACATATATGACATGTTTTAAATGGATGCATGGTTCAAAAGTTATTAGCAGTTAAAAAATAGGGGCCGTTCTCTAAATATGCAATGCTCTGAGAAAATTAATAATTCGCTGCCAACTGAAAAAAACGAACGGGCCGAAACTGGCAGGCTGGCCCAACATGAAAAAAATAAGGGCACACGGGGGCGGCCTCACCCATGGGCTTCGGCCCGTTTGCGGAGAGGCTTGTGGATCCGGCGACCCATGGCGATGGCGATGTAGAGGCGGCGCTGGGCCTTGCAGGAGGAGCTCGTTCGTTGGGGCGGCCCGGTTCGATGCAGAGAAGGCAGTCAACGCTCGGGACGAGCGAGTCACTGCTGCTCGTTTCTGAAGAAGAAAGGCAGTGACAGGTAAAACAGCGGCGATGCAGGGACTTGGCGGCGCCGGCGGCAGGGAAGCATGGACCCAGCCGGATCCAGGTGATGCAGAGGGTTGGGGAGGAGCGTCGACAGCTCGGCGTCCTCCAGGCGCGGGCAAGGAGGAGCTCCGGCGGCGGGCATCGCAGGAGGAACTCGGGCCTCGGGTGCGGGAGGCGCGAACAGGATGCAGGGGAGGCTCGGGCAGGGACGGGCCAACGCAGGCAGCTCCGGCCGGCATCCTCCGGATCGAACGTAGCAGGGGACAGAGGGACCCTGGGGCAGCTTGATTTGGCCAGTGGCGGAGCTGAAGGCGTCAGGAACGATGGCGACAGGAGCTTGGCGCGGGCGAGGGACTCCGGCGACGAGGCAAGGCGGCGGCCACGGGCTTGGACGCACAAGGATGGAGATGGCGGGGCACGATGCTGGTGACCTGCTGGTGGGTCTCCGGCGAGGAAACTGCTGGTGGTGACGCAAGGTGGTTGAGACGGCTGGCGTTGGGGAAGAACTCGAGGCCATCCATGGAGTCGGGTGCTCTCCTGTTCGTACCTGGTATAGAGACGGAGAGGGAGTTGAGAGAGAGGAGGAGAAGGAAACGAGAAGGAGGAAGGGGAGTAGAAGAGGTCGGTCCTGGTCGTAGGTGATGGAGCTTCGGTTGCCGGCCGGTGCTCGGGCTGTTGGGACCCCAGGCGTTCATGGCTGCAGGAGGTGGACAAGGGGATCAGGGGAGGCATTGGTTGGTGCAGACTAGGGAGAGATCGAGAGGTGGAGGGCTACGGTTTGGGTGGATCGAGAGAAGATCCCGATAGAGAAGGGATCTGGCGGCGATGGGACAAACTCCCGAACAACAAGGAAGAGCGGGTGGCGGCGGCTTCGGGATTTGGGAGGAGTGGATGGGACAGCCTAGGGTTAGGGGTTGATCTGTTTTGGTAGGTGGTTGGTTAATATATATGAAAATAGGATTGAGGTTGGACCCTCCGATCAAAATCGGGTGGTCAAGAAAAATAGGCGAGGGAGTCCAATTAACAAAACAGAGATGTTTTATAGATGTTTGGGGATGATCCGGACACAACGGTAGCGACAGCCCGGGTTGGGTCCGGGACAATTTCGGACGCGCACGTGAGGGATTCGATGCACTGTGCAGAGAGGGTTTTAGACCGTGCAGTCGCATCGGACAACTCCGGAAGCGAAGAGGGGAAGGAGGATGGACTAGGTGGGCTGTGGCGAGACTACGAGGGGGAGAAGAGAGAGAGAGGGCCCGGCATCTGTTTCTGGAGACCGAAAACGTCCGACGTATGACCGACTATAATGTCGCTATAGTTTAACGGTTGGGCTATCAAACGAACTCCGAATGCGATGAAACTTGACAGGCGGTCTATCTACACTATAATAAGACCACACGTCAACTCTCATTCCATTCCGAGAACATTTTCCGGCCACTTATAAAATAATATTTCGGACATGCCGCGGGCGCGTGCAAGTGTGTCTGGGCTCAGAACGGACAACAGAGGGAACTGGGGGAACCCGGACGGATGCAGGTTTTGAAAACATGATGATGCGATGCACATGATGACATGATGAAATGCAACACGCAAGCAAATGACCTGGCAATAGCAGCGAATAACTGGAAGACACCTGGCACATCGGTCTCGCGGCGTCACAAAGCCTGAGCAGTACCCAAAAACCACATGGGTCGCTGCAAAGGAACCTCCAGTGGATCCATCTACCTTATGTGGATTCACTTGTGCTAACCGTATTATCATTGATGAATCCTTTGATGCAAACTATAAACTATTTAAGAATCAGAATGGTGAAGTGTTTGCCAGGTATATTGGTACTAACTGCAGGAATGGACCACCTTTGAAGAAGATCTGGGTGCCCAAAAGTTGTCTTGAGAAACTTCCTGTGAATGTCATCATGACACCACCAGGGAAGAAGACAAACCCCAGACCAAAGGCTTCATATGGTCCAAAGGCTTCATACAGACAGAGGACTCACCAGAGTCACCCTAACGCAAATGTTTTACAGGGAAACCATACTCAGACTTATGAATATGAGCGTGTTTTGTCAAACCGCTATTTTCATAAGACCAAGAACTATTCTGCTTATTCTTATGAGTATTATTCACCTCCTGCAAGGCTATTTGCTAGGGCTCCAAAGCCGAAGTTCTCAGATGCTGCACTTAGACTCATTGCTTCTAAGCCACCCCTGAAGATGTGGGTGGTTAAGAAAAATCAACCCTCTTTTGCAGGGAAAGGTCTCCAGCCGGAAATCAAAGGCGTCTAATGCTTGTGCTGGGGACCTAAAACATCTTGTGGGATGCAAGATAAAATGTCCAAATGGTCTTATTATTTATTTCGTCCCAAGATTCCTTGACGAACATCCTATTTATCCTAACCAAGACCTGAACTTTCATAATCCGCTTGTTCATCAAATGTTTATGCTTCACAATACCCTTGGTGAAGCCTATCCCCCAAACTGCATTGTAGGGTATGACACCAAAGGCTTCAGAATGGATTATGGACAGTGGATGCACTAACCACATGACTGGTTATCAAAGTCTTCTCATGGATTCAACCCTACATCCATCTGACAAGAGTCACATCACATTTGCTGACACTAGTAAAAGCAAGGTATTGGGTCTAGGTAGAGTTGCAATCTCAAAGAATCAGCACATGGATAAAGTGATGCTTGTTGAATCCCTTGGTTTCGACTTAATGTCTGTCTCAATGCTTTGTGATCTGAACATGATTGTGATGTTTGGAAAATATCATTTCCTTACTCTTATGGAATCCAACAAGTCTCTAGTCTTTGAAGGGACTCGAAAAGATGATCTGTACATGGTAGATTTCTTAGCAAGACCACAGTTGGCCGTATGTCTTCTAGCAAAAGCTTCAGAGTGATGGCTCTGGCATCGGAGGCTAGGGCATGCCGGCATGAGGAACTTGTACACTCTCGCAGAGAAGAAGCATGTCGTAGGCATCGAGTGCGTCAAGTTCAAGAAGGATCATCTATGTGGTGCCTGCGAAGCTGGAAAGATGACTAGGGCCAAGCATCCCTCAAAGAAAATCATGACGAGTTCCCGTCCCTTCGAGCTGCTTCACATGGACTTATTTGGCCCTACTCACTACTCTACCCTCACTACCACTGCTTGCCTCTATGGCTTCGTTATTGTTGATGATTACTCAAGATATACATGGGTGCATATAATGCTCTATAAGACTGAAGTGCAGGATGTCTTCAGACGATTCGCCAATCGTGCCATGATGAACTATGGCATCAAGATCAAGCACATCAGGAGTGACAACGGCACAAAATTCAAGTACACCGGCCTCGACACTCATCTTGATACATTGGGAATCACACATGAGTTCTCGGCTCTATACACACCTCAGCAGAATGGCATCGTGGAGCGCAAGAACAAAACACTCATTGAGATGGCACGGATGATGCTTGATGAGTACAAGACTCCAAGAAAGTTCTGGCCTGAAGACATTGACACTGCATGCCACGTCATCAACCGCGTTTATCTTCACAAGCTTCTAAAGAAGACATCCTATGACCTACTAACTGGTAAGAAGCCAAATGTAAGCTACTTTAGAATATTTGGTGCTAGGTGCTGGATTAAGGATCCGCATCACACTTCAAAATTTGCACCGAAAGCACATGAAGGTTTTATGCTTGGCTATGGAAAGGATTCGCACTCCTATAGAGTCTTCAACCTCTTTCACTATAAAGTGGTTGAAACTGTGGATGTGCGGTTCGATGAGACTAAGCGCTCGCAAA
This sequence comes from Triticum urartu, assembly GCF_003073215.2. Classification (NCBI taxonomy): domain Eukaryota; kingdom Viridiplantae; phylum Streptophyta; class Magnoliopsida; order Poales; family Poaceae; genus Triticum; species Triticum urartu. The sequence continues at coordinate 407,391,675 of NC_053028.1, forward strand.
GAGAGCACCTGCCAAATGTGCTAGATGAAGTCTCACCAAGTGAATCCATCAAGCTTATGGGTACTGGAGAAATCATACCTTCAGAGGCTCAGACTGAAGAAGAACTCATCATTTCTGCACCTAATCAACCCGAAGACACTACTCAGCCTAAAGTCAATGCCGATGATGAAGACAATGATCAGCAAGAGCAAAGTCTTCGTCTAGTTCATCCTCGTGTTGCAAATGAAGTGCAGATTGACAAGATAATCGATAGCATCGATGCACCTAGTCCACTCACTCATTCAAGAGCAACACAGCTAGCAAATTTCTGTGGGAACTTTGCATTTGTCTCCATATCTGAACCCAAGAAAGTTGCTGAAGCCTTCATGGAACCTGAATGGATTCAAGCGATGCAAGAAAAGCTTCAACAGTTCGAGCTGAACAATGTGTGGGAACAAGTTAAGCGTCCTGATCCTCGCAAGCACAATATCATTAGCACCAAATGGATCTACCACAACAAACAAGATGAGCATGGTCAAGTTGTTAGAAACAAGGCTCGTCTCGTTACTCAAGGTTACACTCAAGTAGAAGGAATTAACTTCGATGAAACATTTTCTCTCGTGGCTAGGCTTGAAGCCATTTGCATCCTGCTAGCCTATGCCAATCATCACAACATCCTTCTCTACCAAATGGATGTGAAGAGTGCCTTCCTGAACGGAAAAATTGAAGAAGAAGTGTATGTTGCACAACCACCTGGTTTTGAAGACCCAAAGCGTCCTGACAAGGCACTATATGGTCTCAAACAAGACCCTCGCACTTGGTATGACACACTCAAAGACTTCCTGAAGAGCAAAGGCTTCAAACCTGGTTCCCTGGATCCCACACTCTTCACGAAGACATATGATGGCGAATTGTTTGTATGCCAAATCTATGTGGATGACATTATCTTCGGCTGCACACACAAGAAATACAGTGATGAGTTTGGACACATGATGAAAGAGCAATATCAGATGTCCATGATGGATGAGCTGAAATTCTTCCTCGGTCTTCAAATCCGTCAGCAGAGCAATGACATCATCATATCACAAGAAAATACCTCAAATATTGCGTGAAGAAGTTTGGAATGCAAGACTACAAAGGATACACGACGCCAATGCCAACCAAAAGTCATCTGGGCCCCGACGACAATGGTAAAGAGTTTGATCAAAAGGTATACCGCTCATGGTTGGTTCTTTACTCTATTTATGTGCATCCATGCCAAATATAATGCTTAGTGTTTGCATGTGTGCCCGATTCCAAGCGGCACCAAAGGAATCGCATCACTTAGCTGTGAAGCGAATTCTTCATTATTTTGCTTACACCCCAACACTCGGACTATGGTATCCAAAGGGCTCAGGGTTTGATGTAGTTAGATTCTCATATGCTTGATTATGCTGGTGACAAGGTTGATCGCAAGTCCACATCAGGCACATGTCACTTTCTTGGATGATCTCTTGTCTGTTGGTCTTCAAAGAAGCAGAACTGTGTATCCCTCTCCACTGCTGAATCTGAATACATTGCTGCTGGATCTTGCTGCGCTCAGCTTCTATGGATGAAGCAAACTCTCAAGGACTATGGCATCCATCTGAATCATGTGCCACTCTACTGAGATAATGAAAGAACCATCAAGATTGCCAACAACCCAGTCCAGCACTCGAAGACAAAGCACATTCAGATCCGTCATCACTTTCTCAGAGATCATGTCATGAAGGAGGATATTGATATTATTCATGTCAACATTGAAGAGCAATTGGCAGATATCTTCACAAACCCCTTGGATGAGAAAAGGTTTTGCAAGTTGCGGTGTGAGCTAAATATCTTAGAATCCTTGAATGTCATGTAGTTGGACACACATCCTAGCACTTATGCATGTTGATGACTTAGATGTGAAACACGCAAAGTAATGTATATCTTCAATCAACGAAGACATACACTCTAAGTGTGAATACATTAACGCAGAATTTGACTTCTGAGCGCCATGATAATTGTGCGCCGTGTCTGGGTCTAATACTTCCTATACAATGGGTAACGCCACCACCAAATCCTTTATGGAGTGTTTCTTTTGGCGTCATAATTGCATAATCTTCACATTTGGTTTGTCTTCAATATTGATTTGATTTTTAAGTTTATCTTCGCAATGTTGTGTTGGTCTCATACTGATATATATATATGCGTGTTCTGTCCTCTACAACATTCACTTATAGCTATGTCTTCACTCTTGAATATTTCTGATCTAAGTGAATGTGATCGGACCCTAACCCCCTCTGTGCTTCTATCTCAAACTCTATCTATCCAAGTCATATGCACTCTATTGAAACCAGTCAAATGTCTTCTCTGAGTCCTTGTCAGCAAAAGACATAGAGACAAACATTTAAATCTGTTTTAATTGCCATATCCTTTTTGCATGGATATCGGAGAAGCTAGAACGACCACCCGACAATCCAGGCGTGCGTGGGAACATGGAACAACTTCCAATAAGTTGCATGCAGTCCATGTGTCCTTCAGATGTGAACCGCCAGGGGCACTTGCGTAATTATGCTGTGCCGTCCCTATCCTTATAAATACACACATACCACGGTCATTATCTCTTCTTCTACCTCGCCACCTCGCACAAACCCTGGCGCCTCCGCTAGCTCGAGTCGACGCCGGAGACAAAGCGCTTAGCTGCCGCGACATCTTCGACGCCGTCCTCACGCCGGCCACGGACCTCGTCCTCTCCGTCGCCATCGTAGGTGTCTTCCGTTGCCAAGTCAGGGCACGGGAGATTGAACAACTCGTCTTCTAACTCTGCCTCATCTAGCAGTTCATCCGCGGTAATGAAATCTTACTTTTTATTGCCTTTTAGATCCGTCAAATCCACCCACTTCAACCAAAAGTGGTTTCTTCACTTCCAAATATGGATCCGTCCTTATCTGCATCTCATATCATGCTATGAATATTCACTTATGCTTCATAACTAGTTAGATTCCTCACTTGTACTTATTCATGCATTCGTACAAATCTGGAACCAACTCTCTTCAAATAAGTGAATGTCTTCGCTCTATGAAGTCAATGTCTTCAAACCGATTTTCCTCAAAATCTTCTGAGAATGCATATGACCTCTTCCCCTTCCCTCACATCTCTAATGCTGTCACACGTATATGTCCGTGGGAGAATCCCTTAGTTCTCATAGTCTGCATTCATTTGCAGAGTTCTTACAGCATCATATACACTCCCCTGAAGCAAGCTCTTGTCTGACCAACAGAAGGAAGCCATTCACTGCTTTGAAGCCAATCAGTCTGAATATAATGGCCATAGATAAATCTGCCAAGAAAGGTGGCAGACAGCACAGAGGCAACATAGCTCTAGATCTGCCTCCAGATATGTACGAACTATACAAGTCAGATCCTGAAGAAAGTTACAATCAGCGCAAGACCCGAATCCAATGGATTTGAAGATATTGGGAAGAAGAATGGTTCAAGTACAACTTCATGACCCCTGAATATGCAGAGAAGAATGCTATCAAGCGCCCATGGGGAGTTATCTTGTACAGGAATCTGCAGCCAAAGTCGAAGCCTGAAGCCATTGCTCAAGGCTTCTACCCATGCATGGTTCGAGGACCGAAGCCTGATACTGCCGATCATCATCCTTGTTATGGTGTCGTGAAGACAATCTTTTCAACCGCAACTATCAGTTTTCCAAGGAGTCAGCTACCAAGAACAAGAAGGAGCTAGGACTCAACTTCAACCCTGGTCCATCTGCTCTAAGGGCTGACAGCACACGCGATGCCAATCCAAATGTCATCAGCCCTTTTGCCAACTTCGATGGTCTCCTCTCTCACATTGCTTCTTAGAGGGCTATGGTGGATCAATCTGCTGATGACGCAGATTATGAAGATGCACCAGCACCACCAAAGCAGATGAAGAAGAAGTCAAAAGCTCTGAAGCCCTCTGCCACACCAAAAGCTTCGATTGTGAAGCCATTGGCCACTGCACCTCATAAAGCCAGTGTGCAGTCTGAAGACCTGTCTCGTGTCTCCAAGAAGGCCGAGAAGTCCAAGAAATCCAAGAAGCCCAAGAAGATTTCTAGGCATCAACTGACTCCTGCCGCCATTTTGCGCAACAAAGAAGACACCATTGATCTGTCCAGTGATGAAGATCTTGGTGATGAAGCACTTGAGCAGCTGACCAAGAGCAAGCAAGAGGCGGAGATCTTCAACGATCTGCCCCTCTTTGATGTTGACATTCTAAACAATTTCATTGATGAGTGGTTCAATGACCAAAGCCTCAATATTGATGATCTACAGCTGCTAGTGAGCATCAGCGTTACCTTCCATGGAGCCATATTGCCAATGAACTGGCCGTGGCTCAGAAAATCGTCGAGCTAAAAAACAAGATTGACTAAGAGAAGGCACACTTCAAGAAGAACATGGCCAAGCTCAGCATGGCAGATTTCAAATCTTCAAAGAGATGATGCATAATCTCAAAGAAGAGTTTCACAAGAAGAGGGAAGAAGCCAAAGGCTCACGAGAGCGCATGAAGTATTTCGCAGAGAAATGTGTTCAAGCCCACAATGAAGCTGAAAAGCGCAAAGCTCTTGGGCGTCCTGGCATCGACCCCAGGATGTCTGCCAAGCCAACGAAGAAGTCTGATGTGGCCCGAACCGAAGCATCAAGGCAGGAAGAACTTCACATTGTCTTCCCTGCCAGCATGACAAGATCGAAGACTAAGGTCCCCTCAGCAGCTTCAGAACTGAAGAAAACAAGGGCAGGTAAAGCTGATGCCAGGAAACACAAGCACAAGAACACCTCTGATGAGGCCCCATCCAAGAAGAAATTGAAGACAAAGTCTTCAAAGAAAGAGCGTGTTGCGGCCTCTGAGCCCCTTATTGTTGAGCCCATTTCTGTTGCCCGTCCAGCCTCCACCAACCAAGAGCGTCGCCTTGTGATCCACGAGCATGCTTACACAGAGGCTCCTGAAGATGAAGAAGTTCCAGCTGTTGACCCCATCACAGCTGAAGACATTGGTCGTGATGACAATGTTGAAGATGATGTAGTCCTTCCTCAACTCGAGCACCATTCAATATCATCGCCTGCTCCCATGAGCAGTGAACTTATCAGCATTGGTCGTCCATTGACGCCAATTGCTTAGGATGATTCATGGGCCAAGCGCCCTCAGCAAGACACCCCAATACATGACAAGACACCCAGAACTCCACCCCCTCAAGTCACCACTCCGGTGCTTGAAGACGACAACTACATGGTGCAGACCTCTCCATCACCACAGGCGTCGCCCGCATTTCGTAGGCTTCGCAAAGGCCCCAGGCCATAGGTCACCATGTCGAGCATTCCGGAACGGGAAGTGCACCAAAGCTTATTAGCACGTCAAGTGTTTCCTGAAGCTACCCCTATTGTGAATGTCTTTGAGTCTGAAGCTAAAGCTGCTAAAGACATTCCGACTGCATCAGCCGATGAAGATCAAGAAGAAAGAGTTGCCACACCCCTTGCTATTGATCTAGTCATTCTCGAGGAGAATGCAATTGTGCCCGACCCTCCTGTTATTGAACAAACGGAGGTTGAAAACATTGAGGCTGCCACAGACAACAATGCTGAAGCCAATGACACTGTCATGGCTGAAGACAATGTGGTGCCTGAAGCTCATGGGGAGCCCGAAGCCAATGTGGAAGCTGAAGCCACTGTTCCTCCAAGGCCTCACACCATTGAACATGCCTATGATCATGGCCAGCTTGTCACAGTTTGATGGCCTATCATGGTTCCACCCTCTGCTCCCGGACCGCAATATGACTATCATGTGGAGCAGAGACCACAAGTTCAGAAGCCCAAGCCATGGCTGCCAAGGCTTCCAGGTGCTGCCACTACAATGGGTTCTTTCAACGTGCATAGCTTCAGAGCCCACAACACCTTCTTTGACAGTGTGAAGAATCCATACTCGAAGCCAAAGATCTCTTCCAATCGCTCCTGGAGCCATCAACAGCACATCTATTACTCCTGCATTCTATACAATCAAGAGCAGATCTTTCCACACATGCATCTTGACTATGAAGCTATTGCTGGGCTGCCTTGTCTTGAAGAAGCACTTGACTACTTTAGGGATGTTGGTCTTCTACCTTTTGTGATAGACAAAGAGCACTGGAATGAAGAGCTTCTGCTGCAGTTCTATGCAACACTTCATATTCGCGGCTACAACAGGGATCCGAAGACATGGATTCTTGAGTGGATGACAGGTGATGTGCATCATGAAGCCAATGATCAAGACATCATTGAGATTACTTCCCTGCCCACTCCAAGTGAACTCTACGAGCCTGGTTGTCAGCGTCCTCGAGATGAACTGTAGAGTATCTTCCAGAGGCCTGATCCAAATATGATTGAGATGCTCAGTATGATGAAGCCATTGCCTCAAGATGCTGAATACCCCAAAGAGTTCTACGTAAAGGACCTCGAGTACTTTCCCCACACTATTTATCATTTTCTGTGGTGTACTCTATGGCCGATCAAGGGACACTCTTCTGAAGCCAAACTAGAAGGAGCCATGAAGACTTTGGTATTCTACATCATCCATGGCATCAGATTCAACTCCCAAGATTTCTTCATCAGACAACTTGCTGCATCTGGGATTGATCTGTTTGGCCTGAAATTTTATTGTAGCGACCCGACCCGAATGGATCAAGTCTACTGTGCTCCGGTGTCATCCCTGGATGAGTAATGCTGACACCACACAATACTTCGAAGGATTTATAGCAGAGTGGCAATCACACACTTATTACATCGATGTCTCAAAAGAGAACTTATTACAATAAATATGGCTTAAGGCCATCTAATAACGATAACAGCGGAAGACTCGGAAGATAAATGGGTCCATCAACTCCAACGTCATCACTGAGTATAGAACCACGACCTAAAAGCACCTTACTCATCGTCTGAAAAGTCTGCAACATGAAAGTTGCAGCTCGAAAACGGGTCAGCACATGGAATATGCTGGCAAAGTAACACATAGAGAGTAATGGAATGAAACAGCTATACTACATGCATATATGGCTGGTGGAAAGCTCTATGGTTACAGTTTTGCGTAAAGCCAGTTTTTCCCTACTGCAAAGGAATAAATTTATTTAACTATCAAGGTAGTTGTTAAACATCGAGAATGGTTGACAGCATTCCGATCCCAATTAAGTAATTAAAACCCAACAACATTAATTAGAAGTAACGTGATGAGATTCACATGATATTCAAGTACTAGATACTCAAGTTGTCCATAACCGGGGACACGGCTAATCATGATTAGTTTGTACACTCTGTAGAGGTTTGCGCACTTTTCCCCACAAGACTCGATCGCCTCCGTTTGGTTTCTCGCACTACAGGGTGTTTGAGAAGACGGATGACCGAGACACAGTCTTTCAGAAGCGCTAGCACCTTACATGTGGGTAGACCGTACCACCTACATCCCCTACATCTGCTAGTCTACCCTGTAAGAGTTCGCACGACTTAGTCAACCATGCCAGAGCCCATAATGGCTTGTGGCTGCACAAGGAAGTTACTAGCATGAATATCTTATGATCCCTTTGAGCCTGGGTGGCGGTCCGAAATAAAAACAGGCAAGTCTTGATAGACATCAGGTGCCTCAATCCACCCAGATGTGTGTTTAAGTTTCCACCTTAGATAAACCATTAAAATGAACAAACTCACATCTGTCATGGATATCACTCACCCAATCCACGTCTACTAGCATAGCATGGCATAATAAGTAAACGTAGAAGTAACTCCCAAAGGTTTCATAATAATACAGGTAATAGGTACTACCTCATCTACTTCCCATCCCACAATTTAATTAGATCCTAACCATGCAATGTGTGAGGAGTGATCTAATGCAATAAAACTGGGTTGCAGAAAAGGTATGATCAAAGTGTTACTTGCCTTGCTGATGATCCGCGAGACCTAGGGTTTCGAAGTAACAAGCGGCGCAATCCGGGTGATCTATCACAGACAAACAATAAGCACACAATAAGTACTCATCTAATGCACAGGTAAAACTTGAACAAGAGAACGAACCAGAAAGTTCAACTTAAGAACTCCGGTTGCAAAGAAAGAAAGAACCGAACAGACGGTGGAAAAACAAACGGCGGAAGAAAGCAACTCGGTTCTAGCAAGTTGAAACTAGGTCAAATTTTACTGTAGCAAAGGCTTGTTCAAGTTGATTAGACGGAACGGCGGTTTCGATACGAAACTCCAGGCTCTTGAATCACCTGATTCCATTAAACGAGCGAGAAGAAAGACTAGAACGAACATCGGATCTGAGATCGCGATCGCGGAATAAATCTGACGAAAAGAAAGAGACGAACGGTTAAACGAACGGGCGTCGTTAATCGGGAAAAATCGGTGGTCACGTTCGTTGAGACGAACGGTCCGAAAGAAGAAAGAAAATCGATCTAGGGTTTCGGAAGAAAACCGAAACAAAGCCGGAAGAAAAACCGGAAGAAAAAAAGAGAAGAACCGGAACGGTTTTCTAGAAGAAAAACTGAACCGAGGAAAAGAAAAAGAGAGAGGCGCGGCGCGGCTACCTCGGGAGGCGGGGCTCCGGGCGGCGGCTTAGGGTGGCGGCGGCGGCTTAAGGCGGCGGCGGCGCTAGGCGGCGGGAGGCGGCGGTGGCTACGGCTTGGGGTGGAGAGGGGGGGGTGTTGGGGTATATATATAGGAGGGGGGGGTCTCTTGCTTGGGGAAGGGGCAAGGGGAGGCGGCGGCGGCTTGGAGTCTCGCTGGGACTCGGCCTGGCGGCGGGGCTAGCGGCTGGCGCACGCGGCTGGGCCGGCCTTGGCCCAGGCGGCTGGGCCTGCGTCCCTTTTTTTTAAATCGGTTACGCGCGTAGAAAAAACAAAAGAAAGAAAATCTAAACGAACACCAAAATTCCTAAAGTAAATTTTCCCCGACTCCTACAAATGAGTCGAACAAAATGAACTTTTCTCCGGGCATAAAATGCAATTTTTGAAAACGCGCATTTTTTCCCTATCCAAATAAAATGCAAATAAAACTCCGGAAAAACCAAAATTTGATTTATTCATTAAATCTTTATTTTTCCTAAATTTGGGAAAGTCATATTATTCCCTCTCTCATATTTTTGATATTGGAAAAATAATTGAAGATGAAATAAATAAATCAAATGATCCTCTTTTCAAATTTGAGAAAACTCTCAAATATGAAAATAACGAAATCTCCAACTCTCTCCGAAGGTCCTTGAGTTGTGTGAAATTTCTAGGATCGACCAAAATGCAAGAAAATATGATATGCATGATGATCTAATGTATAACATTCCAAATTGAAAATTTGGGATGTTACAAACCTACCCCCCTTAAGATGAATCTCGCCCTCGAGATTCAGGTTGGCTAGAAAATAGGTGAGGGTGGTCCTTGAGCAAATCTTCTTCTCTCTCCCAGGTGGCTTCATCCTCTGAGTGGTGGTTCCACTGAACTTTGCAAAACTTGATGACCTTGCTGCGGGTGACTCTGCTGGCATAATCGAGAATCTTGACTGGCTTCTCCTCATATGTTAAGTCATCCTTCAACTGAATCGCTTCAAGTGGCATGGTATCTCTTAGCGGTACCTCCGCCATCTCGGCATGACATTTCTTCAGCTGAGAAACATGGAATACATCATGAACTCCTGACAGTTCCTCTGGTAATTCCAACTTATAAGCGACTTCTCCCATACGTTGCAAGATCTTATACGGTCCAACGAAACGCGGTGCTAATTTTCCCTTAACTCCAAAGCGCTTAACTCCTCGAAGTGGGGATACTCGAAGATAAACTCTGTCTCCGGTTTCGTAAACTGTCTCCTTGCGTTTAGAATCCGCGTAGCTCTTCTGCCTGGACTGGGCTACCTTGAGCTTATCGCGAATCAACTTAACTTAACGTTCAGACTCCTTAATCAAATCTGGTCCAAAGAATTGACGGTCTCCAACTTCGTCCCATGACAACGGTGTCCTGCACCTCCTTCCGTATAAAGCTTCGAAAGGTGCCATCTTCAAACTAGTTTGGTAACTGTTGTTATAAGAAAACTCCGCATACGGCAAGTTATCATCCCAACTAGATCCATAATCTAGTGCACAAGCTCTCAGCATATCTTCCAAAATCTGATTGACTCTCTCGGTCTGTCCATCTGTCTGTGGATGAAAAGCTGTGCTGAACTCTAGTCTGGTTCCCAAAGTTTCATGCAACTGATTCCAAAACTTTGAGGTAAATTGGGTTCCTCTATCTGATACAATACTCCTCGGAACTCCATGCAAACAAATGATCCTAGTCATGTATATCTTTGCGAACTTAGCACTGGTGTAAGTGGTCTTAACTGGAATGAAATGGGCTACCTTCGTCAAACGATCAACTACTACCCATATCGAGTCATAGCCTGCTTTCGTCCTGGGTAGTCCTGTGATAAAATCCATGCCTATCTTATCCCACTTCCATTCGGGTATTAGCAATGGTTGTAACAATCCTGCTGGCTTCTGATGCTCTGCCTTTACTCTCTGACAAATGTCACAAACTGCTACATATGCTGCAATATCCTTCTTCATTCTGGTCCACCAAAATGTTTCCTTCAAATCCAAATACATCTTGGTATGCCCTGGGTGAATCGAATACGGTGAATCATGTGCCTCGTGCAAAATCAACTTCCTGATCTCCGGGTCATTGGGCACATAAACACGGTCCTCAAACCATAAGGTATCGTGCTCATCCTCACGAAATCCCTTTGCTTTTCCTTCACTCAATTTCTCTTTTATAGCAGCGATCTCCTTGTCAGATTTCTGAGCTTCTCTGATCTTATCCATCAATGTTGACTGAATCTCCAATGTTGCTACATAGCCTCTCGGAACTATTTCCAAACATAGCTCACGAAGGTTTTCTGCTAACTCCTTTGGTACTTCTCCCGTCACTAGGGTGTTGACATGGCTCTTACGGCTCAATGCGTCAGCTACTACATTAGCTTTTCCGGGATGGTAATGCAATCTCATGTCATAATCCTTGATGAGCTCCAACCATCTCCTTTGTCTGAGGTTCAACTCCTTCTGCGTGAAAATGTACTTCAAACTCTGGTGATCCGTGTACACCTCACAATGATTTCCAATGAGGAAATGTCTCCACGTTTTCAATGCATGCACTACGGCTGTTAACTCCAAATCATGCGTGGCATAATTCAACTCATGAGGCTTCAGTTGCCGTGAAGCATACGAAAAAACTCTCCCTTCCTGCATAAGCACTGCTCCAAGTCCTTGACGTGAAGCGTCGCAATACACCTCATAATCCTTGGTTTGATCTGGCAAAATCAATACTGGTGAGGTAACCAAGCGTTTCTTCCCTGGAAACTAGCCTCACATTCCTCAGTCCAATTGAACTTAGTATCCTTCTTCAGCAATTCAGTCATAGGCTTTGCAATCTTTGAAAAGTTCTCAATGAATCTCCGGTAGTATCCTGCGAGTCCAAGAAAACTCCGGATCTCTCCAACTGTCGTTGGGGCTTCCCATTCGGTTACGGTCTCAACCTTTGTGGGGTCAACTGCTATCCCTTCTCCGGATATAACATGTCCAAGAAATCCAACTTCCTTTAACCAAAACTCACATTTGCTGAATTTGGCATATAATTGATGTTCCCTTAGTTTCTCCAAAACCAAACGCAAATGTTCCTTATGCTCCTCTTCATTGTTTGAATAAACCAGGATGTCATCAATGAACACTACGCCGAACTTATCCAAAAACTCCATAAACACTTTGTTCATCAGGTTCATAAAATAGGCAGGTGCGTTAGTCAATCCAAATGACATAACGGTATACTCATACAGTCCATATCTTGTGGTGAATGCTGTCTTAGGTATGTCCTGCTCTCGAATCTTCAATTGGTGGTACCCTGATCGCAGATCGATCTTGAAAAATACCTTAGCTCCTTGCAAACGATCAAACAGATCATTAATCATTGGCAGTGGGTACTTATTCTTGATGGTTACTTCATTCAATCCCCGATAATCTACAACCATCCTTAATGATCCATCCTTCTTTTCCACTAGAAGTACGGGTGATCCCCAAGGCGAAGAACTTGGGCGAATGTAACCTTTATCCAATAACTCCTTAATCTGATTCTTAATTTCCACCAAATCCTTTGCTGGCATCCGGTACGGTTGCTTCGATATTGGGCCTGTACCTGGCAATAACTCAATCAAAAACTCAATGTCTCTATCCGGTGGCATGCCTGGTAATTCCTCAGGAAATACATCAGGAAAATCCTTTACCACTGGTACTTCTTCTTGCACAACTCCTGTTAGGTAGTTTACTTGTGTCCTGTTTGGCACATGCCGGGATACATACTTGATCCTTCTCCCTTCTGGTGTGGTAAGCAAAATTGACTTACTAGCACACTCAATATTCCCTTTATACTTTGACAACCAATCCATGCCTAATATCACATCCAATCCTTGTGATTCCAATACTATTAGGTCTGAGGGAAACACATAGTTACCAATCCTTAATGGTAACCGATCACACCATAGTCTTGCCACATACTCTGCTCCGGGCGAGGTTACTAACATGGGTGACCTAAGGGCTTGGGTTGGTAGGTTATATTTATCCACAAATCCCCTTGATATGTATGAATGCGATGCACCTGTATCAAAAAGAACGAGTGCGGTAAATGTCTTAACCAAAAACTTACCGATTACTGCATCAGGCTGATCTTCAACCTCCTCCACATTAACGTGGTTCACCTGTCCTCTATTGAAAGGGTTCGGCTTCTTCCCAGAGCTTCCATTGCCATTTCCATTCTGGCCTTCGGGACATTCATTGGCATAATGTCCGGTCTTGGAACACTTGAAACAAGTGACTTGACTCAGATCTCTCTTGGTTGGGGTCGATGGGGTGGTACGGTTCTGGCCGTTGCTTCCTCCATTCCCATTACCATTCTTGTGGCCTTTATGGTTGTGCGAACTACCTCCTCCATGGGTATGCTAAAACTGAAATCCCGGTTTAGGGGTAAAATGGGGCTTCTGCTGGGCTCCAGAGTTATACTTCCCCTGTCCATACTTCCTCTTACGGTTCTCATTCTGCTGTTGCTTTCCTTCAATCATGATGGCACGATCTACCAACTCCTGGTAGTTGTTGAAACTTGCTACCATCAATTTCATGCTTAGTTCATCATTCAGTCCTTCCAGAAACTTCTCCTGCTTAGCTGCATCCGTAGCAACGTCATCTGGGGCATAACGTGCTAACTTGCTGAAGTCGTCAACGTACTGGCCAACTGTCCTTCCTCCTTGGCGTAAGTTGTGAAACTCACGCTTCTTCATGGCCATAGCTCCTGCTGAAGCATGGGCAGTGCGGAAAGCTTGCTGAAACTGATCCCATGTGACAGTGTCAACTGGGTAAGTGGCTGTGAAATTCTCCCACCATGCTGCCGCGGGTCCGTCAAGCTGATGTGCGGCAAACTTCACTTTCTCACCATCTGTGCATCCTGCAGTGGTCAAATCCCTTCCTATCTTGTGGAGCCAATCGTCTGCTACTATTGGCTCGGTGCTACTGGAAAACACCGGCGGATTCAACCTAAGGAAACAGGCTAAGTGGTCAATAGGTGGTGGTGGTGGTGGGTTGTTGTTGTTGTTCTGCTGGTTCTGGACTAACATCTGCATCAATTGATTCTGCTGCTGGATCAATTGAGTGAGCTCCGGTGGGAATCCATTGTCACGTCTCGGAGGCATCTGAGGGTTTAGAAAAGACGAGAATTAAGAATAGAGTGAGGTCTAAAGAGAAAACACTACCCCAATGCCATGAGCAAATGCACACAAAATCACTTCATTCAATCAAACAAGGGCTTACAATCGGTCTAAAACTATCGCAAAAGTGCTCGACTATAATGTTTACATGGGGGAATACTACTACTATCTGGTGGTCATCTAGAAATTTGAACCGGTGGAAGACTCCATGATATCTGCTCCAGCTTCGTCTTCAAAGTCGGGTTCACTTGGATCCGAATCGGTGTCGTCGATGATGATGTAGTTGTCCAGACATGCGACGTACTCGTCTTCCTCCTTGGATACTAACTTCCTCTTGAGTTCTTCAATCTCCTGCTTAAGATCGCCATTGTGTCTTGCTAGAGCTACGATCTCGTCCATGTAGTCCTTGCGTGTAGACTTCAGTTCTCCTTCTAGCTCGATGATCCTTGCCTTCGCATTCTTCAACTCTATCATATCATTGCACATCTGGTTCTCGTGGCGTCGAATGTGCTAGTTTAACTCCTGGATGAGAGATGCAATGGATCTATCCTTCTTGGTGCTGACTAACTCCCATTGTTCATCTCGGCGTCTGCAAATCTGGTAGATAGTGTCCTTGAGGTCTTCTTGATAAGCTTCTCCAATGCGTCCCATGGTGATATGAGCTACCATGCTCCTTCCCAGACTCCAGGTTGGTGCATTGAAAACACTATCTATGGGCTTCGTAATTGGCGCGAATGTCCTTCCCGGAATGTGAGCTTGAATCTTCTAGCGCTCCTCTTCAGGCAGAGTGGCGTTGAAGGTTCCCGTGAAGCTTGGTAATCCAATGTTCAGGTACTTGGTGACTTCCTTCAAGTGAAATCCAAAAGGTGTGCCTTCATCCGGTTGAGCGTACTTAATCTTCGCGTTCGTCATCCTAATAGAGTAGAAAAGATGAGGAGTTAGAAAATGAGAAGAGAATGGTGATCTATGGCTTTAACTTAGTGGTCGTGTCCTACAGTCAACGTGTGCTCTGATACCATCTCTGTAGCGACCCGACCCGAATGGATCAAGTCTACTGTGCTCCGGTGTCATCCCTGGATGAGTAATGCTGACACCACACAGTACTTCGAAGGATTTATAGCAGAGTGGCAATCACACACTTATTACATCGATGTCTCAAAAGAGAACTTATTACAATAAATATGGCTTAAGGCCATCTAATAACGATAACAGCGGAAGACTCGGAAGATAAATGGGTCCATCAACTCCAACGGCATCACTGAGTATAGAACCATGACCTAAAAGCACCTTACTCGTCGTCTGAAAAGTCTGCAACATGAAAGTTGCAGCCCGAAAATGGGTCAGCACATGGAATATGCTGGCAAAGTAACACATAGAGAGTAATGGAATGAAACAGCTATACTACATGCATATATGGCTGGTGGAAAGCTCTATGGTTACAGTTTTGCGTAAAGCCAGTTTTTCCCTACTGCAAAGGAATAAATTTATTTAACTATCAAGGTAGTTGTTAAACATCGAGAATGGTTGACAGCATTCCGATCCCAATTAAGTAATTAAAACCCAACAACATTAATTAGAAGTAACGTGATGAGATTCACATGATATTCAAGTACTAGATACTCAAGTTGTCCATAACCGGGGACACGGCTAATCATGATTAGTTTGTACACTCTGCAGAGGTTTGCGCACTTTTCCCCACAAGACTCGATCGCCTCCGTTTGGTTTCTCGCACTACATGGTGTTTGAGAAGACGGATGACCGAGACACAATCTTTCAGAAGCGCTAGCACCTTACATGTGGGTAGACCGGTACACCTACTTTCCCCTACATCTGCTAGTCTACCCGTAAGAGTTCGCACAACTTAGTCAACTATGCCAGAGCCCATAATGGCTTGTGGCTGCACACGGAAGTTACTAGCATGAATGATCTTATGATCCCTTTGAGCCTGGGTGGCGGTCCGAAAATAAAAACAGGCAAGTCCTGATAGACATCAGGTGCCTCAATCCACCCAGATGTGTGTTTAAGTTGCCACCTTAGATAAACCATTAAAAAACAAACTCACATCTGTCATGGATATCACTCACCCAATCCACGTCTACTAGCATAGCATGGCATAATAAGCAAACGTAGAAGTAACTCCCAAAGGTTTCATAATAATACAGGTAATAGGTACTACCTCATCTACTTCCCATCCCACAATTTAATTAGATCCTAATCATGCAATGTGTGAGGATTTGATCTAATGCAATAAAACTGGGTTGCAGAAAAGGTATGATCAAAGTGTTACTTGCCTTGCTGATGATCCGCGAGACCTAGGGTTTCGAAGTAACAAGCGGCGCAATCCGGGTGATCTATCGCAGACAAACAACAAGCACACAATAAGTACTCATCTAATGCACAGGTAAAACTCGAACAAGAGAATGAACCAGAAAGTTCAACTTAAGAACTCCGGTTGCAAAGAAAGAAAGAACCGAACAGACGGCGGAAAAACAAACGGCGGAAGAAAGCAACTCGGTTCTAGCAAGTTGAAACTAGGTCAAATTTTACTGTAGCAAAGGCTTGTTCAAGTTGATTAGACGGAACGGCGGTTTCGATACGAAACTCCAGGCGCTTGAATCACCTGATTCCGTTAAACGAGCGAGAAGAAAGACTAGAACGAAGATCGGATCTGAGATCACGATCGCGGAATAAATCCGACGAAAAGAAAGAGACGAACGGTTAAACGAACGGGCGTCGTTAACCGGGAAAAATCGGTGGTCATGTTCGTTGAGACGAACGGTCCGAAAGAAGAAAGAAAATCAATCTAGGGGTGCATGGCACACTAAAGTACTCATCATAACGTCTTTGAAGCCCCGATTCTAAGCCATAAAGCATGGCACACTAAAGTACTCATCATATCGAGCTTAGCAAATGTTCATAACGTCTGCATCAGCTCCTGCAACAGATTTGTGACCTAGCGGTGCATCAAGGACATAATTCTTCTGTGCAGCAATGAGGATAATCCTCAGATCACGGACCCAGTCCGCATCATTGCTATCAACATATTTCAACTTAGCTTTCTCTAGGAACATATCAAAATAGGGGAACTATATCATGAGCTATTGATCTATAACATAGATATGCAAAACTATTTAGACTAAGTTCATGATAAATTAAGTTTAATTAATCAAATTACTAAAGAACTCCCACTTAAATAGACACCCCTCAAGTCATCTAAGTGATACATGATCCAAATCAACTAACCCATGTCCGATCATCACGTGAGATGGGGTAGTCATCAATGGTGAACATCTCTATGTTGATCATATCTACTATATGACTCACGTTCGACCTTTCGGTCTCTAGTGTTCCGAGGCCATGTTTGTACATGCTAGGCTCATCAAGTTTAACCCAAGTATTCCGCATGTGAAAAATTGTCTTGCACCCATTGTATGTGAACGTAGAGTCTATCACACCCGATCATCACGTGGTGTCTCAACACGATGAACTGTAGCAATGGTGCATACTTAGGGAGAACAATTTTACCTTGAAATTTAGTGAAGGGGTCATCTTATAATGCTACCGCCGTACTAAGCAAAATAAGATGCATAAAAATATATACATCACATGCAATCAAAAATATGTGACATGATATGGCCAACATCATCTTGTGCTTTTGATCTCCATCTCCAAAGCATTGTGATGATCTCCATCATCATCGGCTTGACACTTTGATCTCCATCGTAGTGTCGTGGTCGTCTCGCCAACTATTACTTATACAACTATCGCTAATGCATAGTGATAAAGTAAAGCAATTACATGGCGTTTGCATTTCATACAATAAACAGACAACCATAAGGCTCCTGCCGGTTGCCAGATATCTTAAAAAACATGATCATCTCATACAATAACGTATATCACATCATGTCTTGACCATATCACATCACAACATACCCTACAAAAACAAGTTAGACGTCCTCTACTTTGTTGTTGCAAGTTTTACGTGGCTGCTATGGGCTTCTAGCAAGAACCGTTCTTACCTATGCATAAAACCACAACGTCGTCAAGTTTTCTGTTTTAACCTTCTTCAAGGACTGGCTGCAGTCATATTCGATTCAACTAAAGTAGGAGAAACAGACACCCGCCAGCCACCTTTATGCAAAACTAGTTGCATGTTAGTCGGTGGAACCGGTCTCATGTGCGTGGACATGTAAGGTTGGTCCGGGCCGCTTCATCCCACCATACCGCCGAATCCAAATAAGATGTTGGTGGGCTAGGCCGTGGGGCAACGGGCTGGTAGGCTGGATAGGTTGAGTTCTTCGCACACGCCCCACAGTTTGAACCTTTCTTGGGTCTGCGGAGCCCCAAATCCGACATTTGGCACGCCAGGTAGGGGCGTGTCGAAGCTCGGCCTCTTCATCAACCATGTTCTGCCCTCACTCCACCGCACCCATGGCGGAAGCTCCCCGAGCTTGCGCTGAGCGTTGGGCCTCTCGCCCCACCCGGATGGCGCCCCTCGGCCTCGGAGCTCATCGTTACCCCATGCTCCTCATGGCTAACGATGCTGCTGGCATCACCAGCCATTGACGGCGGGGCCCCCCACCGCCCTCTCCCGCGCGGCGCCGCAATCATGCCGCCGCACGGTCCTTCGACCATGCTGTAGCGTCGTCCTTGCATGCTCGTCGGGGGCTGGTGAACACGCGGGCCGCGCTCCTCATAGCGCGAGAGTTGTTGAGATACCGACTAGTGGAAGGCAGTCATGGCGGCTTGCTTGGTCGGGTAGCTGAGCTGCTCGATGCCGCATGCGAGGGCGCAAGGACCTTTTATATCCTGCCTACTTCACGGACGTCGCTAGGGGTTCGTGCCTGCTCCCGCTGCGTCTGCTTGCCCTGCCAGACGGAGTCCGGAGGGTCTCATGGTGGTGATCTCGCACGCGACACCGCCCACCCAACTCAAGATGCGTTTCCCCGGAATGTGACCGGGATAGGCAGTCCAGGTGCCGCAACAAAGGACCACCTCTTGGTCGGCACGACCAAGCACCTAAAATGGCGGGTAGCAGAGCAGAGGGACTAGTGGCTGGCTTCAGGATAGTGGCCCCTGGTGCCTCTGTGCCTCCATCGATGGGTTCGTTGTACGGACAAAGGGGAGGCCCACACACGTTCTCCCTGTTGACCTGGGCGTCGGGATCACCGAGGCCGCGTGGGACCGGGGCCCCTTACGAGCCAACCCAATGCCCCGCCGACACCTTCAACAGCAATGGCCACTGGTTACAACCAATATCTTTGGAACATGTCGCGCTAACCCTAGATCGCAGGTAAATCGTGCCACGACGGTGCACCTCAAGGCGCGCCAGGAGGTCGCGCGAGCACGCATCCCATGCGTGGCAAAGGAGCCTGGTGCAAGGGCTCCCCTCCGCCGCGTCACGAAGCGTATGGTGCCACCACTGCGGTGGCGTGTGCCATACGAAAGTGGGTCCTTCTCCGGGGAAGGCGCCAGTGAGCCCTCCCCCGGCCGAGGGCCCGCGACCACTTTACCACTGCTCGCATAGTCCCTTGCCCCTTGGTCCTGTCCTAGTTTCTGGACGCCCCAACGGTGTTCGGGGGATGCGCGGGGCGGGGTCCCTGCCCGGCAGGCAAGAAGCGCCCCTCAAGTCTCCGCTTGTGACACTCTCACGTAATAATGAGTGGGGATGTACACACGCCAGAGTATCCTGAGCGCTGAACCTCAGCCTCATGGGGGCTCCCACCCACGTCCCAGTGGAAGCCCCATGCTCCGTGCTGGCGGATGACATGGTCCTCCAATGGCTATGCCCACGCCCAGTGGAGGCCCCATGCTCCGTGCTGGAGGGAAGACTAGAAGACTAGCATAGGTGTCGAACAAGGCTGTTTTTTTTTGCTTTCTCCTATAGCCGAATCTGCTATTTTCTTGGAATGAACTTGCAGCTCTGGTGTTTTTGTTGAAAAAGGGGGAGGGTTCCTAGTTCTTTCTTCTCCTAGCTGTTTTTCCTTTGCTTGGTTTCCGTTTCTGCGAAAGATGGTGGGCATCCGTGGTCCGCTCCATCGCACCGCGAGCGGGGGCTGGGCATGGTGCGCACGGCGGCACTAAATATGCCCTGAGGGCCCAGGTCACAGCAGCTAGGCCTTGCCCGCGCGCGCACCTCTATGATACTCACGTGGCGCTCTCGAGCGAACTAGCAGGCGCACATCACCCGAGACCCTCAGCAGGCGCCCTCTTCCGGACTCTGAACCAGGCACCGCGACCAGGCACGCAATCACGGTCACCCTTACTTAGGGGTTGTGAGTGCGCAAAAAGTGAAAGAGGGGCGACAACAGGAAGTGCAAATACCGCTCAGTACATCGCAGAAAAGTTCTTCCAAAAATACTTTCTCATCCCCGCGGGTCACATTCAAAGTTATGGCAGGAAAACAGGGAAATACAAGCCTAGCGAGACGCGCCATCATTGTCTTCACTGCCATCATCGTTGTCATCAACTCCGCCCTCTTCGGCCGTGGGCCCGACCATGTCATCGGCAGGGGTGAGTTCCATGATCAGGTCGTCCACATGTTCTTCCACGTAGTTCGCCAAGTTGCCTTGGATTGCCCGAGGCACGGGGGCTATCACAGTGTCTAAGTCAAAGTCAGGATCGAAGCGAAGAAGGTGGCTGAAGACGTGCGAGAACGCACGCCCAAGGATGTCGCGGATCTTCTCCATGATGAGTCGGCGCGCCCTCGCGGCCCCGCCTTCGAGGCGAGTCACAACCTGGGTGAAGAAGCTGAGGTAGCCGGCGTAGTCGGCTTTGTGCGGGCGGGAGACATTCTCATCGCAGATGTTTCTTAGGGCCCGGTTGGCCCTGAGCCCGAGGGCCTCAAACATCAAGGAGCGCTCACATTGCAGCACCCGGCGGTGTCCCGCTTCTTCCGAGACTTTCTCTATGAGGGAGGAAATGCCTTCAACCTGCTGATGGAGGAGGACAGCTCGGCCTCGTGGTAGTTCGGGCTGCCTCAGCGGCCTTCACGCGCTGCTCCGCCATGGCCAGCTTCTCCTTGAGAGCGTCGGCCTTACCATGCAGCTCGTTGCGCTGCGTGCAGAAGCGAGCCTCCTGGAGCTCCAGCTTCTGGCGATATTCCTCGAGAAGGGTTTTGTGCATCCCCGCCACCTTCTTGTCGACCTCTCGCTAGATCCTTGCCTCCCGAGAAGGGAGGGCATCCTTGGCAGCGGCCACTTGGCGCTCCATCACTTCCAGCCGCTCACGCTCCAGGCATAGCTCCATCGCCTCCAGCGCCAGTGTGTCTTCGAGCATGCGGGGCCTTGCCCCACCCGCGGGCAGCCCAACCACTGGGGTGCTGAGCGCGGCCCCGCGCGCCCGAACTCGTTGCTCAAGAATGGCATTAGAAGCATGGAGCTCCCTCTCGTGCGCCTCTGCCACTTGACGCTGATGGACTGCGGCTCGGGCCTCCTCCAAGGCGCGATCGCGAGCCTCCCTCGCCGCGCCCAGGGGCCCCTCCTGTGACGACCCGAGACCGACGCTCCAGAAGCCTCCCATGTATTTCGTTGTTGCTGTGTGTTTCATTTGCTTGTTGCATTCACCATCTCATCATGTGCATTGCATCCGCATGTTTTCATAAAACTTGCATCTGTTTGTGGTTTCTGCTTCTTCCTTGTCTCCGCCAGACCGTTCTCTTCTCTCTTGTCTTCGCCGTGGCAATGTTGTCTGACCGCTTTGTCTCCATTGACCATTCTCAGTGCAACCACACACTTGACCATGTCCGTGTAACCCCTCTTTGCATAGTGCATCGACCCCTCTCCCATGTCCGAAAACCTTCCCCAAACCCGAACATCTCAGTCGTTACCGTTGGGTCCGGATCATCCCCAAACATCCCTCAAATATCTTCATTTTCATTGGATTCCCTAGGCTATTTATTCTCGACCATCCGATTTAATCGGAGGGTCCAAACTTAACCCTCCTTTTCTATATATATAGACCTACTTGCCTAACCCTAAAACCTAGGCTTCTCATCCCATTGCGTCGCCACCCGATCAATCCCCATCGGGATCACCCACAGCCAACCACCATCCTCCCGTGCCTCCCTCGTTTTTCTCGGCGCCGCCGCCACCCCGGTCCTCTTCCTTGGGATCCATCCCCTCCCGATCCACCAACCACAGTCAGATTCCTCTCCTCCTCGTTTTGTGCACCCAGTAAACCAACACCTCCCCCCGGTCTCCTCGTTATCCCCTCCTTTGCACGTTCGTCCTCGAGCAGCGCCTCCATCGTCGCCGGCGGCCGCGCCACCAGGACCCTCGCGCATGAGCTCCTCCCTCCTCACGCGCCTGAGACCAGCCACTCTCCTCGAGCCGGCCGCAGCAGCAGCCAGCAGGACGCCCGTCGCACCCCTCTTTCTCCCTGGTTCTCCTTCCTACTCCTCCTCACCTTCCCCTCCTTTCGTTTGCCCTTTCATGGCCTCTCTCCTCACGTCACTCTCTTTGCAGTAGTAGGATGATGCCGCCGTCCTCTGCATCGCCATGGATGCGCAGCTGGAGCTCCGCGCCCCGCCTTCCTCCACCTCGCCTGTGACCTCCACTGCACCAAATCCGACAGCCCCACGTCGAGCATCGCCTCTTCCCCGACATCCTCGTTCGACTCCTTGTCGGATCTGGCAAGTTCCCATCACTGCGCTAAGTCCCGCTTCGCCGTTGACCGAGTCCCCTGCTTCTTGTTTTGCGGCGCTGAACACCAGCCGACCAGCAACACCGAGCCGCTTCGAGCCACGACCCATCCCCATTGACCATGACCGCTCCACACGCAGACCCAACTCCCTTCGCCTGCGAGGCCAAGCTCCGCGAGCGGCTGCAGGCCCAATGTGAGTAGCTCCCAGATCGCCCAGATGCAGCCCGATATGTTTTTTCCTGCCGCTGTGAATTTAACTATTTTCCAGAGTTTGCAGATTTGCAGAAAAATCCTGACGTTCATGCATATAATAACTCAACGACCGTGCATCGGATTAAAATGTTATAAATATGTAAAATGCTTAGAATTTTATATAGTTTCAAAATATGCCACTTTCATCTATGTTTAAAATGTTTACAATGGTATTTGGTTAAATTTTCTTAAATAACTTGTTAAAATGATTTGTTTCATAACTAAATAACCGTAGCTCCGAATTAAATAAACTTTATATGTAACTTGTCTAGAAAAATGCATAGATTAACATGGTGGCATTACTTTGCATGCTTAACAACTCTAAAATTGTGTTTAGGGCAGAACAGTACCAAATTCAAAATATGCATATGAGGTTTTCCTAGAATTGTAGTTCGTTGTTCTGGCCTCATTTAAACTTGCCTAGATAGGTAGTTTTATTATGCTTCACCTCTTGCCATGTTTAAAAACATTTAATATTGTTGGGTACATAAACAGGAGAGAACTAAATAAATGAATGTGTTCTTTTGTCAATGTGCAACTCGTTGCATATTGAGCTCCACTTAATTTGTAGTATTGTTTGTTGCACTTTTCCATGCCATGCCTCATTAAACCGGACATGCATCATACTTGATTGTGCATCCTGCCATGGTTATGATATGTTTATTTACCATGATGTTTGCTTCTTTCCGGTTGCACTTCTCCTTGATAGTTCCGGTTACGTTGTGATTGTGAGGATTTGTTCGACTACGTTGGTTCGTCTACTTCATGGATTCGATCTTCTTCCTATCGGGATTTCAGGCAAGATGACCGCCACCTTGGATCTCACTACTATATTTGCTATGCTAGTTGTCTCGATGCTATCGCTATGTCGTGCTACCTACCACTTGTTTATCAAGCCTCCCAAGTTGCCATGTCAGCCTCTAACCTTTTCCACCATCCTAGCAAACCGTTGTTTGGCTATGTTTCCGCTTTGCTCAGCCCCTCTTATAGCGTTGCTAGTTGCAGGTGCAGTTGCAGGTTGTTCCATGTTGGGACATGGATATCATGGGATATCACAATATCTCTTATTTAATTAATGCATCTATATACTTGGTAAAGGGTGGAAGGCTCGGCCTTTTGTCCGGTGTTCTGTTCCACTCTTGTCGCCCTAGTTTCCGTCATACCCGTGTTATGTTCCTTGATTTTGCGTCCCTAACACGATGAGAGTTTATGGGCCCCTCTTGACAGTTCTCTTTGAATAAAACTCTTCCAACGAGGCCCAACATTGGATTTACCATTTGCCTAATAACAACTAAAACTTGCATAGGGCCCCGCCGGCACCCGAGGTCTCCTAATCAACCCCTTGGGCCAGTGCTCCTCATGACTGTTGGTCCACCTACCTAGCAGTCGGCGGTGCCGCCTCGGGGCAACTCGGTGGTATTTTGGCTACTGTCCACTTAGCATAGATGGCGTTGTCCTGAGAACGAGATACGCGCGGCTCCTATATGGGTATCGACGCACCGGGTGGTCTTGCTAGTTTTGTTTGACCATTGTCGAAATGTCTTGTGCAACGGGACCCCGAGTTTGATCGGATGTCCTGAGATGGAGGATTGTCTCCACGGATCGTGATCTTGTCATGGGCTAAGTTGGGACACCCCTGCAGGGTTTAAACTTTCGAGAGCCCTTCCCGCGGTTATGTGGCAGGTGGGAATTTATTAATATCTGATTGTAGAGGACTTGAAGTAAACTCAATTAAAATACACCAACCGCATGCATAACCGTGATTGTCTCTTTTCGGGGAAGTTTGAGAGGAGAACATAGTTGGGTTATGTTTGAACGTAAGTGTTCAGTATCACTTATTGATCATTACTAGTTTGCGGCCGTTTGCATAGTTTCTCACCTTATTCTGTACTCGTAAGTTAGCCACCATACAATGCTTAGCCATTTGCTACAACCTCACCACTTATCCTTTCCATACCCATTAAGCTTTGCTAGTCTTGATACCCATGGTAATGGGATTGCTGAGTCCTCGTGGCTCACAGATTACTACAACAACAGTTGCAAGTACAGGTAATGCGATGGTCTGACGCGAGTGCGATGCTTGCTTGTTTGGAGTTCTCCTTCTTTGATCAAGGGATAGGTTCTGGGTCGGGGAACCTGGGATTAGCAGGGTGGATGTCGTTCTTCTTTTTTGTTTGATTTCATCCGTAGTTGGATCCTGCTCTTCTGTATGATGATTTCCATGCATTGATGAACTGTTGTATTGATGTTGTAACTTGTGGCGAGTGTAAGCCTTTATCTTGTATTCTCATCTATTCAGTACATGGTATGATGTAATGATATCTACCTTTCTATGCGCTCGAAATGTGGTTGTGCCCCAATCATGAGTTCATCACGTGATTGGGATAGAATCGCATCTTGGGCGCTACAAGTTGGTATCACAGCCTTACCGACTTTATGAGCCCCCTTGATTGATCGAACCGCTGCCGTTGTTGAGTCTAGAAGAAAACTATTTTGAGTCTAGTTATATTGGAGAGTAGGAATTCTTTTTACTCCTTACCCCATTTGTCGCTCTGGTGAGGACTCCTGACGTAGATGTTTTGACTTCACTCTCCTATTTTTCACTCAATTTTTTTAGGATCACGCGGGTATTGTTGGATCATTGCGATATCATTGTGATGGCGATTCTGTCTTGGCGCCTCCTGACATTTAGGGGTTGTGGCAGTGTCCATGGGAGTTGAGCTCCGAGGTGTTTTTGTCATGGTGCATATTGTTTCAGTTCTGGAATACCAGAGGTCGCCGACATCGAAAACGCTTCTATACTCTTTGTGGTGAGAGTAGTTTGATGACACCCAGTACTGGGGAGAGCAATCAGATGTATTGCCACATCTAGTATATCGGATGTTTTTGAAGGTATGAGGTACACGATTTCTGAGGTTTTCTTGGTTATGTGTTGAAGGATGGATATAGTTGGAGCGTAGGGCTTGTTAGTTGTGAGATATTTGTGCCTCCCTGTATCCCCAACACCAGATTGCATAACCAGAAAGTTTCGGAGTTAATAGGTGGGAATTCAAGTAGTTACCCAAGATATATTTCTGACAAATGCATGATATGAGATTGGGGTTTGACGTCTAGTGGTCCGCCTATCCACGGTTGGTTTTACAGTGGTCTCGTTGTGTCTTTAAGAGTCCTTGGCTATGCTGACTCGGGGACGCTTCGTATGTCATGTGCACTGCCTTATGATGGTGCTGTTGTTGGGGAACGTAGTAATTTCAAATAAATTCCTATGCACATGCAAGATCATGGTCATGCATAGCAACGAGAGGGGAGAGTGTCGTCGATGTACCCTCGTAGACCGTAAGCGGAAGCGTTATGAGAATGCGGTTGATGTAGTCGTACGTCTTCACGATCCGACTGATCCAAGTACCGAACGTATGGCACCTCCGAGTTCAGCACACGTTCAGCTCGGTGACGTTCCACGAACTCCGATCCAGTAGAGCTTCGAGGGAGAGTTCCGTCAGCACGACGGTGTGATGATGGTGATGATGATGCTACCGACGCAGGGCTTCACCTAAGCACCGCTACGATATGACCGAGGTGGATTATGGTGGAGGGAGGCACCGCACACGGCTAAAAGATCAACTGATCAACTTGTGTGTTCCAGGGTGCCCCCTCCCCACGTATATAAAGGAGGGGAGGCCGGCCGGCCTCTATAGGCGCGCCAAGGGGGGGAGGAATCCTCCTCCTAGTAGGAGTAGGATGCCTCCTTTCCTAGTCCTACTAGGAGGGGGAAGGAAGGAGAAGGAAAGAGGGGGCGCAGCCCCTCCCCTAGTCCAATTTAGACTAGACCCATGGGGGGCACGCGACCAGCCCTCGTGGCTTCTCCTCTTTTTCCCTTAAAGCCCACTAAGGCCCATACGTACACCTGTATTCTCGTAACTCCCCCCGGTACTCCGAAAAATACGCGGATCACTCGGAACCTTTCTGATGTCCGAATATAGCCTTCCAATATATCGATCTTTACGGCTCGATCATTTCGAGACTCCTCGTCATGTCCGTGATCTCATCCAGGACTCCAAACAACCTTCGATACATCAAAACACATAAACTCATATTCTGATCATCACTGAACTTTAGGCGTGCGGACCCTATGGGTTCGAGAACTATGTAGACATGACCGAGACTCATCTCCGGTCAATAACCAATAGCGGAACCTGGATGCTCATATTGGCTCCTACATGTTCTACGAAGATCTTTATCGGTCAAACCGCATAACAGTATACGTTGTTCCCTTTGTCATCGGCATGTTACTTGTCCTAGATTCGATCGTCGGTATCTCAATACCTAGTTCAATCTCGTTACTGGCAAGTCTCTTTACTCGTTTTGTAATGCATCATCCCGCAACTAACTCATGAGTCACAATGCTTGCAAGACTTATAGTGATGTGCATTACTGAGAGGGCCCAGAGATACCTCTCCGACAATCAGAGTGACAAATCCTAATCTCGATCTATGCCAACTCAACAAGTACCATCGGAGACACCTGTAGAGCACCTTTATAATCACCCAGTTATGTTGTGATGTTTGGTAGCACACAAAGTGTTCCTCCGGTATTCGGGAGTTGCATAATCTCATAGTCAGAGGAACATGCATAAGTCATGAAGAAAGAAGTAGCAACAAACTAAATGATCATCGTGCTAAGATAACAGAATGGGTCAAGTCAATCACATCATTCTCTAATGATGTGATCCTGTTAATCAAATGACAACTCATGTCTATGGCTAGGAAACTTAACCATCTTTGATTCAACGAGCTAGTCAAGTAGAGGCATACTAGTGACACTCTGTTTGTCTATGTATTCACACATGTACTAAGTTTCTGGTTAATACAATTCTTGCATGAATAATAAACGTTTATCATGATATAAGGAAAAATAAACAACAACTTTATTATTACCTCTAGGGCATATTTCCTTCAGTCTCCCACTTGCACTAGAGTCAATAATCTAGTTCACATCGTCATGTGATTTAACACCAATAGTTCACATCTTTATGTGATTGGTTCACATCTCCATGTGACTAACACCCAAAGGGTTTACTAGAGTCAATAATCTAGTTCACATTGCTATGTGATTAACACCCAAAGGGTGATCATGTTTTGCTTGTGAGAGAAATTTAGTCAATGGGTCTGCCACATTCAGAGTCGTATGTATTTTGCAAATTTTCGATGTCTACAATGCTTTGCACGGAGCTACTCTAGATAATTGCTCCCACTTTCAATATGTATCTAGATTGAGACTTAGAGTCATCTAGATCGGTGTCAAAGCTTGCATCGACGTAACTCTTTACGATGAACTCTTTGTCACCTCCATAACTGAGAAACATTTCCTTATTCCACTAAGGATATTTTTGTCCGCTGTCCAGTGATCCAGGAATGGATCACAATAAACGTTTATCATGGTGAGGTACACAATAGGTCTGGTACACAGCATAGCATACTTTGTAGAACCTATGACTGAGTCATAGGGAATGACTATTTCATTCTCTTTCCATTTTCTGCCGTGGTCGGGTTTTGAGTCTTTACTCAACTTCACACCTTGCAACACAGGTAAGAACTCCTTCTTTGGTTGTTCCATTTTGAACTACTTCAAAATTTTGTCAAGGTATGTACTTACTGAAAATATATCAAGCGTCTTGATCTATCTCTATAGATCTTGATGCTCAATATGTAAGTAGCTTTATCGAGGTCTTTCTTTGAAAAACTCTTTTCGAACACTCCTTTATGCTTTCTAGAAAATTCTACATTATTTTCGATCAACAATATGTCATTCACATATACTTATCAGAAATGTTGTAGTGCTCCCACTCACTTTCTTGTAAATACAGGCTTCACCGCAAGTCGATATAAAACCATATGCTTTGATCACTTTATCAAAGCATACATTCCAACTCCGAGATGCTTGCACCAGTCGATAGATGGATCGCTGGAGCTTGCTCACTTTGTTAGCACCCTTTGGATCGATAAAACCTTCAGGTTGCATAATATACAACTCTTCTTCCAGAAATCCATTCAGGAATGCAGTCTTTACATCCATTTGCAAAATTTCATAATCATAAAATGTGGCAATTGCTAACATGATTCGGACGGACTTAAGCATCGCTACGGCTGAGAAAGTCTCATCGTAGTCAACTCCTTGAACTTGTCGAAAACCTTTCGCAACAAGTCGAGCTTTGTAGATAGTAACATTACTGTCAGCGTCAATCTTCTTCTGGAAGATCCATTTATTCTCGATGGCTTGCCGATCATCGGGCAAGTCAACCAAAGTACACACTTTGTTCTCATACATGGATCCCATCTCGGATTTCATGGCCTCAAGCCATTTTGCGGAATCTGGGCTCATCACCGCATCCTCATAGTTTGTAGGTTCGTCATGGTCAAGTAACATGACCTCCAGAACAGGATTACCATACCACTGTGGTGCAGATCTTACTCTGGTTGACCTATGAGGTTTGGTAGTAACTTGATCTAAAGTTACATGATCTTCATCATTAGCTTCCTCACTAATTGGTGTAGGAGTCACAGGAACAGATTTCTGTGATGAACTACTTTCCAATAAGGGAGCAGGTATAGTTGCCTCATCAAGTTCTACTTTCCTCCCACTCACTTCTCTCGAGAGAAACTCCTTCTCTAGAAAAGATCCATTCTTAGAAACGAATGTCTCTCCTTCGGATCTATGATAGAAGGTGTACCCAACAGTCTCCTTTGGGTATCCTATGAAGATACATTTCTCCGATTTGGGTTTGAGCTTATCAGGTTGAAGCTTTTTCACATAAGCATCGCATCCCCAAACTTTAAGAAACGACAACTTTGGTTTCTTTCCAAACCACAGTTCATACGGTGTCGTCTCAACGGATTTAGATGGTGCCCTTTTTAACGTGAATGTAGTTGTCTCTAATGCATAACCCCCAAAACGATAGTGGTAAATCGGTAAGAGACATCATAGGTTGCACTATATCCAATAAAGTACAGTTATGATGTTCGGACACACCATTATGTTGTGGTGTTCCAGGTGGCACGAATTTGTGAAACTATTCCACATTGTTTTAATTGAAGACCAAACTCGTAACTCAAATATTCGTCTCTGCGATCAGATCATAGAAACTTTATTTTCTTGCCATGATGATTTTCCACTTCACTCTGAAATTCTTTGAACTTTTCAAATGTTTGAGAGTTATGTTTCGTCAAGTAGATATACCCATATCTGCTCAAATCATCTGTGAAAGTTAGAAAATAATGATACCCGCCGCGAGCCTCAACACTCATCGGACCGCATAAATCAATATGTATTATTTCCAATAAGTCAGTTGCTCGCTCCATTATTCTGGAGAAGGGAGTCTTAGTCATCTTTCCCATGAGGCATGGTTCGCAAGCATCAAGTGTTTCCAAAAACCCATCAACATGGAGTTTCTTCATGCGCTTTACACCTATATGACCTAAACGGCAATGCCGCAAATAAGTTGCACTATCATTATTAACTTTGCATCTTTTGGCTTCAATATTATGAATATGTGTATCACTACAATCGAGATTCAATAAACCATTTATATTGAGTGTATGACCATACAAGGTTTTATTCATGTAAATAGAACAACAATTATTCTTTGACTTAAATGAATAACCGTATTGCAATAAACATGATCCAATCATATTCATGCTTAACGCAAACACCAAATAACATTTATTTTAGGTTCAACACTAATCTTGAAAGTATAGGGAGTTTCCGATGATGATCATATCAATCTTGGAACCACTTCCAACACACATCGTCACTTCACCCTTAACTAGTCTGTGTTCATTCTGCAACTCCCGTTTCGAGTTACTAATCTTAGCAACTGAACTAGTATCAAATACTGAGGGGTTGTTATAAACACTAGTAAAGTACACATCAATAACATGTATATCAAATATACCTTTGTTCACTTTGCCATCCTTATTATCTGCCAAATACTTGGGGCAGTTCTGCTTCCAGTGACCAGTCCCTTTGCACTAGAAGCACTTAGTCTCAGGCTCAGGTCCAGACTTGGGCTTCTTCACTTGAGCAGTAACTTGCTTGCCGTTCTTCTTGAAGTTCCCCTTCTTCCCTTTGCCCTTTTCTTGAAACTAGTGGTCTTGTCAATCATCAACACTTGATACTTTTCTTGATTTCTATTTTCGTCGATTTCAACATCATGAAGAGCTTGGGAATCGTTTTCGTTATCCCTTGCATATTATAGTTCATCACGAAGTTCTACTAACTTGGTGATAGTGACTAGAGAACTCTGTCAATCACTATCTTATCTAGAAGATTAACTCCCACTTGATTCAAGTGATTGTAGTACTCAGACATTTTGAGCACATGCTCACTAGCTGAGCCATTCTCCTCCATCTTGTAGGCAAAGTACTGTCAGAGATCTTATACCTCTTGACATGGGCATGAGTATGAAATACCAATTTCAACTTTTGGAACATCTTATATGCTCTGTGGCGTTCAAAACATTTTTGAAGTCCCGGTTCTAAGCCGTAAAGCATGGTGCACTAAACTATCAAGTAGTCATCATACCGAGCTTTGCCAAAACGTTTATAATGTCTGCATCTGCTCCTGCAATAGGTCTGTCACTTAGCGGTGCATCAAGGACATAATTATTCTATGCAACAATGACGATAATCCTCAGATCACGGACACAGTCCGCATCATTGCTACTATCATCTTTCAACTTATTTTTCTCTAGGAACATATCAAAAATAAATGGGGAGCTACATCACAAGCTATTGATCAACAACATAGATATGCAAATACTATCAGGACTAAGTTCATGATAAATTAAAGTTCAATTAATAATATTACTTAAGAACTCCCACTTAGATAGATATCCCTCTAGTCATCTAAATGATCATGTGATCCAAATCAACTAAACCATGTCCGATCATCACGTGAGATGGAGTAGTTTTCAATGGTGAACATCACTATGTTGATCATATCTACTATATGATTCACGCTCGACCTTTCGGTCTCTAGTGTTCCGAGGCCATATCTGCATATGCTAGGCTCGTCAAGTTTAATCCGTGTATTCCGCGTGTGCAAAACTGGTTTGCACCCGTTGTATGTGAACGTAGAGCTTATCACACCCGATCATCACGTGGTGTCTCGGCACGATGAACTGTCGCAACGATGCATACTCAGGGAGAAAACTTATATCTTGAAATTTAGTGAGAGATCATCTTATAATTCTACCGCTGAACTAAGCAAAATAAGACGCATAAAGCATAAACATCACATGTAATCAAAATATGTAACATGATATGGCCATCATCATCTTGTGCCTTTGATCTCCATCTCCAAAGTACCGTCACGATCTCCATCGTCACCGGCATGACAGCATGATCTCCATCATCTTGATCTCTATCAATGTGTCGTCACATGGTCGTCTCGCCAACTATTGCTTTTGCAACAATTCTTATCACATAGCGATAAAGTAAAGCAATTGCATGGCGCTTGCATCTTATGCAATAAGAGACAGCCATAAGGCTTCTGCCAGTTGCCGATAACTTCAAAAAAACATGATCATCTCATACAACAACTTATATCTCATCTCTTCTTGACCATACCACATCACAACAAGCCCTGCAAAAACAAGTTAGACGTCCTCTACTTTGTTGTTGCAAGTTTTACGTGGCTGCTACGGGTTGAGCAAGAACCGATCTTACCTACGCATCAAAAACCACAACACGGTATAGTGATTGCTTTTTGATCTTCAGAAAGAACTATGTTCATTGAATCCGATTCAACTAAAGCTGGAGAAACAGACACCCACTAGCCACCTGTGTGCGAAGCACGTCGGTAGAACCAGTCTCGTGTAAGCGTACGTGTAATGTCGATCTAGGACGCTTCATCCAACAATGCCGCTGAATTCAAGAATCAACCAGTGATGGAAAGAAATATGTATATACCCACGCCCACAACTCCTTTGTGTTCTACTCGTGCATATAACATCTACGCATAAACCTGGCTCAGATGCCACTGTTGGGGAACGTAGTAATTTCAAAAAATTTCGTACGCACATGCAAGATCATGGTGATGCATAGCAACGAGAGGGGAGAGTGTCGTCGACGTACCCTCGTAGACCGTAAGCGGAAGCGTTATGAGAACGCGATTGATGTAGTCGTACATCTTCACGATCCGACCGATCCAAGTACCGAACATATGGCCCCTCCGAGTTCAGCACACGTTCAACTCGGTGATGTCCCATGAACTCCGATCCAGCAGAGCTTCAAGGGAGAGTTCCGTCAGCATGACGGCGTGATGAAGGTGATGATGATGCTACCGGCGCATGGCTTCGCCTAAGCACCGCTACGATATGACCGAGGTGGATTATGGTGGAGGGAGGCACCGCACACGGCTAAAATATCAACTGATCAACTTGTGTGTTCTAGGGTGCCCCCCCTCCCCACGTATATAAAGGAGGGAGGGGAGGCCGGCCGGCCTCTCTAGGTGCGCCAAGGGGGGAGGAATCCTCCTCCTAGTAGGAGTAGGATTCCTCCTTTCCTAGTCCTACTAGGAGGGGGGAGGAAGGAGAAGGGAAGGAGAAGGAAAGAGGGGGCGCAACACCTCCCCTAGTCCAATTCGGACTAGGCCCATGGGGGGCGCGCGGCCAGCCCTCATGGCTTCTCCTCTTTCTCTCTTAAAGCCCGCTAAGGCCCATACATACTCCCGTATTCCCATAACTCCCCCGGTACTCCGAAAAATACACGGATCACTCGGAACCTTTCCGATGTCCGAATATAGCCTTCCAATATATCAATCTTTACGGCTCGATCATTTCTAGACTCCTCATCATGTCCGTGATCTCACCCGGGACTCCGAACAACCTTCGGTACATCAAAACACATAAACACATGTTACCGGTCGTCACCGAACTTTAAGTGTGCGGACCCTACGAGTTCGAGAACTATGTAGACATGAACGAGACTCATCTCCGGTCAGTAACCAATAGCAGAACCTGGATGCTCACATTTGCTCCTACATGTTCTATGAAGATTTTTATCGGTCAAACCGCATAACGGTATACGTTGTTCCCTTTGTCATCGGTATGTTACTTGTTCGAGATTCGATCGTCGGTATCTCAATACCTACTTCAATCTCGTTACCGGCAAGTCTCTTTACTCGTTCTGTAATGCATCATCCCGCAACTAACTCATTAGTGACAATGTTTGCAAGGTTTATACTGATGTGCATTACCGAGAGGGCCCAGAGATACCTCTCCTACAATCGGAGTGACAAATCCTAATCTCGATCTATGCCAACTCAACAAGTACCATCGGAGACACCTCTAAAGCACCTTTATAATCACCCAGTTACGTTGTGACATTTGGTAGCACACAAAGTATTCCTTCGGTATTCGGGAGTTGCATAATTTCATAGTCAGAGGAACATGTATAAGTCATGAAGAAATAAGTATCAACAAACTAAACGATCATCGTGCTAAGCTAACGGAATGGGTCAAGTCAATCACATCATTCTCTAATGATATGATCCCGTTAATCAAATGACAACTCATGTCTATGGCTAGGAAACTTAACCATATTTGATTCAACGAGCTAGTCAAGTAGAGGCATACTAGCGACACTCTATTTGTCTATGCATTCACACATGTACTAAGTTTCCGGTTAATACAATTCTAGCATGAATAATAAACATTTATCATGATATAAGGAAGTATAAATAACAACTTTATTATTGCCTCTAGGGCATATTTCCTTCAGGTGTACGGTCGAGCCTATGTGGGCCCCACGATGAAAATTTCGGACGAAATCTCTATCATATGTTTATTTCCGGCTTATTCCGCAAGCCAATCCTTTGTTTTGTTTTGAGTTGTGGTATTCGAGTTGCTTCAATGTCAAGTGTTGATTCCATACCTTTTCCTAAGCGGTGTTCTCGTATTTCTATGGGAGTACTAATCCTTATTGATCATCGAGATTGTCATGTCAATTCTTCTCAACCGGCGTGTTCCCTTCAAGTTAATCCGATCCCTTCAACATTTGCAAGATCAATACTCTGTTCTTCTCAATGGTGTTCATTCCGTTCGTCCCTAGTTGTCTATATTTTTCCCACCCTCCCACCCTTTTTTCTTCATGGAGCCAGAATCCTTAATCAAGAATCCATTTTATTGAGTGAAGTCTCTTCATTCTTTTCCTTTAATGTTTTTACCTGGTGTTTCTTATGAAGATGCTAAGGGAGCTTCAAGTTCGTTTTTCTTCACTTGTTTTCTTCTCTAGTGGATTAATTTCAAGCTTTTGGTGTTGATCATATCCCTTTCCTCGTTCCAAATGCTTTCCCATGCCGGTGCACCTCATAATCATTCCCCGCTTGCTATTCAATTATTCTAGAGTGCTGAAGATATCTCGGATGATTCGCGTTTCCATTCTCAATCCGTTCAAGTTATTTCGAGGTTGTTACCTCATTCAAGCCATTTAATTCAACCGGTGCAATCTCTCTTTCCAAAAATCGTTCAACAATGTATCTTTGAGTTGGCCCTAAACCACAGGTCTTTTCCCAGGATCTTACCTGCTCTTCTATTTTTCCGGAGTTATTCTCAAATTCTTTTCAAAGTGTGACGTGAGAATGGATTCCATCAGTCACATGCCTCCTTCAAGATCGCTTTCAAATTCTTTTTATGTTTGGCTCAATCTTTATATTCTTGATTCTGGAGTGTCTCAACAATTCATGGTGGTGTTTCTCGTCCTCATTCTCGGATTTTGAAGACCGAAGAAGAGTTTCTCTTGAATCTTGGTCCATTCTCTTGAAGATTCATGGTTCTAGCTTCATGCCATCCTCATATTTGTTCCGATCGTGAGAAAATCTTTTCATACCCATCCGGAGCATTTCATGAGTTATTTTCATTTCTTGATCATCCAAAGGCCATCATTTCAGAAGATTTATTCATTCTCAACATTCAGCTCTCATTCCCCAATTCTACCGGCCGGTGCATCGGTTAAATATTCTGTAGTCAGCTTGTGGTCTCTTCGCGCTCTCGTATCTAAATTCCCTCAAGTATCTTCGTTCGTTCTCTGATTCTCCCCGGTGTTTTGTTCTCTTTTCTTCATTCGTTTCAGATGCTTACGATGGTTTGTTGAAGAGTTCTCTTCCTCGGTTATCATTTCAATTCATTCGTCCTTTCCAAATAATATCGGAGGTTCGTTGAAGATTTTTCTCAAGTTTGCGCTATATCTCTCCTTAACCCCTTTCAACGAGAATAAGTGGCATGCCAAATCCGTTGCTTGTCATCAATTTAAGTTGATGAAGGATAAGCATAACATAATTCTTATTCCTCTTTCATCCAAGTGATTAATCCCTTCCTTCAGAGTTGTCCATGATGAGGAAATTCTCAGTTTCAAGTTGTTCATCTCTCTCTTCCGGAGTTCCAAGTTTTCTCGGTTATCTAGTCACAGAGCTCCATCTAAATCATTGCAAGGCTTCTACCCGAGTTCTTTTCAACTTTCCTTTCATTTGATCATTCTTTTACTACCGGAGTTCTCACGAAGTCTCAACATGGTGGTTCGCTAAAGATTTAATTCATTCTTCTAGTATTCGTCAAGATTCTTGTTTTGAGGAGTTCAATCATTCTTCATCTTACATTCCGAAATGCAATTATTTCTACCTTATCATTTGGGGTGGTGTTATGTCATTCTTGACAATTTCCCTTCATGTTTCATGGTTCACAAGTTGTCCGGAATGAGATATTTTAAACCCATCATTTTCAATTCGTTCACGAGATCTTTTCAACCCAACAAGTTCTTCGTTGGTGTTATCTTTGTATAGATTTCACCTAAAGCCTTCCCTAAGGAATGTTGCTCTTTGCGGTGGTCATCAATGATCCAAGTTATCTCTTTATCACTTTGGTGGAAGAAGTTTTTTTCATCTCTTTGGTGTTCTCAATCAAATTAATTGGTTCCATTAGTGGTGGTCTTCACCTCATAATTTTGGGATGTTTTCCACAAGACCATTGGAAATCATATCTTTTGTTGTTGATTTTCCAACAACTCCGTTCATTCCTTCTTTTTAAAGAGGCTCTTTCAAAGTGAATTATGGTAGATGTTGTTGTTCTCTTCTCCGTTCTCTTAATCCCACTCTTTCATTTGTCCCGAAGGCATTGTGATGTTGCTCTATCGATTCCATCATCTCATTTTGCCAAGATCATGTTCTATTCTTTCCCTTGGTTATCCATTTAATCGGAGTGTGCGTCCTCTTTTCAAGTTCTTTTCATCTTATCAAGTTTTCCTTCTGTTTTCTACCGGAGTGCTGTCCAAATTGTGTCATTCTTCTTCCTTGGCTATCTCATTATACCGGTGTTATCATATTCTTTTGGTTTGTGAAGCTCTTATTTTATGTCTTTCAACCTACAAGGTTATCGTAATGTTCCTTGTTCCTCTTTGCTAACGGAGTGTTTGCAATCTCGTTCATCTTCATTGTATTCTTTCTTTCAATTTGTTCAACCTCTCAAGGTTCGTGGTTTCACTCGTTTGTCAAATAAGCAATTTTATGTTACCTCTTGCTCTTCCGCTTCTCTCCGGTGCCATCCCTAGATCTCGGGGCGAGATCTCTTGTAAGTGGAGGAGTGTTGTGACGACCCGAGACTGACGCTCCTGAAGCCTCCCATGTATTTCGTTGTTGCTGTGTGTTACATTTGCTTGTTGCATTAATCATGTCATCATGTGCATTGCATCCGCATGTTTTCATAAAACTTGTATCCGTTTGTGGTTGCCGCTTCTTTCTTGTCTCTGCTAGACCATTCTCTTCTCTCTTGTCTTCGTTGTGGCAATGTTGTCAGACCGCTTTGTCTACATTGACCATTCTCAGTCCAGCCACACACTTGACCACGTCTGCGTAGCCCCTCTTTGCACAGTGCATCGACCCCTCGCCCATTTCCAAAATCCTTCCCCGAACCCGAACCGCTCAGTCGTTACCGTTGGGTCCGGATCATCCCCAAACACCCCTAAAATATCTTTGTTTTATTCATTGGATTCCCTAGCCTATTTATTCTCGACCGTCTGATTTAATTGGAGGGTCCAAACATAACCCTCCTTTTCTATATATATAGACCTACTTGCCTAACCCTAAAACCTAGGATTCTTGTCCCATCGCGCCGCCAGCCGCTCAATCCCCATCGGGATCACCCACAGCCTACCACCATCCTCCCGTGCCTCCCTCGTTTTTCTCGGCGCCGCCGCCACCCCGATCTTGTTCCTTGGGATCCATCCCCTCCTGATCTAGCAACCAAAGCCAGACTCCTCTCCTCCTCGTTTTGTGCACCCAGCCAACCAACACCTCCCCCTAATCTCCTCGTTTTCCCCTCCTCTGCTCGTTTGTCCTCGAGCAGCGCCTCCACCGTCACCAGCGATCACATCTCTAGGACCCTCGCACATGAGCTCCTCCCTCCTCACGAGCCTGAGACCAGCAACTCTCCTCGAGCCGGCCGCAACAGCAGCCAGCAGGACACCCCGTCGCGCCCCTCTTTCTCCCTGGTTCTCCTTCCTACTCCTCCTCACCTTCCCATCCTTTCGTTTGCCCCTGCCATGGCCTCTCTCCTCAGTCACTCTCTGCAGTAGCAGGACGCCGCCGCCGTCCTCTACATCGCCATGGACGCGCAGCTGGAGCTCCGCGCCCCGCCTTCCTCCGCCTCGCCCATGACCTCCGCTGCAATAGATCCGGTAGCCCCGCGTCAAGCATCGCCTCTTCCCCGACCTCCTCGTTCGACTCCTTGTCGGATCCGGCAGGTTCCCATCGATGCGCCAAGTCTCGCTTCGCCGTTGACTAAGTCCTCTTCTTCCTGTTTTGCAGCGTTGAACACCAGCCGACCAGCAGCACCGAGCCGCTTCGAGCCACGACCCAGCCCCGTTGACCGCGACCACTCCACGCGTAGGCCCAGCTCCCTTCGCCCGCAAGGCTGTAACATCCCAAATTGTCAATTTGGAATGTTATACTTAGGACATCATATGCATATCATATTTTATTACATTTCCGTTGTGATCCTAGATATTCTAAGCAACTCACGGACCTATGGAGAGAGTTGGGGATTTCGTTTATTTTCGTATTTGAATTTTCTCAAATATTGAAAATAGGACCATATTGATTTTTAATAATTTTTCTCTCCGAAATATTTCATAATAAAAATAAAAGAGAGGAGACAAAATGACTTCTCCAAAATAAAAGAAATATTGGAGGAAAAATGTTAAAAATCAAATTATTGTTTTATTGATTTTTATTTGGATTTTATTCGGAGTTATTTTAATTAAATTAGGAAAAAATTGTTTTTTTAATTTCATTTTAGGTCTGGGAAAATTGTTCACTTTGTCCTAAATTTTATTAGAGGACCGTGAAAATTTATTTCGGAATTTTTGGACTCCATTTGATATTTCTTTTTATTTATTTACTCCGTCTGTTTTTTTAAATGAACCGACCTTTGGGCCGTGGGCTTCCCGGACTCTGTCAGCGCCCAAGCTTTACAAGCCGCCGCCCCACACAACGCCCCAGCCCACCAGCCCGCCACGCGCAAAACCCTAGCCC
Source organism: Triticum urartu (assembly GCF_003073215.2). Lineage (NCBI taxonomy): Eukaryota > Viridiplantae > Streptophyta > Magnoliopsida > Poales > Poaceae > Triticum > Triticum urartu. The sequence goes on from NC_053028.1 coordinate 407,430,895, forward strand.
CGCCTGCCAGCCCGCGCCGCCGCCCGCCGCCGCCGTCTTCACCGGAGCCGTCGCTGGATCCGCCGTCGGTTCTCATCTGTTTAGTTTTTTTGGTTTAGGTAAAACCGCTAGTTTTTATAAAACCTTAGATTGTTTTTTTAGATTCGTTTTTTTCGGTTTCTTTATTTAGCAAGCGTTCGCTCGTTAGTTTGATTTTAACGAACGCGTTGGCCCGTTTGTCTCTATTAACGAATGTTCGCACAGTAGTTTTTCTTTTTATTTTCTTTTTTCTGCCAGGGGCTATCCGTGATTATTTTTATCGCAGATTAGCCCCTGATCTTTAAACCCTCGTAACTTTTTAACCGTTTGTCCAAATCCAGTGAAACCAACGCCAAAATCTTTGTCTCGAGCCCCTCTTTCTTTTTAATCAACTTGAACATGATTTTTACAATTTAAAATTTGGTTTCAAGCAGATTTGTTTTCGAACTTGTTTTGACCGTAGTTTTAGTTCCGTAGCTCCGATTCGATTGATCTTTTTGCAGATCGAATCTCTTCAGTTGAATTTTCAGATTTGATCTTCTTATTCGAGTTTTACCCATGCATCCAGGCTTGAGTGCTTATGTATGCTATTGTTTGTTTGCGATAGAATTCCCGGAGTGCGAAGCGTGCTACTACAAGTCTCTAGGGTTTGCGGATCGTCAGCAAGGCAAGTAACACATTGATCATACTCTTCTCATGCCCAATTTTTATGCATTAGTTACAATCCTCAAACACTGCTTGATTAGGATGTGATTAACTTGTGGGTATTGGGAAGTAGATGATGAGGTAGAACATATCACCTATTTTATTATCAAACCCTGGGAGTTACTTCTACGTTATGCTTATATTGCCATGCTATGCTCATAGACGTGGATTGGGTTTGAGTGTATCCATGACAGATGTGAGATTGTTAATTAATGGTTAACATAAGGTGGCTACTTAAATACACATCTGGGTGGATTGGTTGCGGGCACCTGGAGAATCCAGTGTTGTCCTAGGATATCCCAGAGGACCCGTGTGATCATCCTATGGTTCGCCACCCAGGCTCAAAGGGATCATAAGATTATTCATGCTAGAAACTTCCGTGTGTAGCCACAAGCTATTATGGGATCTAACATAGTTGAGTATGTTGCATGACCTCTTCAAGTGGTAGGCTAGCAGATGTAGGGGATGTAGGTTGGTACTGTCTACCCAGGGTTAGAGTTAATGCTTCTGAAAGACCGTGTCTCGGTCATCCGTTTCACAAACACCATGTAGTGCGAGAATTCCAACAGAGGAGATCGAGTCTTGTGGGGAAAAGTTCGCAAACCTCTGCAGAGTGTATAAACTAATCATGGTTAGCCGTGTCCCCGGTTATGGACATTTTGAGTATCTGGTACTTGAATTAACATGTTGATCTCATCACCCTAAATTAATTTGTTGGGTTGTTAACTCCTTTTTAATTGGTATTGAGTTGGAGGAACCTTCTCAATGTTTCAACCACCATGATAGTTAAATAAAATATATTCCTTTGTTGTAGGGAAAAATGGGCTTTTCGCAAAACATTATAACCATAGAGCCTCCACCAGCCAAATATGCATGCAGTGATAGCATTTACCTGTTCATTGCTCTACTGTGTTATATTGCCAGCATATTCCATGTGCTGACCCATTTCGGGCTGCAACATATCATGTTGCAGACTTTTCAGACGAAGAGTAAGGTACGCTAGGTCGTTTGTCATGCACTCGGCTATGCCGTTGGAGTTGATGGACTCACTTTACCTTCCAAGCCTTCCTCTCTTATATTATTTAGATGGCGTTAAGCCATATTTATTGTAATAAGTTCTCTTCTGAGACAATCGGTGTAATAAGTGTGTGATTGAACTATGTTATAAATCCTTCGAGTACTGTGTGTGTCAGCATTACCGATCCAGGGATGACACTTATGCACGGAGATTTGACCGCCTAAGGTCGGATCGCTACAAGATGGTATCAGAGCACATGCTGAATGTAGGACACGACCACTAAGTTGAGCCATAGGTCACTCTTCTCTACTCATTTCTGACTCCTCTCCATTTTCCACTCTTTTGGATGGCGGACTCAAGGAACAAGTTTGCCCAACCAGATGAAGACACACCCTTTGGACAACACTTGAAGGAAGTCAATAGGTACCTGAACATTGGAATACCAAGCTTCACCGGGACCTACACCGCCACTTTACCAGAAGAGGAGCATTGGATGATTCGAGTTCAAGTTCCAGGATGGACGTTCACGCCAGTCACCGAGCCCATAGAGTTTTCCTTTGATGCACCAACCTAGAGTCTAGGAAAGAGCATGGCAGCCCACATCGCCATGGGACGCATCGACGAAGTTTATCACAAGGATATTAAGGACACTATCTACCAGATATGTGGGCGCCGAGATGAGCAATGGGAGATGATCAGCACCAGGAAGTAGGTCCATTGCAGCTTTCATCCAGGAGTTAAACCAGCACATTCGTCGACAGGAGAACCAGATGTGCGCAACCATGATAGATTTGAAGAAGTTGATGACTAGGAACATGGAGCTAGAAGAGGAACTCAAGTCTACACGCGACAGATACGAGGAGGAAATCACAATACTAGTGGAGAGGAATGACAACCTGACAAGGAAGCTAGGAGTATTCATGGGAGACCCCGCGCCAGGAGGAGATGATGACCAGCCCGAGGACTACATCATCATCGACGACACCGACTCCGACCTTGACAGTAGGGATGATGATTATGAAGACGAAGTTGGAGCAGACATCATGGAGTCTTCCACCGATCAAAATTTCTAGTAGATCACCATATTATTAGTAGTATTTTCCCCATGTATACATTAGTAGTCCGAGCACTTTTGTAACGATAGTTAGATCAATTGTATGCCCTTGCTTGAATTGATTTGGTGTGATATGAATGTGTTTGTCTCATGTGCATATGGGAAGTGCTTTCTCACTAGACCTCATTCTATTCTAATCTCTCCCCTCTAAACCCATCAGATGCATCCGAGACGTGACCCCGGATTTGTCTTCCCACCGGAGCTCACCCAGTTGATCCAACAGCAGAATGCCTTGATGCAACTACTAGTCCAGAACCAAGGCAACAACAACAACAACCCACCGCCACCACCTCCAGTTGACAACTTAGCCCATTTTCTGAGGTTGCAGCCGCCGGTGTTTTCCAGTAGCACCGAGCCAATAGTTGCTGATTACTGGCTACGCATGATAGGAAGGGAGTTCACCACCGCAGGTTGCACAGATGCTGATAAGCTGCATTTTGCCGCACACCAATTGGATGGACCCGTAGCCTCATGGTGGGAGAATTATACAACCACTTTTCCTATAGCCAGTGTCACTTGGGAGCAGTTTCAGCAAGCATTCCACACCGCTCATGTCTCAACTGGAGCTATGAGTATGAAGAAGCGTGAGTTTCGCAACTTACGCCGAGGAAACCGTACTGTGGGACAGTACGTGGATGAGTTTATCAAGTTAGCCCGCTACGCCCCAGATGATGTGGCCACAGATGCCGCGAAACAGGAGAAGTTTATGGAAGGGCTGAATGATGAGATGAGTATGCAGTTAATGGTGGCAACATTTAACATCTACCAGGAGTTGGTAGACAAGGCTCTTATGATTGAAGGGAAGCAGCAGCAGATTAAGAGCCGCAAAAGGAAGTATGGACAAGGGAAGTACAATTTAGGAGCTCAGCAAAAGCCTCGTTTCACCCCAAACTCGGGAGGATTTACCCATAACCATGGAGGCCATACCCACAATGGAGGAAGTTCGCATAACCACAGTGGCCCCAAGAATGGAAAGGAGAATGGAGCAGGCAGCAATCAGAACCGCTCTAACCCAGCAACGCCTGCCAAGAAGGATCTAATTCACATTACTTGTTTCAAGTGCGGGAAGACCGGACATTACGCCACTGAGTGTTCTGAAGCAAAGAATGGTAATGGCAATGGAAGCTCTGGGAAGAAGCCCAACCCTTTCAACAGGGGACAAGTGAACCACGTGAACGTGGGAGGAGGTTGAAGAGCAGCCAGATGCAGTTATCGATAAGTTTTTGGTTAAGTCATTTACTGCTCTTGTTCTATTTGATACTGGTGCATCGCATTCATATATTACAAGGGGATTTGTGGAGAAGTTTAAGTTACCCACCTTAGCCCTTAGAACACCCTTGTTAGTAAGCTCACCAGGAGTAGAGTATATGGCCAGCCGATGGTGCGATCGGATACCCTTAACCATTGGTAGCCATGTTTTCCCCTCAGACCTAATAATTTTTGAGTCACAAGGATTGGATGTGATACTAGGAATGGATTGGCTATCGAAGTATGGAGGAAACATTGACTGTGCTAGTAGGTCAATTCTGCTCACCACCCCGAAGGGGAAAAGGATTAATTATGTATCCAGGCATGCACCAAAGAGGACCCAAGTAAATTCTCTCACGGAAGTTGTTCAGGAAGAAGTGCATGTAGTGAAGGATTACCCAGATGCATTTCCAGAGGAACTACCAGGCATGCCGCCGGATCGAGACATTGAGTTTTGATAGAGCTGTTGCCAGGCACCAGACCGACATCGAAGAGACCATACCGGATGCCCGCAAATGATCTGGAGGAGATTAAGAAACCGATTAAGGAGTTATTGGAGAAAGGTTGCATTTGATGAAGTTCGTCACCGTAGGGAGCCCCAATGCTTTTGGTTGAGAAGAAGGATGGATCATTGAGAATGTTTGTTGATTATCGTGCATTGAATGAAGTGACGATACCCACTTCCAATGATCAATGATTTGTTTGATCAGTTGCAAGGAGCTAAAGTATTTTCCAAGATCGATCTGCGATTAGGATACCACCAGCTGAAGATTCGAGAACAGGATATACCTAAGACAACCTTCACCACAAGGTATGGGCTATATGAGTACACGGTTATGTCATTTGGATTGACTAACACCCCTGCCTATTTTATGAGTATGATGAATAAGGTGTTCATGGAGTTCTTGGATAAGTTTGTCGTGGTGTTCATTGATGATATCTTGGTATACTCGAAGAATGAAGAGGAACACAAGGAGCATTTGCGTTTGGTTCTCGAGAAGCTCAGAGAACATCAGTTGTATGCCAAGTTCAGCAAATGAGAGTTTTGGTTGAAGGAAGTTGGATTCCTTGGACATGTTATATCAGGAGAAGGTATAGCAGTAGACCCTACCAAGGTTCAGTCAGTCATTGAGTGGTTGGCACCCACCTCAGTTGGAGAGATCCGCAGTTTCCTTGGACTCGCGGGATACTATCGGAGGTTCATTGAGAATTTTTCCAAGATTGCGAAGCCCATGACAGAGCTATTGAAGGACACTAAGTTTAAATGGACAGATGAATGTGAGGCAAGTTTTTAGGAGTTGAGGAAACGTTTGGTTATAGCCCCAGTGCTGATTCTGCCAGATATACGCAATGATTTCCAAGTGTATTGCGACGCTTCTCACTTAGGACTTGGAGGTGTACTTATGCAAGACGGAAGAGTTGTTTCATATGCCTCACGTCAACTTTGACCGCATGAGTTGAATTATGCTACGCATGATTTAGAGTTAGCAGTTGTAGTTCATGCACTCAAGACCTGGAGACATTTTCTTATTGGGAACCGTTGTGATGTGTACACGGATCATAAGAGTTTGAAGTACATTTTCACACAGAAGGAGCTGAATCTCAGGCATAGGAGATGGTTCGAGCTTATAAAGGATTGTGATATGAAGCTGCATTATCACCCAAGAAAGGCCAATGTCGTAGTAGATGCTTTGAGCCAGAAGAGTTGTGCCAATACCCTCGTAAGCGGAGGTTTGCCAAAGGAGTTGGCCGAAGATCTCAGGGAGCTTCGTTTGGAGATAGTCCCTAGAGGTTTTGTTGCAACATTGGAAGTTCAGTCGACATTATCGGGAAAGATTTGAGAAGCTCAGAAGGATGACAAAGAGATTGCCGAGATAAAGGAGAGGATGAGCAAAGGAAAAGCCAAAGGTTTTCGTGAGGATGAGCACGACACCTTGTGGTTTGAGGACCGTGTTTATGTACCCAATAAAGTAGAGATCAGGAAGTTGATTCTTCAGGAAGCTCATGACTCGCCATACTCGATACACCCCGGAAACACCAAGATCTATTTGGATTTGAAGGAGCAATTCTCGTGGAGAGGAATGAAGGATATTGCCGAGTATGTAGTCGTATGTGATGTATGTCAGAGAGTGAAGGCAGAACATCAGAAGCCAGTAGGATTACTACAGCCTATGCTGATACCCGAATGGAAGTGGGATAAGCTTGGCACGGATTTTATCACCGGATTACCCAGGACTCGATCGGGATATGATTCTATCTGGGTAGTAGTGGATTGTTTAACCAAAGTGCCTGTAACACCCCGGATGTAATTTACCCAATATGTACTCAAACTCTTGCCGTTTCCGGCGCTAAGTTATTTTATTTTATCGGGTTTGGGTTTTTGTCTCCGTGTGTTGTTGTCGTTGTCATGCATCTCATATCATGTCATCATGTGCATTACATTTGCATATGTGTTCATCTCATGCATCCGAGCATTTTCCCCGTTGTCCGTTTTGCATTCCGGCGCTCCTATCTCCTCCGGTGGTCATTTCTACCTTCTTTTCGTGTGTGGGGGTTAAAAATTTCTGGATTGGACCGAGACTTGCCAAGAGGCCTTAGTTTACTACTGGTAGTCCGCCTGTCAAGTTTCGTGCCATTTGGACTTCGTTTGATACTCCAACGGTTAACAGAGGGACCGAGAAGGCCTCGTGTGTGTTACAGCCCAACACCCTTCCAATTTGGCCCAAAACCCACCAAAACCCTCTCCATCATCTAGAGCGTTCGATCACGATTGCGTGGCCGAAAACCGCACCTCATTTGGACTCTCCTAGCTCCTCCTATGCCTATAAATAGCCCCCCTCCGAAATTCATGTTTCCTTCTTCCCCCGAAACCCTAGATCCACTCCTCCGCGCGCCGGACATCGTCCGCCGGCCGCCGGACATTGTCCGCCGCTCGCCCGGGCCTATCACTGCACACCACGTGGCGCCCGCGGTGCCCACATCGCCACCCCCGCGCCGCCGGCCCGCCCGGCCCGCGTTGGGCCCCCGCGTCCCATCTGCAGCGCCGCCGTCTGCCTCCTTCGCCCCCACGGCCGAGCCGCCTCGCCGGCCGACGTCGCCGCGCCACCACATCGCCGCCCGACGCCGCACTCCTCCGGCCGGTGCCGCTCCTCGCCGCCGCGGCCATCGCCGGCGCCGCCCGCGGCCACTCCGGTGCCCGCGCCCGCCTCCGCCATCACCAACTCCGGCGCCGACCCAGCCGGCCTCGTCTCCCTCCTCCCCGCGGCAAGTCCTCCGGCGAGCTCCTGTTCCGGCGATCCTCGTAAAGCGCGCCGATCCGGATCTAGATCTTGGATATTTGCCTCGGTTGACTTTCTCCTGAAACCCTAATTATTTTGCAATGTTCATCATGCTATAACTGCGCATCCGTAGCTCCATTTTGGGTGTGTAGCATATCAAAATGTTTGGCTCAGAGAGTACATCATTTCATCTCATTGCATCATTTTCATTTGAGCTCATTTTGATGCCCGAAATGCTGTTGGAAGAGAGCTATTTGAGTTATTTGTCAGATCTGCTGCACCAAATAGCTATTTGTCATTTTTGCCATGATTAATGTGTGCATGATATGCTCATGAGCTCTACATGTGTTTTGTTATATGCCATGCCATATTTACAGAGGTGCTATACATGTATTTTTGTGATGTGTGTGGTGACTAGCACAAGCTTGCAAAGTGGTGCATTCGTTAATGCTGATTTCAGGGACTTAGTAATTTCGCTAAGTCCTTGATCTGTTTTTATCAATATGCCATATGTTCATGTTGTTTCCTAGTGATCCATGCCTCTTTTGAGGATGACCAGTAAGGATGATTTGTTAATCTTGTAGTGCTCTATCCATCCATGTCTTTGTTTGCAATTATGGAGCACCCCAGATTGAGTCAACCGAGCTCTACTTTTGCTATTTCGTAATTCCTGGCAGATTGTCTACTTGTTAGCGATTTTGCCGCGGATGTTGTTGATCCGTGCATGCTATGTTGTTGTTCTTGGCATTTCTAGCTTATACAATGTGTATTATTGATGGGTGTATTGTTAGATTGTCATGACATGCTCTGTAGTGAGTGCATCGAGCTTGTAAACATGCCGACTCGTTAATAGATTTGCATGCTCCAGTTTTTCACTAAGTCTGAGATCTGATTATATTTTTGCCATGTTCACATGCTTGCAATTGTATTTTCTGATCCCTTTTGGCTGAAGGTCACTAAGGGACTTTTGTTAAGCTCTTTGAGTAGCTCCATGCCATGCCTTGCTTTGCCATGTTAAGTTCCTGTAGCATATAGGTTTCTTGCTACAAAGTGTGCTACCTGATCTGAAATTCCAGGCTTGTGTTAATTTCACTAAGTCTGAAATCTGTTTATCAATTGCACTTTTTCCATGCTTGTTTGAACCTGTTAATGGATGAATTGGCCGTAGCTCAGTGTTCATCTTTTGTTAAGCTTCATGAGTGGATCCCTGCCATGTATTTTGTTGTCATGTTTGGGTGCTATAGCATAATTAACTTGATGCATTTAGATGGCTACTTGCTGTTTATCACAGACCGGTGCCATATTTGAATTGCTTGCCATTTCCAAACCGTGCACCCGATTCCGGTGTTCTTTATATTGATTTCAACCGAAATCACCTCACCTTTCCAGTGGAACTCTTGGATTTCCAAGTTGAGGCCAGGTTCATTCATCCTTTGTCAAAATCATGCATATGCATCGCATACCGCATCCCGCATAGCATACCATGTTTGCATCATGTTGTTTGAGCTTTGCACGTGGTTGATTGTGTTCCTTTTGCTTGTTTGTCTTGTTTGTGTAGAGCCAGGAGACGAGTTCGCTAATGAGGAGCCCGTTGAGTTTGCTTTCGAGGATCCAGTCAACTCTGACAACTTTGCAGGCAAGATGATCATACCCTCGAAATCACTTCTATCTTTGCTTTGCTAGATGCTCGCTCTTTTGCTATGCCTATGCTACGATGCCTACCACTTGCTTATCATGCCTCCCAAATTGCCATGTCAAACCTCTAACCCACCATGTCCTAGAAAACCGTTGATTGGCTATGTTATCTCTTCGCTCAGCCCCTCTTATAGCGTTGCTAGTTGCAGGTGAAGATTGGAGATCGTTCCTTGTTGGAACATTATTTTTCTTGTTGGGATATCACTATATTATCTTGTTACTTTAATGCATCTATATAATTGGTAAAGGGTGGAAGGCTCGGCCTTTTGCATAGTGTTTTGTTCCACTCTTGCCGCCCTAGTTTCCGTCATATCGGTGTTATGTTCCCGGATTTTGCGTTCCTTACGCGGTTGGGTAATAATGGGAACCCCTTGACAGTTCGCCTTGAATAAAACTCCTACAGCAATGCCCAACCTTGGTTTTACCATTTGCCACCTAGCCTCTTTTTCCCTTGGGTTTCCGGAGCCCGAGGGTTATCTTATTTAAACCCCCCCGGGCCAGTGCTCCTCTGAGTGTTGGTCCAAACAGAGCCACTTGCAGCGCCACCTCGGGGAAACTCGAGGTTTGGTTTTAGTTGTACGTAGTGTTCATCTGAGTGTGCCCTGAGAACGAGATATGTGCAGCTCCTATCGGGATTTGTCGGCACATTCGGGCTGTGTTGCTGGATTGGTTTTGACTTGTCGAAGTTGTCTTGTAGAACCGGGATACTGAGTCTGATCAGAATGTCTCGGGAGAAGGTATATCCTTCGTTGACCGTGAGAGCTTGTCATGGGCTAAGTTGGGACTCCCCTGCAGGGATTTGAACTTTTGAAAGCCGTGCCCGCGGTTATGGGCAGATGAGTATTTGTTAATGTCCGGTTGTAGATAACTTGAACCTTAACTTAATTAAAATGAATCAACTGTGTGTGTTACCGTGATGGTCTCTTCTCGGCGGAGTCCGGGAAGTGAACACGGTGTTGGAGTAATGCTTGCCCTAGTTTGTTCTCTAGTTCTTCGTTCATGCTTTGCCTTCTCTTCTCGCTCTCTTTTGCGAACAGTTTAGCCACCATATATGCTAGTCGCTTGCTGCAGCTCCACATATTACCTTGCCTTTCCTATAAGCTTAAATAGTCTTGATCGCGAGGGTGCGAGATTGCTGAGTCCCCGTGGCTCACAGATTACTTCCAAACCAGATGCAGGGCCCGATGACTCCGTCCCAGATGATGCGCTTGAGCTCAAGTGGGAGTTCGACGAAGACTCACGCCGTTACTATGTGTCTTTCCCTGATGATCAGTAGTGGTGCCCAGTTGGGGCGATCGGGACCGTGTCGCATGTTGGGTTGATCTTTTATTCTGGTACCGTAGTCGGACCATGAGTGATTGGATGATGTAATGCTATTTATGTACTTTGTTTGACGTGGCGAGTGTAAGCCAACTATGTACCTTTCCCCTTATTGATCTATTTACATGGGATGTTGTGAAGATTACCTTACTTGCGACATTGCTTTCAATGCGGTTATGCCTCTAAGTCATGCTTCGACACGTAGGAGATATAGCCGCATCGAGGGCGTTACAAGTTGGTAATCAGAGCCTTCCCCGATCTGAGGAGCCCCCACTGCTTGATCGTTATTAGCTGCCGAGTTGAGTCTAGACAAATGTTTTGAGTCATTTAGGAATTATATATCAGAGAGTTTAGGAATTCTTTTTACTCCCCAGTCCCTTCATCGCTCTGGTAAGGCATCCTAACGTAGAGTTTTGACTCTTCTCTTCTCAAATTTCACTAAAAAATATTTAGGATCACACGGGTATCTTGGAATTGTTCCGATGGATTTGTGACGAGAACATTGTTCTTGGTGCCTACTGTCATTTAGGGGTTGTGGCAGTGTCCCGGGGAGTTGAGCTCCGAGGTGTTGTCGTCACAATTTTATCGTTGCAGTTCTGGAATACCTGAGTTTAGTTCGCCGACATCGGAAATCTCTTTTATGCAGTTGTTAGTGAGATAACCTCGACGCCACCTAGTACTGGGGCAGGAGTTCGGGAGTATCGCCATAACTTGTATAACGGATGCTTTTCGAAGGTTGAGGTAGATGGTTTCCGAAGTTTTCTTGGTTATGTGTTGAAGGATGGATACAGCTGGATGTAGGATTTGCTAGATTTGGGTGAGATATTATGCTTCCCCTGTATCCCCAACACCTGATTGCATAACCGAAAAGGTTCGGGAGTTTCATAGGTGGGAATTCTTGTAGCTCTAGTTCTTCTTCCACGAATATTTGGTTTGAGATCGGGTGATCCTTACCTTGTTGATTTTATTCCTCTACCTAAATTCTAAGTGGCTTCTCAATTTATGGATATGTGACCATTTCAATTGGAATGCATTCGTTCATTTTGTTCGGATGTGAAGACTATATGTTGCAATTTCATCCCGTTGGAATCAGCTTCAATATTTACCTATCATTGTGCTAATGGATGTCAACCTCTTCAGGATGGCTCCTCCAACGCGCACGACTCCGAATCCTGATCCGCCACCACCACCCCTCCTCCGGAGGCATGGCAAGCTATGATGGCCGCTACCAATGCAAACACGCAGTTGATCATGCAAATTCTTCAAGAGCGCAACCAAGCGAACCAAGCGAACCAAGGCAACCAAGGCAACAATCAGAATCACTTTGCTACACTCAACCAGTTCCTTGCTAACCAGCTAAAGACCTTCAGCAATTGTGTTGAGGCAACTGATGCTAACGATTGGCTTGTGGACTTGTGCAAGCATTTCGAGTGCAGTAACGTCAGGCCTGAGGACTTTGTCAAGTTCGCTTCCTTCCAACTCAAAGACCAAGCTGCAGAATGGTTCCAGCAGTACAAGGATTCCAGAGGAGGCCATGTGATTACCTGGGATGAATTCCGTCAAGACTTCAAAGCTCATCATATTCCTCAGACCGTGGTTGAAAGCAAGCGTGAGGAATTCCGCAACCTGAAGCAAGGCTCTTTGTCTGTCTATGACTATAACAAGTTGTTTCAGAAGCTCGCCCGTTTTGCTAAGCAGGACGTCCCTGATGAGAAGAGCATGATATACCAGTTCAGGGGTGGTCTCAGAGAAGAAATCCAGCTAGCTCTTGTTCTCTTTGAGCCCTTGAGGTACGATGAGTTCTACAACATGGCATTGAAGCAAGATGCCGCTCAACTGAAGTGTGATGCTTCCAAGAAGAGAGTCAGAGATGCTACTCCTTCTTCCTCTACTCAAGTGGCCAAGCAGCAAAAGTATTGGCTTCCTCCTCCTCCGTTCCGTCAGCCGTATCAGCAGAAGAGCAAAGGTGGCAGTGGATCTTCCCACCCACCCAACCCTGGCTTTCAGAACAAGACTTCGTCTCAAGCTCCAAGATCGAGTGCTCCGTATCACCGTCCACTTTCAGAGGTCACGTGCAACAAGTGCCAACAGAAGGGTCACTATGCCAACAAATGCTTCAATCAGAGGTGTCTCCCTCCTCCTCCTCCTGTGAGATCGGCAAGTACAGCTGTGGTCAAGCATAACCCCAAGCACGCCAAGGTCAACTTGTTGAATGCAGCTCAGGCAGAGGACTCGTCATATGTCATCATGGGTAATCTTTCTGTTAACGATGTTCCTACAAAAGTACTTTTTGATGCTGGTGCATCGCATTGTTTCATGTCAAAGCCATTTTTTGCCAAGCATGAATTCGTTTCTTCTCATTTGGGCAAACAAATGGATATCGTTTCTCCTGGCAAATGTTTGACTGCAAGTCTGGAGGTTCCAGATGTTACTATCACCTTGGGCGACTATCCCCAATGGTCCTTGGTAACTCGGATATTGATCTTATTCTTGGAATGGACTGGCTTTCTAAGCACAAGGCTCAGCTTGATTGTGCAGCCAGGCAGATTCAATTGACTCATTCGTCTGAGGATGTAATTGTCTTTGCCGCTCAGGATAATACCATTCGTCTGTTTTCTCTCAATGAGAAGGGTGAACTGGATGCCATCTCTCAAATTCTAGTCGTTTGCGAATATCAAGACGTCTTTCTAGAAGAGCTTCCAAGAATGCCTCCACACCGGCCAGTTGAATTCGTCATCGATCTTGAGCCTGGCACAGAACCGGTTTGCAAGCATCCTTACAAGCTCGGACCTGAAGAGTTGAAGGAGCTGAAGAAGCAACTCGATATTCAAGAGCGAATGGGTCTCATCCGACCTAGTTCCTCTCCGTGGGGTTGTGGAGTACTCTTTGTGAAGAAGAAGGATGGAACAGACCGACTTTGTGTTGACTACCTTCCATTGAACAAGAAGACTATCAAGAACAAGTACCCACTTCCCAACATCAACGAGCTGTTCGAACAACTCAAAGGTGACCAAGTATTCTCCAAGCTTGATCTCCGTATGGGTTATCACCAGATTCGAATCCATGAGCAAGATATTCCCAAGACGGCTTTCAGAACAAGCTATGGTTCATATGAATACACTGTCATGTCTTTTGGCCTCGTCAACGCTCCTCCGACTTTCTCTTACATGATGAACTTCATCTTCAACGCCTACACAAATGACTTTGTTTTGGTCTATCTCGACGACATTCTGGTCTTTTCGAAGAACAAGGAAGATCATGCCAAGCACTTGCGTTTGGTGCTCGATAAGCTCAAGGAACATCAGTTCTATGCCAAGTTCTCAAAGTGCGAGTTTTGGCTCGATGAGGTTCTTTATCTTGGGCATATCATCTCTGCCAAGGGCATTGCGGTGAATCCTGAGAAGGTGTCTGCAATTGTGAATTGGGAACCACCTCAAAACGTGAAGCAACTCCGTAGCTTCCTCGGTCTCGCAAGCTACTGTCGAAGGTTCGTTGAGAACTTTTCATAGATCGCGAAGCCTCTTTCAAACCTTCTCCAGAAGCACGTCAAGTACGTTTGGTCTCCGGAATGTGACATCGCTTTCAACACTTTGAAAGAGAAATTGGTCACTGCTCCAGTTCTGACTCCTCCTGATGAATCCAAACCGTTCGAGGTCTTCTGCGATGCCTATCTTCAAGGTCTTGGTGCAGTGTTGATGCAAGAGAAGAAAGTTGTGGCTTATACCTCTCGCCAGTTGAAGCCCAACGAGAAGAACTACCCCACTCATGACCTTGAGTTGGCGGCAGTTGTGCATGCTCTTTCGACTTGGAGACATCTCTTATTGGGAAGAAAAGTGGACATCTTCACTGACCACAAGAGTCTCAAGTACATCTTCACTCAGCCTAATCTCAACCTCAGGCAGACTCGTTGGGTTGAAACGATTCAAGAGTATAATCCGATTATCGAGTATACTCCAGGCAAGGCCAATGTGATTGCTGACGCTTTGAGCAGGAAGGCTTATTGCAACAGTCTGATTCTCAAGCCTTACCAACCCGAGCTTTGTGAAGCTTTCCGCAAACTCAATCTGCAAGTTGTTCCTCAAGGTTTCCTCGCCAACCTTCAAGTCTCTCCTACCTTGGAAGACCAGATTCGCGAGGCTCAACTTCTTGATGCTATGGTGAAGAAGGTGAAGATTGGGATTGCCAAGAGCCAACCCAAGTACAAGTGCTACCGCCTTGATGACAAGGATACTTTCTTCTTCGAGGATCGTATTGTTGTGCCCAAAGGTGATCTTCGTAAGGTTATCATGAACGAGGCTCACAATTCACTCCTCTCCATCCACCCTGGGAGTACGAAGATGTATCAGGACCTCAAGCAGGCTTATTGGTGGACTCGAATGAAGCGCGAGATTGCTCAGTTCGTGAATGAATGTGATGTCTGCAGAAGAGTGAAGGCAGAACACCAAAGGCCAGCTGGTCTCCTCCAACCTCTTGCCATTCCAGAATGGAAGTTTGACCACATTGAGATGGACTTCATGACTGGGTTTCCAAAGTCCAAACGTGGCAATGATGCTATATTCGTTGTCATCGACAAACTCACTAAAGTGGCTCACTTTCTGCCTATCAAAGAGTCTATCACTGCAGCTCAATTGGCGGAGCTGTATACCTCTCGGATTGTCTCTCTGCACGGTATTCCACAGGTGATCTCTTCAGACCATGGCAGCATCTTTACCTCCAAGTTTTGGGAGTCTTTTTAGAAGGCCATGGGCACCAACATCCGCTTCAGCACAGCTTTCCATCCTCGAACTAGCGGTCAAGTCGAGCGTGTCAATCAGATTCTTGAAGATATGCTCAGGGCTTGTGTGATCTCCTTCGGCATGAAGTGGGAATATTGTCTTCCATACGCCGAATTCTCCTACAACAACAGTTTTCAAGCAAGTTCGGGCAAGGCCCCATTCGAAATTCTGTATGGCAGGAAGTGTCGTACTCCTCTCAACTGATCAGAAACCGGTGAATGTCAACTTCTGGGAAATGACTTAATCACAGAGGCAGAAGAGATGTGCAAAGTCATTCGTGATAACCTCAAAGCAGCGCAATCGCGCCAGAAGAGCTACTATGATAGTAAGCACCATGATTTGGCTTTCGAGATCGGAGATCATGTTTACCTCCGCGTCTCTCCTATGAAAGGTACTCTTCGCTTCGGTATCAAAGGGAAGCTTGCCCCTAGATACGTGGGTCCTTTCAAGATCGTCAGCAAGAGAGGCGTTCTCGCCTATCAACTCGAGCTTCCTTCAAACTTTGCAAATGTGCACGACGTGTTCCATGTCTCTCAGCTCCGCAAGTGCTTCAAGACTCCTGACCGAACCATCAACTTCGAAGACATTGATCTCTAAGAAGAACTCTCTTATCGTGAGCACCCCATTGCTATTCTTGAAGAGACTGAACGTAAGACTCGCAATAAGTCAATCAAATTCCTCAAAGTCAAGTGGTCACACCATTCCGACCATGAAGCCACCTGGGAACGCGAGGATCACCTCCGTTCTGAGTACCCGGCGTTTTTCCAGTCCTAGATCTTGGGACGAGATCCTTTCATAGTGGTGGAGTGTTGTAACACCCTGGATGTAATTTACCCAATATGTACTCCAACTCTTGCCGTTTCCGGCGCTAAGTTATTTTATTTTCTCGGGTTCGGGTTTTTGTCTCCGTGTGTTGTTGTCATTGTCATGCATCTCATATCATGTCATCATGTGCATTGGATTTGCATATGTGTTCGTCTCATGCATCCGAGCATTTTCTCCGTTGTCCGTTTTGCATTCCGGCGCTCCTATCTCCTCCGGTGGTCATTTCTACCTTCTTTTCGTGTGTAGGGGTTAAACATTTCCGGATTGGACCGAGACTTGCCAAGATGCCTTGGTTTACTACCGGTAGTCCGCCTGTCAAGTTTCATGCCATTTGGACTTCGTTTGATACTCCAACGGTTAACCGAGGGACCGAGAAGGCCTCGTGTGTGTTGCAGCCCAACACCCTTCCAATTTGGCCCAAAACCCACCAAAACCCTCTCCATCATCTAGAGCGTTCGATCACGATCGCGTCGCCGAAAACCGCACCTCATTTGGAATCATCTAGCTCCTCCTATGCCTATAAATAGCCCCACTCCGAAATTCACATTTCCTTCTTCCCCCGAAACCCTAGATCCACTCCTCCGCGCGCCGGACATCGTCCGCCGGCTGCCGGACATTGTCCGCCGCTCACCCGGGCCTATCACTGCACGCCACGTGGCACCCGCGGTGCCCACATCGCCACCCCCGCGCCGCCGGCCCACCCGGCCCGCGTTGGGCCCTCGCTGCCCATCCGCATCGCCACCGTCTGCCTCCTTCGCCCCCGCGGCCGAGCCGCCTCGCCGGCCGGCGCCGCCGCGCCACCACAGCACCGCCCGACGCCGCACTCCTCCGGCCGGCGCCGCTCCTCGCCGCCACGGCCATCGCTGGCGCCGCCCGCGGCCACTTCGGAGCCTGCGCCCGCCTCCGCCATCACCAACTCCGGCGCCGACCCGGCCGGCCTCGTCTCCCTCCTCCCCGCGGCAAGTCCTCGACGAGCTCCTGTTCCGGCGATCCTCGTAAAGCGCGTCGATCCGGTCTAGATCTTGGATATTTGCCTCGGTTGACTTTCTCCCGAAACCCTAATTATTTTGCAATGTTCATCATGCTATAACTCCGCATCCATAGCTCCGTTTTGGGCGTGTAGCATATCAAAATGTTCATCTCAGAGAGTAGATCATTTAATCCCATTGCATAATTTTCATTTGATCTCATTTTGATGCCTGAAATGCTATTGGAAGAGAGCTATTTGAGTTATTTGTCAGATCTGTTGCACCAAATAGCTATTTGTCATTTTTGCCATGATTAATGTGTGCATGATATGCTCATGAGCTCTACATGTGTTTTGTTATATGCCATGCCATCTTTCTAGTGGTGCTATCCATGTATTTTTGTGATGTGTGTGGTGACTAGCAAAAGCTTGCAAAGTGGTGCATTCGTTAATGCTGATTTCAGGGACTTAGCAATTTCACTAAGTCCTTGATCTATTTTTATCAATATGCCATATGTTCATGTTGTTTCCTAGTGACCCGTTCCTCTTTTGAGGATGATCAGTAAGGATGATTTGTTAATCTTGTAGTGCTCTATCCATTCATGTCTTTGTTTGCAATTATGGAGCACCCTAGCTTGAATCAATCGAGCTCTACTTTTGCTATTTCGTAATTCCTGGCAGATTGTCTACTTGTTAGCGATTTTGCCAAGGATGTTGTTGTTGATACGGGCATGCTATGTTGTTGTTCTTGGCATGTCTAGCTTATATAATGTGTGTTCTTGATGGGTGTATGCTTAGATTGTCATGCCTCGCTCTGTAGTGAGTGCATCGAGCTCGTAAACATAACTACTCGTTAACAGATTTGCATGCTCCAGTTTTTCACTAAGTCTGAGATCTGATTATATTTTTGCCATGTTCACATGCTTGCAATTGTATTTTCTGATCCCTTTTGGCTGAAGGTCACTAAGGGACTTTTGTTAAGCTCTTTTAGTAGCTCCATTCCATGCCTTGATTTGCCATGTTAAGTTCTTGTAGCATATAGTTTTCTTGCTCCAAAGTGTGCTACCTGATCTGAAATTCCAGGCTTGTGTTAATTTCACTAAGTCTGGCATCTGTTTATCAATTGCACTTTTGCCATGCTTGTTTGAACCTGTTAATGGATGAATTGGCCGTAGCTCAGTGTTCATCTTTTGTTAAGCTTCATGAGTAGATCCCTGCCATGTATTTTGTTGTCATGTTTGGGTGCTGTAGCATAATTAACTTGATGCATTTAAATGGCTACTTGCTGTTTATCGCAGACCGGTGCCATATTTAAATTGCTTGCCATTTCCAAACCGTGCACCCGATTCTGGTGTTCTTTATATCGATTTCAACCGAAATCACCTCACCTTTCCAGTGGCACTCTTAGATTTCCAAGCTGAGGCTAGGTTCATTCATCTTTTGTCAAAATCTTGCATATGCATCGCATACCGCATCCCGCATAGCATACCATGTTTGCATCATGTTATTTGAGCTTTGCACATGGTTCATTGTGTTCCTTTTGCTTGTTTGTCTTGTTTGTGTAGAGCCGGGAGACGAGTTCTCTAACGAGGAGCCCGTTGAGTTTGCTTTCGAGGATCCAGTCAACTCTGACAACTTTGCAGGCAAGATGATCATACCCTCGAAATCACTTCTATCTTTGCTTTGCTAGATGCTCGCTCTTTTTCTATGCCTATGCTACGATGCCTACCACTTGCTTATCATTCCTCCCAAGTTGCCATGTCAAACCTCTAACCCACCTTGTCCTAGAAAACCATTGATTGGCTATGTTACCGCTTTGCTCAGCCCCTCTTATAGCGTTGCTAGTTGCAGGTGAAGATTGGAGATCGTTCCTTGTTGGAACATTATTTTTCTTGTTGGGATATCACTATATTATCTTGTTACCTTAATGCATCTATATACTTGGTAAAGGGTGGAAGGCTTGGCCTTTTGCCTAGTGTTTTGTTCCACTCTTGCCGCCCTAGTTTCCGTCATATCGGTGTTATGTTCCCAGATTTTGCGTTCCTTACGCGGTTGGGTAATAATGGGAACCCCTTGACAGTTCGCCTTGAATAAAACTCCTCCAGCAATGCCCAACCTTGGTTTTACCATTTTCCACCTAGCCTCTTTTTCCCTTGGGTTTCCGGAGCCCGAGGGTCATCTTATTTAACCCCCCCCCCCGGGCCAGTGCTCCTCTGAGTGTTGGTCCAAACAGAGCCACTTGCAGCGCCACCTCGGGGAAACTCGAGGTTTGGTTTTAGTTGTACGTAGTGTTCATCTGAGTGTGCCCTGAGAACGAGATATGTGCAGCTCCTATCGGGATTTGTCGGCACATTCGGGCGGTGTTGTTGGATTGGTTTTGACTTGTCGAAGTTGTCTTGTAGAACCGGGATGCTGAGTCTGATCGGAATGTCTCGGGAGAAGGTATATCCTTCGTTGACCGTGAGAGCTTGTCATGGGCTAAGTTGGGACTCCCCTGCAGGGATTTGAACTTTCGAAAGCCGTGCCCGCGGTTGGGCAGATGGGAATTTGTTAATGTCCGGTTGTAGATAACTTGAACCTTAACTTAATTAAAATGAATCAACTGTGTGTGTTACCGTGATGGTCTCTTCTCGGCGGAGTCCGGGAAGTGAACATGGTGTTGGAGTAATGCTTGCCGTAGTTTGTTCTCTAGTTCTTCGTTCGTGCTTTGCCTTCTCTTCTCGCTCTCTTTTGCGAACAGGTTAGCCACCATATATGCTAGTCACTTGCTGCAGCTCCACATATTACCTTGCCTTTCCTATAAGCTTAAATAGTCTTGATCGCGAGGGTGCGAGATTGCTGAGTCCCCGTGGCTCACAGATTACTTCCAAACCAGATGCAGGGCCCGATGATTCCGTCCCAGATGATGTGCTTGAGCTCAAGTGGGAGTTCGACGAAGACTCACGCCCTTACTATGTGTCTTTCCCTGATGATCAGTAGTGGTGCCCAGTTGGGGCGATCGGGACGGTGTCGCATGTTGGGTTGATCTTTTATTTTGGTACCGTAGTCGGACCATGAGTGATTGGATGATGTAATGCTATTTATGTACTTTGTTTGACATGGCGAGTGTAAGCCAACTATGTACCTTTCCCCTTATTGATCTATTTA
Source organism: Triticum urartu (assembly GCF_003073215.2). Lineage (NCBI taxonomy): Eukaryota > Viridiplantae > Streptophyta > Magnoliopsida > Poales > Poaceae > Triticum > Triticum urartu. The sequence goes on from NC_053028.1 coordinate 407,451,005, forward strand.
CATGGGATGTTGCGAAGATTACCTTACTTGCGACATTGCTTTCAATGCGGTTATGCCTCTAAGTCGTGCTTCGACATGTAGGAGATATAGCCGCATCGAGGGCGTTACAGTGACTCACTTTATCCCCGTGAAGACCACCTATACAAGTGCGAAGTTGGCCAAGATATATATGACTAGGATCGTATGTCTACACGGAGTTCCGAGGACCATCCTATCAGATACAGGAACATAATTTACTTCAAAGTTTTGGCACCAGCTGCACCAGACTTTGGGTACCAGGCTAGAGTTTAGTACAACCTTTCATCCGCAGATAGATGGATAGACCGAAAGAGTCAACTAGATTCTGGAGGACATGCTGAGAGCCCGTGCGCTAGATTATGGATCTAGTTGGGATGACAATTGGCCTTATGTTGAGTTCTCATACAACAGCAGTTATCAAGCCAGTTTGATGATGGCACCCTTCGAAGCTTTGTACGGAAGGACGTGCAGAACACCGTTGATGTGGGATGAAGTTGGAGACCGTCAGTTGTTTGGACCATATTTGATTAAAGAGTTTGAAGAGAAGGTTAAGTTGATTCGGGATAGACTAAAGGTAGCTCAGTCCAGACAAAAGAGTTATGCAGACTCAAAACGCAAGGAGGTAGTCTATGAAATTGGAGACAGAGCATATCTTGGTGTATCACCACTTCGAGGAGTTAAACGCTTTGGAGTTAAGGGAAAGTTAGCCCCGAGATTTGTAGGACCATACCAAGTTTTGGAATGTATGGGAGAAGTAGCCTACAAGTTGGAGTTACCGGAAGGACAGTCAAGAGTTCATGACGTGTTTCACGTTTCCCAGTTGAAGAAGTGCCATGCTGAGATGGCCGATATTCCTCTGAGAGATGCAGTGCCCCTGGAAGCAATTCAGTTGGATAGTGATCTGACCTACGAGGAGAAGCCAGTCAAGATTCTAGAGTTTGCCAGCCGAGTTACACATAGCAAGGTTATCAAGTTCTGCAAAGTTCAGTGGAGCCACCACACCGAGGATGAAGCCACCTAGGAACGAGAGGAAGACCTACGCAAAGACCACCCACACCTATTTTCTAGCCAACCCGAATCTCGAGGACGAGATTCATCTTAAGAGGGGTAGGTTTGTAACATCCCAAATTTTCAATTTGGAATCTTATACTTAGGACATCATACGCATATCATATTTTCTTGCATTTCCGTTGTGATCCTAGAAATTCTAAGCAACTCAAGCACCCACGGAGAGAGTTGGGGATTTCGTTTATTTTCGTATTTGAATTTTCTCAAATATTGAAAATAGGATCATATTGATTTTTAATAATTTTTCTCTCCGAAATATTTCATAATAAAAATAAAAGAGAGCAGATAAAATGACTTCTCCAAAATAAAATAAATATTGGAGGAAAATGTTAAAAATCAAATTATTGTTTTATTGATTCTTATTTGGATTTTATTCGGAGTTATTTTAATTAAATTAGGAAACAATTTGTTTTTTAAATGCATTTTAGGTCCGGGAAAATTGTTCACTTTGTCCGAAATTATATTAGAGGACTGTGAAAATTTATTTTGGAATTTTTGGACTCCGTTTCATATTTCTTTTTATTTATTTACACTGTCCATTTAAAAAAAATGAACCGACCTTCGGGCCGTGGGCGACCCGGACTCTGTCTGCGCCCAGGCTTTATAAGTCGCCACCCCACAGCGCCCCAGCGCACCAGCTCGCCCCGCGTGAAACCCTAGCCCCGCCCGCCAGCCGCCGCCGCCGCTCGCGCCGTCACCGCTTGCCTCCCGCCGCCGCCGCCGTCTTCGCCGGATATGCCATCGGTTCTCGTCGGTTTAGTTTTTTCAGTTTAGGTAAAACCGCCGGTTTTTATAAAACCTTAGATTGGTTTTTTTAGATTCGGTTTTTTTTCCAGTTTCGTTATCTAGCGAGCGTTCCCTCGTTAGTTTGTTTTTAACGAACGCGTTTGCCCGTTCGTCTCTGTTAACGAACATTCGCGCCATAGTTTTTCTTTTTATTTTCTTTTTTCTACCAGGGACCTATCCAAGATTATTTTTATCACAGATTAGCCCCTGATCTTCAAACCCTCGTGACTTTTTAACCGTTTGTCCAAATCCAGTGAAACCAACGCGAAAATCTTCGTCTCGAGCCCCTCTTTCTGTTAGACCAATTGAACATGATTTTGACAGTTTAAAATTTGGTTTCAAGCAGATTTGTTTTCGAAGTTCTTTTGACCGTAGTTTCAGTTCCGTAGCTCCGATTCGATTGATTCTTTTTGCAGATCGAATCTCTTCAGTTGAATTTTTAGATTTTATCTTCTTATTCGAGTTTTACCCTTGCATATATGCTTGAGTGCTTATGTATGCTATTGTTTGTTTGTGATAGAATTCCCGAAGTGCGAAGCGTGCTACTACGAGTCTCTAGGGTTTGCGGATCATCAGCAAGGCAAGTAACACATTGATCATACTCTTCTCATACCCAGTTTTTATGCATTAGTTACAATCTCAAACACTACTTGATTAGGATGTGATTAACTTGTGGGTATTGGGAAGTAGATGATGAGGTAGAACATATCACCTATTTTATTATCAAACCCTGGGAGTTACTTCTACGTTATGCTTATATTGCCATGCTATGCTCGTAGACGTGGATTGGTTTTGAGTGTATCCATGACAGATGTGAGATTGTTAATTACATCTGGGCGGATTGGTTGCGTGCACCTGGAGAATCCAGTGTTGTGCTAGGATATCCCGGAGGACCCGTGTGATCATCCTGTGGTTCGCCACCCAGGCTCAAAGGGATCATAAGATTATTCATGATAGAAACTTCTGTGTGCAGCCACAAGCTATTATGGGATCTAGCATAGTGGAGTATGTTGCATGACCTCTTCCAGTGGTAGGCTAGCAGATGTAGGGGATGTAGGTTGGTACTGTCTACCCAGGGTTAGAGTTAATGCTTCTGAAATACTGTGTCTCGGTCATCCGTTTCTCAAACACCATGTAGTGCGAGAATTCCAACGAAGGAGATCGAGTCTTGTGGGGAAAAGTTCGCAAACCTCTGCAGAGTGTATAAACTAATCATGGTTAGCCGTGTCCCCGGTTATGGACATTTTGAGTATCTGGTACTTGAATTATCATGTTGATCTCATCACCCTAAATTAATTTGTTGGGTTGTTAACTACTTTTTAATTGGGATTGAGTTGGAGGAACCTTCTCAATGTTTCAACCACCATGATAGTTAAATAAAGTATATTCCTTTGTTGTAGGGAAAAATTGGCTTTTCGCAAAACATTATAACCATAGAGCCTCCACCAGCCATATATGCATGTAGTGATAGCATTTACCTGTTCATGGCTCTACTGTGTTATATTGCCAGCATATTCCATGTGCTGACCCATTTCGGGCTGCAACATATCATGTTGCAGACTTTTCAGACGAAGAATAAGGTGCGCTAGGTCATTTGTTATGCACTCAGCTATGTCGTTGGAGTTGGTGGACTCACTTTATCTTCCAAGCCTTCCGTTGTTATCTTATTTAGATGGCCTTAAGCCATATTTATTGTAATAAGTTCTGTTCTAAGACATTCGTGTAATAAGTGTGTGATTGAACTCTGTTATAAATCCATCGAGTACTGTGTGTGTTAGCATTACCGATCCAGGGATGACACTTATGCATAGAGATTTGACCGCCTGAGGTCGGATCGCTACAGAGGCCCAGCTCCGCGCGCGCCTGTAGGCCCAATGTGAGCAGCTCCCCAGCCTAGATCACCCAGATGCGGCCCGATATGTTTTTTCCCGCTGCTGGGAATTTAACTATTTTCTAGAGTTTGCAGATTTGCAGAAAAACCCTCACGTTCATGCATATAATAACTCAACAACTGTGCATCGGGTTAAAATGTTTTAAATATGTAAAATGCATAGAATTTTATCTAGTTTCAAAATATGCCACTTTCATCTATGTTTAAAATGTTTAAAATGATGTTTGATTAAATTTTCTTAAATAACTTGTTAAAATGGTTTGTTTCATAACTAAATAATTGTAGCTCCGAATTAAATAAACTTTATATGTAACTTGTCTAGAAAAATGCATAGATTAACATGGTGGGATTGCTTTGCATGCTTAAAAACTCTAAAATTGTGTTTAGGGCAGAACAGTACCAAATTCAAAATATGCATATGCGGTTTTCCTGGACTTGTTGTTTGTTGTTTCGGCCTCATTTAAACTTGCCTAGATAGGTAGTTTTATTATGCTTCGCCTCTTGCCATGTTTAACAACATTTAGTATTGTTCGGTACATAAATGGGAGAGAACTAAATAAATGAATGTGGTGTTTCATCAATGTGCAACTCGTTGCATATTGAGCTCCACTTAATTTGTAGTATTGTTTGTTACACTTTGCCATGCCATGCCTCATTAAACCGGACATGCATCATACTTGATTGTGCATCCTGCCATGGTTATGATATGTATGTTTACCATGATGTTTGCTTCTTTCCGGTTGCGCTTCTCCTTGATAGTTCCGGTTACGTTGTGATTGTGAGGATCCGTTCGACTACGTCGGTTCGTCTACTTCATGGATTCGATCTTCTTCCTAGCGGGATTTCAGGCAAGATGACCGTCTCCTTGGATCTCAATACTATCTTTGCTATGCTAGTTGTCTCGATGCTATCGCTATGTCGCACTACCTACCACTTGTTTATCAAGCCTCCCAAGTTGCCATGTCAGCCTCTAACCTTTTCCACCATCCTAGCATACCGTCGTTTGGCTATGTTACCGCTTTGCTCAGCCCCTCTTATAGCATTGCTAGTTTCAGGTGCAGTTGTTGGTTGTTCCATATTGGGACATGGATATCATGGGATATCACAATATCTCTTATTTAATTAATGAATCTATATACTTGGTAAAGGGTGGAAGGCTCGACCTTTTGTCTGGTGTTTTGTTCCACTCTTGCCGCCCTAGTTTCTGTCATACCGGTGTTATGTTCCTTGATTTTGCGTCCCTAACACGATGAGGGTTTAAGGGACGATCTTGAGAGTTTTCTTTGAATAAAACTCTTCCAGCAAGGCCCAACATTGGTTTTATCATTTGCCAAATAACAACTCAAACTTGCATAGGGACCCGCCTGCACCCGAGGTCTCTTAATCAAACCCCCGGGCCAGTGTTCCTCATGACTGTTGGTCCACCTACCTAGCAGTCGGCAGTGCCGCCTCGGGGCAACTCGATGGTATTTTGGCTACCGTCTACTTAGCATAGACGGTGTTGTCCTAAGAACGAGATATGTGCGGCTCCTATCGGGGTATCAACGCACCGGGTGGTCTTGTTGGTTTTGTTTTACCATTGTCGAAATGTCCTGTGCACCGGGACCCCAAGTTTGATCGGATGTCCCGAGATGGAGGATTGTCTCTGCGGATCATGAGCTTGTCATGGGCTAAGTTGGGACACCCCTACAGGGTTTAAACTTTCGAGAGTCGTGCCCGCGGTTATGTGGCAGATGGGAATTTGTTAATATCTAGTTGTAGAGGATTTGAAGTAAATTGAACTAAAATACACCAACCGCAAGCGTAACCGTGACTATCTCTTTTCGAGGAAGTTCGAGAGGAGAACACGGTTGGGTTATGTTTGAACGTAAGTAGTTCAATATCACTTATTGATCATTACTAGTGTGCGACCGTTTGCGTTGTTTCTCACCTCATTCTGTACTCATAAGTTAGCCGCCATACAATGCTTAGCCGCTTGCTGCAACCTCACCACTTATCCTTTCCATACCCATTAAGCTTTGCTAGTCTTGATACCCATGGTAATGGGATTGTTGAGTCCCCGTGGCTCACAGATTACTACAACAACAGTTGCAGGTATAGGTAATGCGATGGTCTGACGCGAGTGCGATGCTTGCTTGTTTGGAGTTCTCCTTCTTCGATCAGGGGATAGGTTTTGGGTCGGGGAACCTCGGATTAGCAGTGTGGATGCCGTTCTTCTTTTTCGTTTGATTTCATCCGTAGTCGGATCCTACTCTTCTGTATGATGATTGCCATGTATTGATGAACTGTTGTATTGATGTTGTAACTTGTGGCGAGTGTAAGCCTTTATCTTGTATTCTCATCTATTCAGTACATGGTATGTTGTACTAATATCTACCTTGCTATGCGCTCGAAATGTGGTTGTGCCCCAATCATGAGTTCATCACGTGATTGGGATAGAATCGCATCTTGGGCATTACACCTCCGTCTCCGCTCGGGCATGCTCGCACTGCAGGCGACTGAAGTTGATGGCGAATTGTAGCTTGCGCCGTTAACGCACTAGACACAGGTGCTCTGCCTTGAGGCGGGCATCAACGTCACCAAGCTCCACCCCAAGGTGCCCCAGCGCATTCGATGCCTCTTGAAGAAGGTTGTGCTGGACGGCACTCCGCCCGCATGCGAGCTCCAATGCCCGGCCTGGGCTCTCCTCCACGCCCTGGTTAGTCGGAGAGGCACGCGAGGTCTCGCCCTGTAACACCCTCGATGCGACTGTATCTCCCACGTGTCGAGGCACGACTTAGAGGCATAATCGCATTGAAGGCATATGTCGCAAGTGAGGTAATCTTCACACCACCCATGTAATATAATAAGGGAAAAAGATACATAGTTGGCTTACAATCGCCACTTCACACAATTACATGAATAAAGCATTACCTCATCCAGATACAATCAAGGTCCGACTACGGAACCAAAATAAAAGAAGAACCCCAAATGCAACAAAGGTCCCCGATCGACCCCAACTGGGCTCCACTAGTGATCAACTAGAACGGAAACAACAAAAAGGACAAGATCTTCAACGAGCTCCTCCTGAGCTTGGTTGCGTCATCTGCACGGACTCATCGGCACCTACAAGCTGGTTTTGGAAGTATCTGTGAGCCACGGGGACTCAGCAATCTCGCACCCTCGCGATCAAGACTATTTAAGCTTATGGGTAAGGTAAAGGCATGAGGTGGAGCTGCAGCAAGCGACTAGCATATATGGTGGCTAACATACGCAAATGAGAGCGAGAAGAGAAGGCAAAGCACGGTTGATAAAAGTATGATCAAGAAGTGATCCTATAGCAACCTACGCCAAGCATAACTCCAACAACCGTGTTCACTTCCCGGACTCCGCCGGAAAGAGACCATCACGGTTACCCACGCGGTTGATTCATTTTAGTTCAGGTCGACTTCAGGTTTTCTACAACCGGACGTTAACAAAATCCCATCTGCCCATAACCGCGGGCACGGCTTTCGAAAGTTCAAATCCCTGCAGGGGAGTCCCAACTTAGCCCATCACAAGCTCTCACGGTCAACGAAGGAATAGACCTCCACCTGAGACGTTCCGATCAGACTCGGTATCCCGGTACAACAAGACATTTCGACAGGGTAAAACTAAACCAGCAACACCGCCCGAATGTGCCGACAAATCCCGATAGGAGCTGCACATATCTCTTTCTCAGGGCACACTCAGATGAGACATCCTACGAGTAAAACCAACCCTCAAGTTGCCCCGAGGTGGCCCCGCAGTCTACTCGGTCGGACCAACACTCAGAGGAGCACTGGCCCGGGGGGGTTAAAATAAATATGACCCTTGAGTCTGCAGAACCCAAGGGAAAGAAAAGGCTAGGTGGCGAATGGTAAAACCAATGTTGGGCATTGCTGGAAGAGCTTTACTTAAGGCGAACTGTCAAGGGGTTCCCATTATAGCCCAACCGCGTAAGGGACGCAAAATCCGGGAACATAACACCGATATGACGGAAACTAGGGCCGCAAGAGTGGAACAAAACACCAGGCATAAGGCCGAGCCTTCCACCCTTTACCAAGTATATAGATGCATTAATTAAATAAGATATATAGTGATATCCCAACAAGTAAACATGTCCCAACAAGGAACGACATCTCCATGTTCCAACAAGGAACAAACTTCAATCTTCACCTGCAACTAACAACGCTATAAGAGGGGCTGAGCAAAGCGGTAACATAGCCAATCAATGGTTTGCTAGGACATGGTGGGTTAGAGGTTTGACATGGCAATTTGGGAGGCTTGAAAGCAAATGGTAGGCATCGTAGCATTGGCATAGTAAAAGAGCGAGCATCTAGCAAAGCAAAGATAGTAGTGATTTCGAGGGTATGATCATCTTGCCTGAAATCCCGCAAGGAAGAAGAACGAGTCCATGAAGAAGATAAACGGACGTAGACGAACGGGTCCTCACAAACGCGACGTTATCGGAACCAACCCGAAGAAGCAACACCGGAAAGAAGCAAACGACATAGTAAACAACCACCACATAGACATGGCATGATGCGCAAACAAGAATGATGCATGTCCGGTTTAATGAAGCATGACATGGCAAAGTGCACAAACAATCCTACAAATTAAGTGGAGGTCAATATGCAACTCCGTTGCATATCGACGAAACGCCACATGAATTACTTATTTCTCTCCCGGTTATGTACTCAACAATATTAAATGTTGATAAACATGGCAAGAGGCTGAAGCAAATAAAACTACCTATCTAGTCAAGTTTAGATGAGGCCGGAAACAACGAACAACAATTCCGGAAACGCCTCATATGCATATATTAGGTTTGGTACTGTTCTGCCCTAAACACAATTTTAGAGTTGTTTAACATGCAAATAAAGGTCACCATGTTAAACTAGGCATTTTTCTACCCCATTTACATATAAAGATTGTTAAAAACCGAGTTACGATTATTTAGTTATGAAATAAAGCATTTTAGCATGGCATAGGAGCAAATTTAAACAAACATCATTTTAGACATTTTAAACATGGATGAAAGTGACATATTATTAAACTAGACAAAATTCTGAGCAAGTTTCATATATAAATCATTTGAAACCGATGCACGAATTGTGAGTTATTATATGCATGAACATGAGGGTCTTTTCTGTAAAACTGCAGTCTTAGGATAAATAGACAAATTCACGGATCCTGAAAAAAACATCAACGGGCTGAATCTGGCTGCGGGCCTAACAGGAACAGGCGGTGGGGGGTTTCTCACCATGGGCCAAGGCCCGACTGGAAGCAGAGGAGGCCTGGCGCTGGCTGGATCTGGCAAAGGGAAGGCGCCGATGGGCCTTGGTGGCACCAGCAGCCCACGGGGTCGCTCGCACGCTCGACCACGCGACGCAGGCAGCAGCGGGAGAGGTAGGGCCGCAGGTCAACGGAGGCGGCAGGAGCTCCTGGCGACGGCGGCGCGATCAGAACGGGAGGCGGAGTTCGCCGGGAATGGCAGGATCCGGCCGCGGGGTCCTTGCATCGCGGCGGCGGGCTCCTGGTTCCCTGCAGCGACGGAGCTTGAGGCCATGGTGGCGGCGGCCTGGCTCAGAGAGAGACAAAAGTGAAAGGAGGGAGCAGGAAACAGGGGAAGGAAAGGAGCAGAGGAGCACGGGAGGGTGCTGCTCTCCCTGGATCAGACGCAGGAGGCTGCAGGGCCGCGGGCGTGTGCAGTTGTGGTTGGGCTCAGAACGGACAACGGAGAGGACGAGGAGACCGGGACAGATGCAAGTTTTAAAAACATGATGATGCTATGCACATGATGACATGATGAAATGCAACACGCAAGAAAATGACAAGGCAACAACAACGAATAACTGGACGACACCTGGCACATCGGTCTCGGGGCGTTACACGCCCGCCTAAGGTAGGAGCCCAGGGGCTGGGTCAGGGGGTCCTGAGGCCCGAGACGGGGCCCGATGTGGATGCGCCCCACTCCCTGGAGACGGTGCCACCCCGCAGGGTGCCCAACTACCAGCGAGGATCAACGGGGGAGCCCTTGGCACGACCTCCTCGCTCCAGAGGTCGCTCCGGAAGAAGGACGCCGTGAACGCAGGCCCGCGGCTCCCAGGGACGGCCCTAGCTCGGGTGCAGCCGCCACCTCGCACGCAGCCACCGGGCTCGTGAGGCCTAAGGTCGTGACAGGTTCGTTGCCCTTCGGAGGTCGAGCTCTAGATGCGCTCGGTCCTGCGACGGGAAGGATCCTGTGGGGCAAAAGTCAGGCAGAGACACAATATGCAAGAGTCAAGAGAAGGGCAAGGTACCTACTCATCTACGATATCCACTTCCTCCTTTTCAGGGTCCTTGGGACAAGGTCGCAACGGACCCCAGACCCCTTCCTCTTGTGGAATGCCCCAGGATCCAGGGGAGACGCGCCGCGGGCTGCCACGTAGCCCTATGTAGCGGGGACGACAACCGCATTCTCGGGCGGGACTCCTCCCCCACCGCCTGCGGAGCTCGGGGCAGCCACGTCAGGAGCGCATGGTGGTGACCCACAAGTATAGGGGATCAATCATAGTCCTTTCAATAAGTAAGAGTGTCTAACCCAACAAGGAGCAAAAGGAAATGACAAGGGGTTTTCAGCAAGGTATTCTCTGCAAGCACTGAAATTATGAGTAACGAGTAGTTTGATAGCAAGATAATTTGTAATGAGCAAGTAACGATAATAGTAACAAAAGCGCAACAAGGTAGCCCAATCCTTTTGAGGCAAAGGACATGCCAAAATGGTCTCCTATGATAAGCAAAGTGTTCTTGAGGGTACACGGGAATTTCATCTAGTCACTTTCATCATGTTGGTTTGATTTGTGTTCGCTCCTTTGATAATTCGATATGTGGGTGGACCGGTGCTTAGGTGCTGTTCTTACTTGAACAAACCTCCTACTCATGATTAACCCCCTCGCAAGCATCCACAACTATGAGAAAAGTATTAAGAATAAATCTAACCATACACTACAAAAAAAGACACATCCGTGACATTTTGGGCCGAACGAAATTTTTTTCTGTCATACATATGACACTTCTATGACGATAATTGTGACAAAACCCGGTATCATCATAGATGTGGTGGCCTCCTACTTCTATGACAAAAAATCATGACATAAAAATGGGCTTTTCGTCCTGGGCAGGCCGGAGACGCAGCTGCATGACATTCTTTGGGCTGTCCATGATGGAAAAAACCGTGGTAGAAGCGAGGGGGAGGAAAATTTCGGGGAGTTCCCGGTTACGGTGGGAGGTCGGGGGCCGAGCGATGCGTGCTTCTCTCGTACACGTACGCGCGTGTGTGCGAGGCATTGGCTCTAACTGAACCCGAGCGAGGCGTTGGGCTCTAACTGAACCCGAGCGATTGCACTGCAGGCTATGTGTTACTGAACCCGAGCGATCGATCGATGGCTGTTAACTGAACCCGATTGAGCGATTCCTTCGCTACTGCTGCTAACTGAAGCTGATCGATGCTGCCTCTGGATGAACAATGAGCGTTGCGGGGGGGGGGGGGGGGGGGGGGGGGTTGGATGAACAGTTCCCGGTGGGGGTGGATGAACAGGACCCCGTTGTGTTGCCTCTAGATGAACAGGGCCCCGATCGATCGAGCCGGTTTGGGCTGGATGAACAGGACCCCGTGGAGGGCAGGATGAACAGTAGCCCGTGGAGGGGTGGTTGAACAGGAGCCCGTGGAGAGGGTTGGTTGAACAATAGCCGGTGGAGTAGCGCGCGGTGGAGGCTGGATGAACAGGAGCTCGTGGATCAACAGTCGCAGGTGGAGGTTGGAGGAGATCGATGGTGGATGAACAGTAGCTCATGGAGGCTGGAGGGGGTCGACGGTGGAGATGAACAGTATCCCGTGGAGTCCCGTTTTGCGGTACGCCACACCCCTCCCGATGAACAGCACCCCCGTTTTAACCGTAGCGCTCCAACACAAGTCCGTTTCCTCCGTTTTGCCGTACGCCACACCCCTCCCGATGAACAGGATCCCCATTTCGACCGTAGGAGGTCCGTTTCCTCCGTTTTGCGGTACGCCAGACCCCTCCTGATCAACAGGATCCCGTTTCGAACGTGGCCGATCGAACACAAGGCCGTTTGCTCCGTTCTGCGGTACGCCAGGCCTCGTTTCCATCGCTTGTTCCATCCAAGCCCCCCCCCCCCGATGAACACGATGCATTTCGTTGCCTCCCCATGAGCACGACGCATTCCATTAACTCCCCATGAACATGACGCATTCTGTTGCCTCCCCATGAACACGATGACGACGCTATTTCTCCGTTCCGACCCAACCATGTACACGAGCCATGGCCGTACGTATGCGCGAGTAGGCGTTCGAGACCCCGCCCGTACGTACACATACGTGGCCGTATTTTCTTTCTTGCACTCTGGTCGCCTCTACTACGACACATGCGCGCCTCTACATCCACCAATATATATGTACGTACACGTTCACGACCAGAATGACAACGCTACGTACGCTTCGACCAGGTGGGTCCCGACTGTCAGGCACTTCCTTGCGTGCGAAGATGTAGCTGGTGGGTCCCAGCAGTCAGGGGCAAACATTTTTTCGCGAAATACGATGGCCCGTCCAGTGGGTCCCCGCTGTCAGGTGGAGGAATAATTATTTTGCACGTAATAAGGAGGCACTTCCTTGCTGCGGCTGTGGACCCAGCTGTCAGCCTCTCCACGTACAGTCCACGTCCGATGGAAGCCGTTCCTGGACCAGTTGACCACACCACGCCGAGAGCACCAGGGCGGTGGACGACGGCGAGGCCTAGGAAGGGGACGACGCGGAGCCGGGGAAGACGCGGCAGTGGATGCCCACAAGTAGAGGAGTACGAGGGTTCACTGGTTCGCTGTGGTGTGAGGCTGTCGTCGCTGCAGAATAACAGGGGGTGTGGGTGAGTAGAGGGATGGCCTGGCCAGCAGTGGGAGTAGTAGGGGGTGGTGAGGCCTCCGCCGCATCGCAGCCGGCCACGGGAGGCAGGAGCACGAGGCACGACCGGTGCTGGTTTGGGCGGCTGGAGCAAGAAGACCAGAGGTTGAAGAAGCACTACGGCCGTTGGATGGACATTGTACGGTCACTGGAGCTAGAATCGTGCATATTGACTAAGTTGACAAAGCCCTCCATCCCCGTCAACTTAGTAGGCCCACAAGTCAGCCTGCCACTATACTGGCTCCCAGCTAACAGGGGGAGTATTCATTTTTTTGTGCGTAATAAGGAGGCACTTCCTTGCGTGCGAAGATATAGCTGGTGGGTCCGAGCTGTCAGCGGCGGTAACGTTTTTTCGCGAAATACAGAGGCCCTTTCGGTGGGTCCCTGATGTCAGGTGGAGGAATCATTATTTTTCATGTAATAAGGAGGCATTTCATTGCGTGCGGCCGTGGACCCAGCTGTCGGCCTCTCCATGTAAAGTCCACTTCAGATGCATGTCGGTCGTTGACCACATTGACCAGGCCGCGCCGAGAGCACCGGGGCGGTGGACGAAGGCGAGGCCTAGGAAGGGAACGACACGAAGGCAGGGAAGACTCAGCAGTTGTTTCCCACGCGGAGGGGAGTACGACTGTACGAGGGTTAACTGGTTCATCTGCCATCGCTGAAGAATAATAGCAGGTGTGGGTGAGTAGAGGGATGGCTAGGCCAGCGATGGGAGTACGATGGGGCGGTGAGGCCTGCGCGGCAGCAGAGCCGGCCGAGGGGAGGAGGGAGCAGGCAGTCCCGCCGGCGCCTGTTTGAGCGGCTGGAGCAGGAAGAGCAGAGATTGAAGAAGCACGACGGCCATTGGATGGCCATCCAATAGTCACTGCTTGTGCGTCAACCTTTTTTTAGGAAAGCCTCAAATCTGTGGAAAACAGCATACAACCCATCTTCCATTATTTCTAATAATTTACAGCCCATTTGCTAATTATTAAGGTTTTTTTGGAGCCCATATTCTTTTTGTTAGCATTACAGCCCATATTGTAGCCACAGTTAAAAAATTATACCAAATTTTGCATATTTCAGTGCGGTACGAACTGTTTTTAATCCCGAAATTTCGACTCACATTCAAACTGATTTTAAAAGTAAATGTATATCAATATAAAATCGAACAAATTCTCCACGCATAAAAATTAATGTGATTTCAAATCTCGAAATTAAAAGAAGATATTTGAAACTAATTGCCGGTTTGATGTGTTTTAAAAATGTACAACTCATTTCTCATTACTGATGGGCCATTTTCTCGACCAGCCGAATGAAAGCTCTCCTCATCTTGAAAGATTTGCAGCCCAACAGGCCTGACAAAGCGAATTACTTGGCAAATCACAAAAAAACTGGGTTGTGGCCGTAGACCCAACTGTCAGCCTCTCCACGTACAATACTCTTCCGATGGAATGTCGTTGACCATGTTGACCATGCCGCACCGAGAGCACCAAGGCGATGGACGACAGCGAGGCCTAGGAAGGGGACGACGCGGAGCCGGGGAAGACGCGGCAGTGGATGCCCACGCGGAGAGGAGTACGAGCATTCACTGGTTCGGCTGCGGTTTGAGGCTGCCATCGCCGCAGGGCCTGGCTAGCGGTGGGAGTAGTAGGGGGCGATGATGCCTCATCGGCAGCACAGCCGGCCACTGGAGGTAGGAGCAGGCAGTCTCCCTAGCACTGGTTTGGGCGGCTGGTGCAAGAAGAGCAGCGATTGAAGAAGCAGCAGGACCGTTCGATTCAAATCCAACGGTTACTGCTGCTAGAATCGTTTGTTGACTAAGTTGACAAGCCCTGCGTACATGTCAACTTAGTAGGCCCATAGGTCAGCCTCCCAACCGGTGCGCCCCAGATGTCAGTGGGAGGAATCTTTTTTGCGTAATAAGGAGGCAATTGATTGCGTGCGGCCAGGCCAGCGGAGTGAGTAGGGTGGGCCGGGGAAGCCTGCGCGGCATCACAGCGGGCCACAAGAGGAGGGAGCGGGCAGTCCCGCCGGTGCTAGTTTACGCGGCTGGAGCAGGAAGATCAGAGATTGAAGAAGCACGTCGGCCGTTGGATGGACATCCAACGCTAACTGTTGCTAGAGTCGTGTGTTCACTGACAAAGCCTTGGGTAAACAAGTCAGCCTCGAAATATGTGGCGTGTACAGCCCATTTGCTATTATTTTTATAATGTTTACTCATTTTCTAATCCATATGGAATTTATTGCAGCCCGTTTTCCATTTTTAGAATTGCTGGCCATTTTCTGGTCAGTACTAGGGTCAAAAAATTAACTAAATATTTGGGAAATTTTGAAAATTCGCAAATTTTTGCTGGGGAACGAAGTATTCTTAATCCAAAAATTAATAGCCATACTAAAACAAATTTAAAAATAAATTAGTTCTATGTCATGTTAAATCCAATGAAATACGTATAAGATATCAGTGAAGAACAAAAAGAAAAAAAGAAACTTATATCCCATTTTCTATAATTTTTTTGGAATTTTCAACCCCTTTTGATATTACTTTTAACAGACATTGACCATACTCTTAAGCCAGGCCGGAATGCATCCCTCCTTGTCTTGAAAGATTTTTAGCCCAGTAATTCGGAGAAAACAAATAGGCCTAGCTTGGGTATTCTTCAAAAAGAAATACTGGGCTACCTATTTTCCCAAAGAACTGGTACATGAGCATTTAGCTTTATTTATTTACTTATTTATGTTTAGGGGACCATGAGCATGTACCTGGGCCGGATTCATGTGGGAGCCTCCCTTCCAGTAAATTATGGGCTTCTCTATTGGGCCTTCATCAGTGGGCTGCATGTTATCAACAAGTGGAAAATGTGTTCCGAGTTTAAAAAAATGTGTTCCGTACGATAAATAGTATGCGCTATGTACGGTACAGGGCACTAAAGGATCGAACCGTGCAACGACTACACATTTATTCAACCAACAGACGAAATATACTACTGTTTGTACATTGAAAACAGCAGCAGCAGCAACCAGGGATGGGGGTGCAACAGAAGCAGTAAGCAGGCCAGAAGAGTGAAGACGCAGCTCTCTCTTCCAAACCAAACATCAGCCATCATTACAAAAGGGCTACCAAAAAAGAACAAGTGTATGCATCAAACTAAATAAAGATCCTACTACACCAAGTGTACGCATCTAACTAACTGGCTCAGTTAGACGTTACTATTTTTTTCAAAACAGAGGCAAAAGAATTGCCTCATCGATTAATTAAGAAGAAGAGAATTGCCCGGTTAATCTACGGAAAACCGGGCTAAAACCGAAGACGTTACTATTTATTAAGCTGCATTGGAGTCGCAGATGGAGAGGAGTGGGAAACATCACTTGTTCAGGTGTGCGGCAGCACAACCGCGGTGCCGCCCATGGGAGACAGGAGCAAGAACAGAGGTTGAAGAAGGAGCACGGCTGTTGGATTAACATCCAACAGTCCAGCTGCTAGAATCATTTGTTGATTAAGTTGACAAAGCCATGCGTACACGTCCGCTTAGTAGGCCCGCAAGTCAGTCACCAAATTTGATGGGTCCCAGCTGTCAACGGGATGAATAATTTTTTTCGCAAAACAAGGAGGCACCTCCTTCCGTGCGAAGATACAGCCGGTGGGTCCCAGCTGTCAGGTGGAGGAAACATTTTTTTCCAGCTTAATAAGGAGGAACTCTCCTTGCGTGCGACCATGGACCTCGTGGGTCCCAGCCATCAGGCTCTCCACGTAAAGTCCTCTTCCGATGACTCGCGTTTGTTGACCACGCCGCACTGAACGCAGCAAGGCGGTGGACGACGGCGAGGCCCCGGATAGGAACGACTCGGAGATGGGAAAACGCGGCAGTGGAGTCGCAGATTGAGAGGAGGAGAAGGGTTCTAACTAGTTCTGTTGCGGCGTGGGGCTGTAGTCTGTGGAGAATAACAGGAGGTGTCGAGGGGTGGAGGAATAGCCTGGCCGGTGGTGGGGTAGCGCTTCGCAGCGATGCGTGCTAAGCAAAGCCGCTAGCCGCCGGAGGCCGGACCAGGCGGTCCCGGCGACACTGGAGGAAGAAGACAAGAGATTGAAGGTGCATGCTGGCCGTTGGATATAAATCCAATGGCTGTGGATGACACAATCATTTGTTGACCAAGTTGACAACGCCCTGCGTAGGCTTCGACCTATTGGCCCACATGTCAGCCTGCAAAAATGTGGCATATATTTAACCCATGTTTTCGAGAATGTACAGTCCATTTGCTGGGTTGGGTGAACAAATAATTTCGCGTCAATCAGGCCCATTTATGTTTTCTAAGAAATCCCAGCCCATTTGAACTTCCTTGAAATACACGTATTAGGTGGGCTCGTTATATATACTCCCTCCGTCCGGAAATACTTGTCATCAAAATGGATAGAAGGGATGTATCTACTTGACATCAAAATGGATAAAAGGGATGTATCTAGATGTATTTTAGTTTTAGAAACATCCCTTTTTGTCCATTTTGATGACAACTATTTTCGGACGGAGGGAGTATAATGTTATGTTAGAAGGAGCAATTAATATCAAAGAATAAACCAGAGAGGCACATTATATATATAATTAAGAAATTAGTGAGTTATTGCTCAAAATAAAAATGAGCGCGTTATTATTAATTTGGTCCTTAAAATCTTCGCAAGCTTTTGTACGCAATCACCAGGTTTTTCCTTGCCTGTGAGTCAAAAACAACCAGGATTTTCCTTGCCAACTTCCGTTAAACATTTAATTTTATAAGTTGGGATGTTTTTATAATGTATATAGAAGTCTCTATAAAAATATACGATAATAGTAATAATATAAATATATATAATGTGGTTAGAAGGGAAAACATAAATTGGACACATCATTACTTTTATAAGAGACCTATGTTTTATACCCCACAGTAGGCATACTAACAAGTTCACACACAAATACAACAGAAAAGGCAAACATTCATATCAAACTCAGGTTCAGAGGACACGTTCATATCCATAGCCAACATTCACAATCAACAACTCAAAAGATTCATATATACACAAGCTCAGCATATCTATGCATCCAAATGATTGACAGATCACACGACAATATTCATACATAATTTACAAAAGATTCAGATATACACATGTTCAGTATGTTTATGCATCCAAATGATTGAGATCACAGCCAATATGATCCATGGACGAACTTTAATTACCTAGGGTACAGACTGGTAAATGGTGTTCAATCGGAGGTACTTCTTGCTAAAATTAGTTCTTGTACGAGTAAACTTTTGAGTACATAAGAGGCAGCACAGCCAATCTGAACTTTGCTTGTAGGTTTATCCTCAAATAGTGGCCTTGTGCCGAGGGACGTTTGAGCAACTTGGCCACTACTTTCATCCAACCAGTTTACTAGGTCATCTTGGTCCTGTATCTCGCCAAAATTCTACATAGAAGACGAGAAAGGAGGCGGTTGAGAAAATGAACCACCCAAATTTTTTGTGCAGTTCAACTGAAATGGAGCATCCTTGGCGTAGTTCCATTTAATGTATGATTGGCACAACATGATCCCTATTTGCACAAGTAGGAACAAGGTGAAACCTTCATTAGCTTAGTGAGAAAGGATAGGAAGACATTAGCATATTATTCAACTAGTAGCATCAAATTCATGATGGATAATACGCAAAACATTGCCTCATTGAACCAATGGCAATAAATTGACATGCAAAACAATAGCACTATTATGTCATGACACTAATAATATTCCCTCCCTGCTCCACCACATGATTCACCTCCATAAACAAACATACACACGTACATGATTCAGCATAGGGTCCTACTAAAGATTTGTTTAACTCCAACAGGAAAATTAGGCAGTAATAAATTAGTGGTACTTAAGTACTCCTAATTAATTAAGTGAGACAACAGAAGTGGAAGGGCTCCCTGGAGGATCGTCTCACATGTAAGGTAGTCATTGCCGGAGCCCTTGAATGGCCTCGACTGAGGCCTCTGGCTTCAGCAAGATCGCCTTGGCACTGTTTATTCTTCTTCTTCTTCCTCTTCATGCTCTGTTTCTCTTTCTCCTCACCAGTTGGTGAAACCAAGTACATGATTGGCCTTCTAATTCAGAATTGGTTTTGTTAGTGAGGGAGTACAAGTGTACTAGTAAAAAACAACATTATTTTCTCATGGCAGTCGGAAAATAGAGATGAACACATGCATTAAATATCATTCTTACCTAAAGGAAGGTTATGGCGCCAATATGGATGATGAGGATTGGAACACAGATCTCCCTTTGTGCAGTTCCACCAAAATGAACCAACTGTTCCATTATGACATTCCAGTTAAACAGCACAAAAGTCACTTCTTTTAAGAAGAGTTTTGTGCAGTGCACCAAAAGGTCACAACAGCAACCAGGTGAATTGGATATCCCTGTTTGCACAAAAAGGCACAGAGGAAACAGTCAGAGTGTCAAACAATTACAGGCAAAAAAATTTGGCTAAACTTGTCATGGCTTATAACAGTGGCATGGCTTCATTTTTACCAGGGACATTAGATTAAGAACAACTAAGGCTGCGTTCGGTTCACAGGTTTGGTGCAGGATTTTCGTAGGAACACAATTCCTACAGTATTCTTTCCCTTCCAACCGTTCGGAACACGAGAAAGGTGAATAGTGTTTCATAGGAAAGTTGGTCTGGTAGTACTGATTCCATAGGATTAGAAACATCCACGCGCTGCTCATTTTTTGGGTGGAAGCCCGAGGCAGGCGCTCGCTGCCATGCGTTAGACAGGTTGTTGTGCTATGTTGCCGGAATAAAAAAATCAACCTATGTGTGGTACGTGAGGTGAGGACAAGAGTAGTCACTGTGGAGCTGAATAAACGAATAGCATCTCATACTGCCAAGCATGCTACTCTGAAAAAACAAATCTATACATTTCGTAGTCCATCCGAACACATTCTCTTGAGAGTTTCCTCCGGTTCACTGTTCCATAGATTTATACCTACATTCCTTTCCAATTCCTCTATTTTCATCAAGACCTATATTTTCTGTCCCTTTATTCTGAACGGAGCCTAAATATTTGGTATAAGGGCATGGGACAGTGGGTGCACCAGCAGTCCAGCACCATGTACATAAACAGGGGTATAAAGTGGTGATTCATAGTTTGTTGCCCAGAGAAACAAACATCCAAGAAACATATCTGGGTTGGTCCCATTTTTGTTCACTCTAGCCACCTACTCCTATGTGTGGATAGCAAATCTAGTCCTGGTCATACCACTGTGTACAGCGTTACCCCTACATTTCCCTTTTCGACCAAGAGACCGGTTGGATGACCAGTCTATACTACTTTCACCCCCTTTCCTTCCTGTTTGTACCAAGTCCGATGTACATACTAAATTCCCCCACCCCCACTTTATTTCTTGTTTGAACCAAGTACTCCCTCCATCCAGAATTACTTGTCATCAAAATGGATGTGTCTAGAACTAAAATACATCTAGATACATCCATTTCAATGACAAGTATTTTTGGACGGAGGGAGTACAAGATTCGACTCCATGAAGTAGCTTTACCTCTAACAATAGAAGGAAAAAAATATGTGACGTTGGACCATCCGATCGAGAGGGGCTGAGAGGTAGAAAATGATGCACATGCAGTGACATAGCGAGCTGGGGAAGTAGAGCTAAGGCGATTTTGAACGAAGATATACCTGAAGGTCGTCGGGATGTGGATAGGTGGGCGGCGGGAGGACCTCCCGCGCCGGCGCTCGGCCAGAGGTAACCGTGCGGCCGGCAGTGGGTCTCCTCCCTCGCCGTCGACGACGGCCTAAACGCTGTCCCTCCTCCCCTTCACCGGCAGAGGGGGATACGTCTGAATCTGTAACCAACGGTGAGAATAGAAAGCCAGTGTTTTTTGAAGGGAGAAAGACAGTGTTACTACCCATATCTTGTTTAAATCTGGAGAGGATGAGAGTGTGTGAATAGAGCAACCCTAGCAAGCAAGCGCGGAGGCTCCAGCCTATATATACGTAGTGAGCAACCCTAGCAAGCAAGCAACCCCTATCTTCGTCAACTCGTACAAGACCGAGAAATTTGATTACTACAACGCCCTCTCCCTCGCGGACTGAGCTCCGGTGCCTTTACTGCACCTGCCTTTGGCTGCATGACAGGAGGGCCAACCACCTGTTGGGCCAACCTATCATAGACGCAAAGGTAGGGGCAGTAAGTTGAAGCTTTCGCTATCCCTCCCACATGAGGTGGACGGACATGCAGCAGTGGATTCGATACTGTAGAAGTAGGAGTAACATCATTATTGTTCATCTTCTCAAAGAGGCGAAGAGCCAAGCGCAACCCGAACGTGGCAGTTGCGAACGCTCGCATGGTGCGGTTCCTTGGAGTACTAGCCAGGCTCTTGCATGAGACAAAATTGCTATTGTTTAACAATTAAACTCCATTATCCATTGGTTGATACTCATTCTGCATAGGTCCACGTGCTTAGCACCATTTCCTCCTGGGGTCACCAATGTTTATTTGCTAATTAATAGCATTGCATGCAATGAACTAGCCATTGCAAGTCATTAAAAGCATGCACACCACTCATCTCTTATTGGTTGATATGTCAAGAAACAAGAAACAAGGTAGAAGTTAATGCACCGCGCCTAAGTGTTTTGGGACTATTTGGTTTCCGAAAGATGACTTACACACCTAGACGGAGGGAGTAGTATAGCCCTATAAACCGGAAAGGAGTATTTGCCTTTCTAGAGATTTCAACAAGTGACTAGACTACACCGTGTGCAGTACTCCCTCCCTTCCAGTTTATAGGGCTCAAATCTCAAATCTCATGAACCAAGGCATTTTGCGATTGGAGGAATGTATCTCGTACTTTAAAAACTACCCTAATTAAACTCATGCATTAATTACGTAGTTCTCTCGTTTTCCTCTCCGCCTTGGTCGCGGTGCACAATATTGAGCACTCCTATATGACTAGCCGCTCTATCTACATGCGGGACATTTTAAAGCATCTGAGCCCGCGTGCCATCCACCAAATCACAGCGAGGTGCTACAGTCGAGACTCACCTGTAACCCCGGTGTGGCCGTCATGACCCGTCATATCACAAAACCCACACCTTTACCAGTAGTGGTAAGGTGGCCTCCAAGTTGGACTGGATGAAGGAACCATCATTTCACTAGAACACTCGTTCAAGCCCTTTCTTCCCTTTCTTGAAGAAAACCTCACTCCAGGCTACTCACTTCTGCCATTTTTCTTCTGTACCGACGAAGGAAAGGTGGGCGAATCAGTTATGATGCTATATTTTCATTCCAAGAATCTTCTTTTTGCGAAGCACCGACCGATTCTCACATCCTATTCTTTTCCCGTTTTCATTGCGATTGTGGTTTCCTTTCGATTGCTTTTTGTTTGTCAGTTCATTGATGGATCCTGGAGCACTAGGCAAAGAGTTGCCGGTTGACAACCCACTGGAGACAGCGATCTCCAGGAAGCAAGCACCGACCAACTAGTTGAACATGTTGGCGGGCCAACCCATGGAGACGAAGAACTCCAAGAAACAAGCATTGGCCAAAGAGTTGAGGACGTTAGCGGACGAACTCCTCAAAGGAAGTTGGAAGAACAACAAGGGCCCCACCGTGCCTACCCCAGGAACTCTGATTGCCACCTATGTGAGGCTCAAGACCGAGTTTGAGGAGATAGTCGCTGTTGAGAAGCAGTATTCCCCTGGCAAGGTGACGGCCCCCATCGAGGATGAGGAGATGGCCCCCGGAGGGTTGAGATCCCCCGGTGAGCTGCACAAGGTAAAAAATAATGGCTTATTACCATAGTTGTGGTTTTTGATTATTTGCAATGTGCTTGCTAATATGTTAGGGTTGTGCAGGTGCCGGTGGACTGTAACGCCCTCGATGCGGCTATATCTCCCACGTGTCGAAGCACGACTTAGAGGCATAACCGCATTGAAAGCAATGTCGCAAGTGAGGTAATCTTCACACAACCCATGTAATACATAAGGGAAAAAGATACATAGTTGGCTTGCAATCGCCACTTCACACAATTACATGAATAAAGCATTACATCAACCAGATACAATCAAGGTCCGACTACGGAACCAAAATAAAAGAAGAACCCCAAATGCGACAAAGGTCCCCGATCGACCCCAACTGGGCTCCACTACTGATCAACTAGAATGAAACAACACAAAGGACAAGATCTTCATCGAGCTCCTCCTGAGCTTGGTTGCGTCATCTGCACGGTCTCATCGGCACCTGCAAGCTGGTTTTGGAAGTATCTGTGAGTCACGGGGACTCAGCAATCTCACACCCTCACGATCAAGACTATTTAAGCTTATGGGTAGGGTAAAAGGTATGAGGTGGAGCTGCAGCAAGCGAGTAGCATATTTGGTGGCTAACATACGCAAATGAGAGCGAGAAGAGAAGGCAAAAGCACGGTCGAACAATTATGATCAAGAAGTGATCCTAGAACAACCTACGTCAAGCATTACTCCAACACCGTGTTCACTTCCCGGACTCCGCCGAGAAGAGACCATCACGGTAACACACGCGGTTGATGTATTTTAATTAAGGTCAACTTTAGGTTTTCTACAACCGGACATTAACAAATTCCCATCTGCCCATAACCGCGGGCACGGCTTTCGAAAGTTCAAAACCCTGCAGGGGAGTCCCAACTTAGCCCATGACAAGCTCTCACGGTCAACGAAGGATATTCCTTCTAGCGGGAAGACCCGATCAGACTCGGAATCCCGGTTACAAGACATTTCGACAAGGTAAAACTAAACCAGCAACACCGCCCGAATGTGCCGACAAATCCCGATAGGAGCTGCACATATCTGTTTCTCAGGGCACACTCAGATTGTCTTAGGTACGGGTAGGCCAGCCCAGAGTTGCCCCTGGTGGCCACCGGCAGCTGACAGTTTGGACCAACACTCAGAGGAGCACTGACCCGGGGGGGTTAAAATAATGATGACCCTTGAGTCTGTAGAACCCAAGGGAAAGAAAAGGGGTAGGTGGCGAATGATAAAACCAATGTTGGGCATTGATGGAGGAGTTTTACTCAAGGCGAACTGTCAAGGGATTCCCATTATAACCGAACCGCGTAAGGAACGCAAAATCCGGGAACATAACACCGATATGACGGAAACTAGGGCGGCAAGAGTGGAACAAAACACCAGGCATAAGGCCGAGCCTTCCACCCTTTACCAAGTATATAGATGCATTAAATAAATAAGATATATTGTGATATCCCAACAAGTAAACATGTTCCAACAAGGAACAACATCTCCATGTTCCAACAAGGAACAAACTTCAATCTTCACCTGCAACTAACAACGCTATAAGAGGGGCTGAGCAAAGCGGTAACATAGCCAAACAATGGTTTGCTAGGACAAGGTGGGTTAGAGGCTTGGTTCAAACAATATGGGAGGCATGATAAGCAAGTGGTAGGTATCGCAGCATAGGCATAGCAAAAGAGCGAGCAACTAGCAAGCAAAGATAGAAGTGATTTCGAGGGTATGGTCATCTTGCCTGAAATCCCGCAAGGAAGAAGAACGAGTCATGAAGAAGACACACGGACGAAGACGAACGGGTCCTCACAAACGCGACGTAATCGAATCCAACCCGAAGAAGCAAACACCGGAAAGAAGCACACAACATAGTAAACAACCACCACATAGACATGGCATGATGCACAACCAAGTATTATGCATGTCCGGTTTAATGAGGCATGGCATGGCAACATGCACAAACAATACTACAAGTTAAATGGAGCTCAATATGCATCGGGATGCATATTGACAAAACACCACATGACTTATTTGGTTCTCTCTCGTTTATGTACACAACAAGATTAAATGTTGTTAGCATGGCAAGAGGGTGAAGCAAATGAAAACTACCTATCTAGTCAAGTTTAAATGAGGCCGGAAACAACGAACAACAATTCCGGAAAATCCTCATATGCATATATTAGGTTTGGTACTGATCTGCCCTAAACATAATTTTAGAGTTGTTAGGCATGCAAAACAAGTACACCATGTTAAACTAGGCATTTTTCTACCCCATTTACATATAAAATCTGTTAGGTTTGGAGCTACGGTTATTTAGTTATGAATTAAAACATTTTAACAGGTTATTTAAGCAAATTCAAACAAACAGCATTTTAAACATTTTAAACATAGATGAAAGTTGCATATTATTAAACTAGATGAAAATCTAAGCAAGTTTCATATATAAGTTATTTGCAAAAGATGCACGGTTGAGAAGTTATTAAATGCATGAAGTTCAAGGGGTTTTCTGTAAAACTGCAATACCCTAGAAAATAGACAAAATCACAGATCTAAAAAAACTACACTGGGCTGAAACAGAGGCTAGCCCAACATGCACAGGGTAGAGGGACTGGAGGGGAACTACTCACTTTGGCCCAAGGCCCAGGCCGACGGTGAACAAGGGAGGCGCGCTGGGCCTTGGTGCTAGACGGTGGAGGCGGCCCAGGGGGCGCGGTCGAGCAGATGCGGTCAACGCAAGCGGTTGCCTCGCTCGTTCTCCTCGCGCACAAAGACGAGCGGGAGGAGCAGAAGCAGGGCACAACGGAGGCAGGGGACTGCAGGACGGGCTGCTCCGGTGGAAGAGGCGCAGGGACTTACCGGTCCGGCGGCGGCTGGAACGGACGGATCGTGCCTTGGGGCACTGGATCCGGTGGGAGGTGGAGCTCCATGGGTGGCGACGTTGCGGCTTGGTGCCGGGAGGAGATGGCGCTACCTGCGAATGCCATGAGAGAGAGAAGGAAGGAGAGGAAGCTGCGGGGGAGACGGGAAGGAGCAAGGACGGTCTGAGGGCGGGCTGCTCCGGCGGAAGACATGCGCCATGGAATCGATCCACGACGAAGGGTTCGAACAGGGAGGCGGCTTGGAGTTTCTGGCGACGATGATGAACGAGGCAAGGCGGGCACGGCGAGACTGTTAACCGACTCCACAGCCACGGTTCCAGGGAGGCACGGCTCTGGAGGGCAGGGGCCGGAGACGAGGTACGGAAGGACGGCTTCCATGGCCTCCTCACGTTCTTGTAGAAAGAGAGAAAAGAGAGAGATTTGAGAAGGGAGGGAGCGACGAGATGAACAGGGAGAAAGGAGGGATGGAGTGGGGGCGCGGGGTCCTGCTGGAGCGGCGGCTGGATGGAGCCGATGGTGGTAGGGCGAGCGCTAGTTGGACCGGCCCTGAGAACGAGGTGGAGGTGCGGTTGCTGCGGGAGGAGATCCTGATGTGGATTTGGAAAGCGGCAGCGGGCGACGGGACACATCTCCTAGATATTAGGGTTTGTCCAAAAAGACTAGGAGTGGAGTATAAATACATCACAGATTAGGTTAGGGGCTACCTCGTCCCTCCGATCGTAATCGGATGATCGCAAATAAAATAGCTAGGAAGCCCAAATAAGAAAATGGTGACGTTTTGTAGATGTTTGGGGATGATCTGGATCCAACGGTGAAGACTGCCCGGGTCGAGTCCGGGACAATTTCGGGCGCGCACGTGAGGGGTTCGATGCACTATGCAGAGAGGGTTTCGGACCGTGCGGGTGCATCGGGCAACTCCGGAAGCGAAGAGAGGAAGGAGGATGGACTAGGTGGGCTATGGCGAGACTGCGAGGGGGAGAAGAGAGAGAGGGCCCGGCATCTGTTTCCGAAGACCGAAAACGTTTGACGTTAGACCGGCTATATTGCCGCTATAGTTTAACGGTTGGGCTATCAAAAGAGCTCCGAATGCGATGAAACTTGGCGGGCGACCTACTAACAACATAACAACACCGCACGCCAACTTTCAACCCATTCCGAGAACATTTTCCGGCCACTTATAAAATAATAAACCGGACATGCCGCGGGCGCGTGCAAGTGTGTCTGGGCTCAGAACGGACAACAGACGAAACGAGGAGACCGAGACGAATGCAAGTTTTGAAAACATGATGATGCAATGCACATGATGACATGATAAGATCCAACACGCAAGCAAATGGCATGGCAACGACGGCGAATAACTGGATGACAACTGGCACATCGGTCTCGGGGCGTTACAACACTCCACCACTACGAGAGGATCTCGTCCCGAGATCAAGAATGGCACCGGAGGGAAAACGGAAGAGAAAGAGGAGAGGTAAAGCTAAGTTGCTTCTTTGACAAACGAGTGAGACCAAAGAACCTTGCGAGGTTGAACAATTTCGAGAAAAGAATACAACTGAGATGAACGAAGTTGAAAACACTCCGTTAAGAAAGAGGAACAAGTAAGAACAAATTCGGGCAGCACTCCGGTTGAAAAGAACAAGAATTGAATAAGGACTTGATAGGATGAAAAGA
The DNA here is from genome assembly GCF_003073215.2 of Triticum urartu. Lineage (NCBI taxonomy): Eukaryota > Viridiplantae > Streptophyta > Magnoliopsida > Poales > Poaceae > Triticum > Triticum urartu. The sequence continues at coordinate 407,478,052 of NC_053028.1, forward strand.
ACTTGAGCAGAGTACACCACACTCCGGTTAAAAGGATAAGCATGACAAGGACAAGAAGAAGGTTTGAAGAGAGCAGCAACACGATGCCTCCAGGAGAAAGAAATAGAAGATAGATGATTAAAATAAAAGAATGGAGAAGAAAATGCCAACTTCTGCCACAAAAGAGTTTGATAAGGCATCTTTAGGGGAAGGGTCGAACGGAGTTGTTGGAAAAGCCAACAACGAAAAGGATAAGCTTGATATGGTCTTATGGAATACATCTCAAATTATGATGTGACAACCTGCCACTCACGAGAAAAAGAATTGGATTGGTAAGAACAAGGAGACGAGAAAGTTATTTCACCGGGAGGATAGATGAAGAACTTGGATCATATATTATCACCATAAGAGCGACAATCCTTAAAGGAAAGCTTTAGGTGAAATATAGCCCAAGATAATTCCAAAGAAGAGATTGATGGATTTAAAATACCCCATTCTTAACAACCTGTGAATCATGAAACATGAACTCAAATATCAAGAATGATGTAAAACCACCTCCAATGATATGGTAGAAAGAAATGCACTCCGGATTGCAAGATGAAGAAAGCTTGGGCTCTTAGAAAAGAACTCAATGAAAAACTTCTAACGGAAATAAATCCTTGATGAACCATCATGTAGAGCCTCCATGAAGAACTCCGGGTAATAAAAGAATGATCAAACGAAAAGAAAGAGAGTCAAAAAAAACAACAAGGTTGAAACCTGTAAATGCCTTTAGATGTATCTCCGAGATGATATAATTGCCGAGAGCTTGGAACTTCGGAAAAAGAAAGATGAGCTATTGAAAACCAGGAATTTGGAGAGCCTCCGAAGAATAAGGAATTATCACTTGGATGAAACAAGAATAAGAATTACATTATGCTTATCCTTCACCAATTAAATTGATGACAAGCAACGATTTTGACATACTACTTATTCTCGTAGAAGGATTAAGATAAATATGGCGCCCAACTTGAGAAGGTCTTCAACGAAACCACCGGTAGGATTGGAACAATGAAATGAATGATAAGATAAAGAAGGAAGAGAAATCCTAAAAGAACCACCGTAAGAATTGAGATGAACGAAAATAAATGATTAACGAATCACCGGGAAGAATTGCAAATGAACGAAGATGCTGAGAGAAATCTAGATACATAAGAACGAAGGAATCACGAAACTGATTAGAGATACCTTGAACGAGCATCGGTTACGATTGGAGAACCATAGCTGAAAGCCGAGAATGAATAAATCTCAGATGATGGGCTCCGGATAATCAAACTGAACAGAAATCTTGAATTTTGCTCCGGATTAGGTGAAAAGAATTCTCACAATCAAAAACAATATGAGAGGATGGCAACAAGCGTAGAATCACGAATCTGAAGAGAACGGACCAATATTGAGAGGAAAAATCTTCTTCGTCTTCAAAATCCGAGAATGACGATGAGAAACACCACCATGAATTATTGAGGCACTCCGGGAGAATCCCAAAAAAATGAAGAGGTTGAACCAACGATGAAAAGAAATTGAAAGATCTTGGAGAAAGGCATTTGACTGATGATAACTCATTCTTACGTCAAACTTTGAAACGAATTTAGGATAGCTCCAGGAAAATAAGAAGAGTCGGGTAAGATCCTGGGAAAAGACCTGTGGGTTAGGGCCCACTCAAAAGATACACCGTTGAACGATTACTTGAAAAGAGAGATTGCATCAGTTGAATTAAAAGCCTTAAATGATATAACATCCTCATAAGAGTTTGAACGAAAGCAGAGTGGTAACATGAATCTTCGAAATATCTTAAGCACTCCGGAACAAATGAATAGCGAGAAATGACTGAATATGAGGTGCACCGGCATGAGAAGGTACTTGCAACGAGGAAAGGATATAATTGGCAAAGCTTGAATTGAATTCATCGGATAAAAGAGAACGAAGAATGATGAACTAGAAGCTCCGTTAGCATCTTCCTGAGAATCACCGGATAAGAACATTGATGGAAAAGAATGGAGAGACTTCACACCAATAAGATGGTACTTGATTAAGAAATCTTATTCCTTGAAGAAAGAGGGTGGGAGGGTGGGAAAAACAAAGGCAACTTGGGGACGGATGAAACAAACACCGTTGAGAAGAACTGATCATTGATCTTGCGGAAGTTGAAATGATCGGATCCACTTGAAGAGAAGCACACCGGTTAAAAAAGGATTGACATGACACTATCGATTATCATGAAGTATTAGTATCTACATAGGAATATGAGAACACCGTTTAGAGAAGGTATGGAATCAACATTTGTCTCTGAAGCAACTCGAATACCACAACTCAAAACAAAACAAAGGATTGGCTTGCAGAATAAGCCGGAACAAACATATGATAGAGATTTCGTCTGAAATTTTCGTGGTGGGGCCTACACGGGCTCAATCGTACAGCACCATCATGTACAAGGCAGTGCACATGACATACGAAGCGTCCCCGAGTCGGCATAGCCAAGGACTCTTTAAGACACAACAAGACCACTGTAAAACCGATCGTGAATAGGCGGACCACTAGACGTCGAACCCCAATTTCATATCATACATCTGTCGGAAAGATACCCAAAGAGCTACTTGAATTCCCACTTATGAAACTCCCGAAATTTTCCGGTTATGCAATCAGGTGTTGGGGATATAGGGGAATCATAATATCTCACGCAAATATAGCAAATCCTACATCCAGCTGTATCCATCCTTCAACACATAACCAAGAAACCTTCGGAAATCATCTACCTCAACCTTCGAAAAGCATCCGTTATACAAGTTATGGCAATACTCTCGAACTCCCGCCCCAGTACTGGGTGGCGTCGAGGTTATCTCACCAACAACTGCATAAAAGAGATTTTCGATGTCGGCGTACTAAACTCGGGTATTCCAGAACTGCAACGATAAAATTGTGACAACAACACCTCGGAGCTCAACTCCCCGGGACACTGCCACAACCCCTAAGTGACAGGGGGCACCAAGAACAATGTTCTCGTCACAAAACCATCGGAACGATTCCAAGATACCCGCGTGATCCTAAAAAAATTTTAGTGAAGTTTCAGAAGAGAAGAGTCAAAACTCTAAGTCAGGATGCCTCACCAGAGCGACGAAGGGACTGGGGAGTAAAAAGAATTCCTAAAGTCTCCGATATATAATTCCTAAATGACTCAAAACATTTTTCTAGACTCAACAACGGCTGCTAATCCGATCAAGCAGTGGGGGCTCCTAAGGTCGGGGAAGGCTCTGATTACCAACTTGTCACGCCCTCGATGCGGCTATATCTCCCACGTGTCGAAGCACGACTTAGAGGCATAACCGCATTGAAAGCAATGTCGCAAGTGAGGTAATCTTCACACAATCCATGTAATACATAAGGGAAAAAGATACATAGTTGGCTTACAATCGCCACTTCACACAATTACATGAATAAAGCATTACATCAACCAGATACAATCAAGGTCCGACTACGGAACCAAAATAAAAGAAGAACCCTAAATGCGACAAAGGTCCCCGAATCGACCCCAACTGGGCTCCACTACTGATCAACTAGAACGAAACAACACAAAGGACAAGATCTTCATCGAGCTCCTCCTGAGCTTGGTTGCGTCATCTGCACGGTCTCATCGGCACCTGCAAGCTGGTTTGGAAGTATTTGTGAGTCACGGGGACTCAGCAATCTCACACCCTCGCGATCAAGACTATTTAAGCTTATGGGTAGGTAAAAGGTATGAGGTGGAGCTGCAGCAAGCGACTAGCATATTTAGTGGCTAACATACGAAAATGAAAGCGAGAAGAGAAGGCAAAAGCATGGTCGAACAACTATGATCAAGATGTGGTCCTAGAACAACCTACGTCAAGCATTACTCCAACACCGTGTTCACTTCCCGGACTCCGCCGAGAAGAGACCATCACGGTAACACACGCGGTTGATGTATTTTAATTAAGGTCAACTTCAGGTTTTCTACAACCGAACATTAACAAATTCCCATCTACCCATAACCACGGGCACGGCTTTCGAAAGTTCAAAACCCTGCAGGGGAGTCCCAATTTAGCCCATGACAAGCTCTCACGGTCAACGAAGGATATTCCTTCTAGCAGGAAGACCCGATCAGACTCGGAATCCCGGTTACAAGACATTTCGACAAGGTAAAACTAAACCAGCAACACCGCCCGAATGTGCCGACAAATCCCGATAGGAGCTGCATATATCTCTTTCTCAGGGCACACTCAGATTGTCTTAGGTACGGGTAGGCCAACCCAGAGTTGCCCCTGGTGGCCACCGGCAGCTGACAGTTTGGACCAACACTCAGAGGAGCACTGGCCCGGGGGGGTTAAAATAATGATGACCCTTGAGTCTGCAGAACCCAAGGGAAAGAAAAGGGGTAGGTGGCGAATGGTAAAACCAATGTTGGGCATTGCTGGAGGAGTTTTACTCAAGGCAAACTGTCAAGGGGTTCCCATTATAACCCAACCGCGTAAGGAACGCAAAATCCGGGAACATAACACCGATATGACGGAAACTAGGGCGGCAAGAGTGGAACAAAACACCAGGCATAAGGCCGAGCCTTCCACCCTTTACCAAGTATATAGATGCATTAAATAAATAAGATATATTGTGATATCCCAACAAGTAAACATGTTCCAACAAGGAACAAACTTCAATCTTCACCCGCAACTAACAACGCTATAAGAGGGGCTGAGCAAAGCGGTAACATAGCCAAACAATGGTTTGCTAGGACAAGGTGGGTTAGAGGCTTGGTTCAAACAATATGGGAGGCATGATAAGCAAGTGGTAGGTATCGCAGCATAGGCATAGAAAAAGAGCGAGCAACTAGCAAGCAAAGATATAAGTGATTTCGAGGGTATGGTCATCTTGCCTGAAATCCCGCAAGGAAGAAGAACGCATCATGAAGAAGACACACGGACGAAGACGAACGGGTCCTCACAAACGCGACGTAATCGAATCCAACCCGAAGAAGCAAACACCGGAAAGAAGCACACAACATAGTAAACAACCACCACATAGACATGGCATGATGCACAACAAGTATTATGCATGTCCGGTTTAATGAGGCATGGCATGGCAACATGCACAAACAATACTACAAGTTAAATGGAGCTCAATATGCATCGGGATGCATATTGACAAAACACCACATGACTTATTTGGTTCTCTCTCGTTTATGTACCCAACAAGATTAAATGTTGTTAGCATGGCAAGAGGGTGAAGCAAATGAAAACTACCTATCTAGTCAAGTTTAAATGAGGCCGGAAACAACGAACAACAATTCCGGAAAATCCTCATATGCATATATTAGGTTTGGTACTGATCTGCCCTAAACATAATTTTAGAGTTGTTAGGCATGCAAAACAAGTACACCATGTTAAACTAGGCATTTTTCTACCCCATTTACATATAAAATCTGTTAGGTTTGGAGCTACGGTTATTTAGTTATGAATTAAAACATTTTAACAGGTTATTTAAGCAAATTCAAACAAACAGCATTTTAAACATTTTAAACATAGATGAAAGTTGCATATTATTAAACTAGATGAAAATCTAAGCAAGTTTCATATATAAGTTATTTGCAAAAGATGCACGGTTGAGAAGTTATTAAATGCATGAAGTTCAAGGGGTTTTCTGTAAAACTGCAATACCCTAGAAAATAGACAAAATCACAGATCTAAAAAAACTACACTGGGCTGAAACAGAGGCTAGCCCAACATGCACAGGGTAGAGGGACTGGAGGGGAACTACTCACTTTGGCCCAAGGCCCAGGCCGACGGTGAACAAGGGAGGCGCGCTGGGCCTTGGTGCTAGACGGTGGAGGCGGCCCAGGGGGCGCGGTCGAGCAGATGCGGTCAACGCGAGCGGTTGCCTCGCTCGTTCTCCTCGCGCACAAAGACGAGCGGGAGGAGCAGAAGCAGGGCACAACGGAGGCAGGGGACTGCAGGACGGGCTGCTCCGGTGGAAGAGGCACAGGGACTTACCGGTCCGGCGGCGGCTGGAACGGACGGATCGTGCCTTGGGGCACTGGATCCGGTGGGTGGTGGAGCTCCATGGGTGGCGACGTTGCGGCTTGGTGCCGGGAGGAGATGGCGCTACCTGCGAACGCCATGAGAGAGAGAGAGATCATGAGAGAGAGAGAGAGAAGGAAGGAGAGGAAGCTGCGGGGAGACGGGAAGGAGCAAGGACGGTCTGAGGGCGGGCTGCTCCAGCGGAAGACATGCGCCATGGAATCGATCCACGACGAAGGGTTCGAAGAGGGAGGCGTCTTGGAGTTTCCGGCGACGATGATGAGCGAGGCAAGGCGGGCACGGCGAGACTGTTAACTGACTCCATAGCCACGGTTCCAGGGAGGCACGGCTCTGGCGGGCAGGGGCCGGAGACGAGGTACGGAAGGACGGCTTCCATGGCCTCCTCACGTTCCTGTAGAAAGAGAGAAAAGAGAGAGATTTGAGAAGGGAGGGAGCGACGAGATGAACAGGGAGAAAGGAGGGATGGAGTGGGGGCGCGGGGTCCTGCTGGAGCAGCGGCTGGATGGAGCCGATGGTGGTAGGGCGAGCGCTGGTTGGACCGGCGCTGAGAACGAGGTGGAGGTGTGGTTGCTACGGGAGGAGATCCCGATGTGGATTTGGAAAGCGGCGGCGGGCGACGGGACACATCTCCTAGATTTTAGGGTTTGTCCAAAAAGACTAGGAGTGGAGTATAAATACATCACAGATTAGGTTAGGGGCTACCTCGTCCCTCCGATCGTAATCGGACGATCGCAAATAAAATAGCTAGGAAGCCCAAATAAGAAAACGGTGACGTTTTCTAGATGTTTGGGGATGATCCGGATCCAACGGTGACGACTGCCCGGGTCGGGTCCGGGACAATTTCGGGCGCGCACGTGAGGGGTTCGATGCACTATGCAGAGAGGGTTTCGGACCGTGCGGTTGCATCGGGTAACTCCGGAAGCGAAGAGAGGAAGGAGGATGGACTAGGTGGGCTATGGCGAGACTGCGAGGGGGAGAAGAGAGAGAGGGCCCGGCATCTGTTTCCGGAGGCCGAAAATGTCTGACGTTAGACCGGCTATATTGCCGCTATAGTTTAACGGTTGGGCTATCAAACGAGCTCCGAATGCGATGAAACTTGGCGGGCGACCTACTAACAACATAACAACACCGCATGCCAACTTTCAACCCATTCCGAGAACATTTTCTGGCCACTTATAAAATAATAAACCGGACATGCCGCGAGCGCGTGCAAGTGTGTCTGGGCTCAGAACGGACAACAGACGAAACGAGGAGACCGAGACGAATGCAAGTTTTGAAAACATGATGATGCAATGCACATGATGACATGATAAGATGCAACACGCAAGCAAATGACATGGCAACGACGGCGAATAACTGGACGACAACTGGCACATCGGTCTCGGGGCGTTACATGGACGTCCTTGATGATTCCGATGTCATGGCCCGTCCTGTTGGCATCGCCCAAGAGATCGATTCTGATGCCACTGTCCATCCTATGGACATCGCCCCAGAGAACAATTCCGATGTCGCGGTCAGTCCTGCGGACATCGCCCCAGAAATCGATTCCCATGCCGCTGTCCGTGCTGTGGTCATTGCCCGAGAGCTCGATGACAAGAAATAGTTGGTCACGCTAATCCTTCAGGTTAGTTTGCATTGCCCCGTGTTTAATTACCAGAACGATGCGTGTTATCAAACCATCTTAGGGCTAGTGCACTATCTTGTGTGGGCGAATCTTGCTACTTTTGTTTGATAGTGAATCATGCGATGAATCATGCGAACCCTCTCCGAGTTATGGAAACAGATGTATCCTCGCCAGCTTTTGATGTAATATATGGCATGATTAGATGTAAGTTTGAACTATTTATCATATCAGCAGGGCTTGTTTGATGATTCTTGGTGTTAGTAGGCTAGCTACTATGCGAGCTATAGTACTTGCAAAACACTCACTGAAGAGAAACGTTGGGGCTGATGAGCTCGTGGTACACTTATACTTATCCCTCGTCGATCGACCAATAGCCCTAGCTCCTAAAATTGTAGGCTTAGCGATCGATGACCTAGGCGGGCTAGTTTGGCCTAGTGGGTTTCAGTGATATGACATGCAACACAAAATTATAGCAGTGCAGAGACGTACTCCCTCCGTTCCAAAATAGATGACCTAGGCGGGCTAGTTTGGCCTAGTGGGTTTCAGTGATATGACGTGGTACAATGTCGTCCAGTCTTCGCGTGTGGTAGTAGTATTGCGGGTACAGTAAGTTTTCTTGAAGAAGCGGAATTCAACGAAGTCATGATGGTTCCTTCGTCTGAACAACTTACAGTGGGAAAGGTTGGGCCTGCTATACGACCGGGGTAGACCAGGATAATTTTGTGCATGGCAGGTGGACCAGGATGGTCGACGTCCCACATGTCGGTGAATGAAAGTATTCTTTCCGATATAGAGGACAGACAACGAGTATTCATTGTTTATTTTTGATGAAAGCTATTGTCTCCACTGTTACGACGGAGGAGTGTGAAACACGGCAGCCCAGTGAACTTGGCATGTGCACCACTCCCTCCTTTCTCATGTAATGCCCAGGTTATAGCTTTTTCTCACTTTCTCTCTATCTATTTCCTCTCAAATGTTTTTTACCTTTCTTTTTTAAGACACAATTGTTTTTTATGCCTTTTTTTAGAATTATTTTTTATACCTAGGAGCACGTGTAGAGATGGGCTCTTGCAGAGCCCACTCCTTGACTTTGTCAATGCCTCTCTCTCCTCCACATAAGGAGTACTACTTGCTATGCATGCATGCGGCGGGCAGCTGGCGTCTTGAGGGGCCAGGGCGGTGAGAGCGGGATCCGGAAGCGGTCCAGACTCTAGCATAATTTTGGTTTTTACAGTATTTCTTTCTCCATTGACAGGTAGGCCCGCGTAGATAGATAAAGAACACGAGCTGATGAGGCGCATGCGGACTATTTGACTGGTCAACCAGACAAATACGGAGCTATACGCTGAGCTAGTGACCGTATAATCACCATATCTCATATACAATGATCAAAGTGATCTATCAAGACAAGTTCGATGACCGCCAATGCATTTTACTGGTAATAAATGACCAGGATTGAAGGGGAATCCAAATTTGCTTCGTCTTCTGTCCTTGAGCTCTTGACAAACCAATGCACTATATGGTTGTCCGGTCACTCCACCCCAGAGCTCTCACCAAGCGTCATTCATGCCACCGCGCTGCATACTAACTGGTAAGGCAGTGATGGCATTCTGTCGCGCCGAGTTCCTCGCCGCCCACGACCGCGCACAAAATTATAGGGAAGCGATGGCATCCCGCCGTGCCGAGTTCATCGCCGCTCGCGACCTCACAACTATGTGGGAGGAATTTGAAGATGCCAAGGCCGAATGGGCAGTAGAGCAAGAGGCGGCCAAAGCCGCACAGAGGGAGCGGAAAAGTCAGAAAACACTCAAGAAAAGAGAGGCCCACCGCCGCAAGAAAGAAAAGGATGCACGCGCTGCTGCGGAGAGGTCGGCGGAGATCCAAGCACGGTGGGGTGTCGCCGACAAAGCCGGGAAGGAGAATGACGGCGTCTAGCCAGCATGTGAGAAGTAGTAGTACTAGTAGTTAGTGTGTGTGTGTGTGTGTGTGTCTGAGTACGAGCATGTACCAGTACTACTAGTTACTACTATAGTTTTTAGAGCAAATTACCAGTACATTAGCCTAGACTAAATGGAAAAATTCCTATCCTAAGCATCAAATGGCATCTCTTTCTCTAGAAGAATTGAGATGCATGTCATCTCACTTCCTATGATTTTCATATTCCTATCCTATGAACGAAAGGAGGCCTCTGTTGGAGTAACTACTGTAGCTAGCAGTACTGCTGGTACAATAGTTTTCTTCAAGAAGCGGAATTCAACGAAGTCATGATGGTTCCTTCGTCCAAGCAACTTCAAAGTGGGAAGTGGGGCTGTGATTTGACGGATCATTAGTCATTGTTACTGCGGCGCGACGCCCTGGGTGACTCCCTTGGAGTTCTGCGTGCATGGCAAGTGGACCAAGATGGTCGACGTCCCACATGTTGGCGAACGGAAGTATTCTTTCCGATGTCGAGGAGCAAGGAAACCGTGTGGTATAGTATCACTTCTGATTGGTTCACAAAAAATAGTATCACTGCCGATTTATAATTATTTTTTATTTCTGATGAGTGCTAGCGTTTCAACTCTTACGACGAAGGGTGCCAAACACGGCACGTGCTGGATGTCCCACACGTCAGCGAAACGAGTGGGACATGAACAACGTGGTAGAGCCCAGCGTAAAAAAACAGCGTGGTAGAGCATCTCCACTTCTTCCACTTCTGGGTCGGAGACCACACGTAGTAGTACTTAGTGGTATGAACGATACAAAGTGCGACCTGGAGACAAAGACACGTCTAGTTGGAAGGTCTCGGGGCATACACGTAAACAAATATAAAAGTTAATATGTGCCTCCAACTAATATAGTAGTAGTAGAGTACTTAGGCATGTACTCCATAACATCACCGTGCATTGCACGTACAACATTTAGTGGTAGTACGTAGTAAGAGACAAATGCTGCCCAAGAGTTCCCTTCTCGACCTACTTTTGGGTGTTTGATAGAGTGTATGGAGGGTGCATGAGTCCACACTAGTTTAGCACAAATACAATAGAAGCATGCATGAAGAGAGCATGCATGAAGAGGGGTGTTGAGTTGAGCATGCATGAAGAGGGAACAACTATGCTGAGACGAGAACGCAACCAAACACACCCTATATGCCACGCATGTTCATACCATTTGTGCCTTTCTACTTCACTTACCGCGCTACATTACTCAGGTTCGTACGTCCACTCCTGGGTATATGTTAGTCTCGTAGTTCCAGTCCCACGTGTTCTTCATATAGATGGAACGATCCTTGCATAACACGTGCACCTTGATGCTAGATGTCTCGCGTGTTGGCAAAAGGATGAACAAAGCTCACATAAAAAATAGAGTGGAAGAACATAGATTCCGGACGACCGAGAAGGAGCAAGGAACCTTGTGGTGGAGCGTCTGCACTCATAATATTTAATATTATTCAGCAATATAAAATCAATCAATCATCTCCACAGTGGACTGGAAGAGTACGAAACACGGCAGCCCAGTGTAGTAACATACTAGTACATGGCTAACCCACGCTATCACCATATTTCTTGGCTTCCGTGCGACACCTATCTCTAGTAATCCAGCAGCCTGTATCGCTTCTCCCTCCTCGTCTCTATCAAAGTGCGGCGGGCTGGCGTTTCTGCCATCTATTGAGGTCGGTTAACTATCACATGTTAGCGACATGCCAAGAGCATTCTAAAAAAATTCCTTTCACGTTCGTTTTGAAAAATAAAAAAATCCTTTCACGTACGAATTTGCATGTATGCTTTGAGCAACTTGCATGTCCTATACTGCTCCTGTTTGATACTCTAACTTAGCTAGAGGTTAGACTAACTCATGACTAACCCTGAACTAACTGTAGCCAAAGAGGTGTTTGCGTGACAGGGTTAGATTGACAATAAATGCACTTCATGGAGAGAGAAAAGTGATTTTCGGTGGTCCCAATGAGAACTATCTCCAGTTAGCACCTCTTGGGTGGGATAGTTTTTTTGGTGGGTTCGGTGCAACTTGCTCCAATTTAAACCCTCATGCTTGGATAGTTTAGGGCTATTTGAGCCCCAACTAGCTCCAGGGCGACGCTGACCGTTTCACGCGGGAAGCGCGCACTGGCAAGGGAGTAGAGGTTTTGAACCGTTTCAGGTGTAGTACTGGTAGTTTGCAAAACTACTCAATTATTGCACTCAGTTTCCTAAGAAATTGTGGTAAAAACGTTACTCCACAGCCCGCTTCCCTTCTCCTTCCTCTTCCACCGCCCGCGCACGTCCGTGGGAAGCGACCGGTCAACCCTTATATAGGAGTGCTATAACAAAAAGATGCATGCATGACCACTAAAATTTCCATATTAAAGCGTCGCTCCGGCGGGAGTATGGCATATGTTGTTACCTTCGGCCAGCCCATGGCTACCGGGCGACGGCGACCAGAGAAGAGGCGGCGGGAGGGGAATGAATGCAGCTACTGTTTGGGTTTGTCTTCCAGCTTAAATAAATGTGCAGCATCACGTGTACCTGCGGGTGCACAAATTGTAACATACGTGTCTGCTTAAGTGGGCGTCACGTAACTGGTGTGTGTGAGAGAGAGATTCTGAGAGACAGAGTGCGTGTGTGTGACTCTACTCTTCAGACATGTACTCAACCTTTTGCATCGGGATATAAGTATAATGGTATTTACTTTAGCCAGTGATTTACGTGGCCATGTTAACGTGGTTGTGTAAAAAAATGTCACTTCCTGCTCGTGATTTGCGTTATATAATTACAAGCAAGATTCTCGTGCATTGCACGAATATGCATTTTTTTACAGAACACCTGTTGTGATTGACCCATGCAGGAGTAATCCCATGTGTAAAAACTAATGATATCTCAAGAATTTTATCGGAAAACTGGTATCTCAAGAATGCCATCGAAAAAATGAAAGATGAGAGATAAGGCGAGGAGGAGTGGAGCGTGGTGGTGACTGGTGGTCAGAATGGGCGGAGGCATGGGGTTGGACTGCACCGGCTGGTGGCAGCGGCCACCATGCATGCTAGATTGTTCCAGAGACTTATTCCTTTTTTAATTGCTGAGCAATGAGGTTGCGGGAGATAATGATGTGGAGAGAGGTGCGGGTATCTTTTGTAAAATTATCATAGTTTGCTTTCTATCCTCAGATATAGATCATACGGTTTGTATTACAAGATGGCAGGCACACCATCACCACCAGCTCGTTTTTTATAAGGGTACAGATGATAAGTTTGCTGACTACTAAAGTAAAGTGGAATTTGTCCATGTTATGCAAGTAAATAAAGGTGATTGTTTATCATACGGGTAAGGTTGGATGAAGGGTGGTAGGAACAAATGCTCCGCCTATAGCATGTGTGTGTGAGATGGAGTCTTAGTGTGTGTGTGGGGTGTGTGTGTGAGAGAGAGAGAGAGGGAGAGAGAGAGAGGAGATAGAGATGGAGTCTTAGTTTGTGTGTGTGAGAAAGAGGGAGAGAGATGGAGTCTTAGTGTGTGTGGGGGGGCGTGCGTGCTTGCGTGTGTGTGTGTGTGTGTGTGTTTGTGTGTGTGTGAGAGAGAGAGAGATGGAGTCTTAGTGTGTGTGTGTGTGTTGGGGGGTGCGTGCGTGTGTGTGTATCGCGGGGTCCTCTGTGGCGGATGTAATTTAAGTGTGCATGGCTTTCATCATAGAGAGGTGATGTGTATGGCAGAGGCCACCAACGATGGGGTGCGAGAGAGAAAATGACCGTAGAGAGGGAAGAGAAGGTGTGTGCGCGTGAGAGGAGTCGACTTCGAGAGAACGTGTTTGTTCGAGAGAATCCGAGGAAGACTACTATATAGAGATGGTGCATGTAGGCGGGAATTAAACTAAGGGATGGTCTTATTGGTTTCGGGGATATAGGGGAAGAGTGAGAGGCGGGGGTAGCTAGAAGGAGATTGTTAAGTGTGAGTGTGTGTTTTACCCATCCAGGCGGAAGTTATGTGCACAAAAGAGGAGAAGGATTCGATGTGGCGTTAGGATTGAGGGTAATTAACTACGTATGGAGACATAGAGACCTTGAACGTGCATGTGTGAGAGGTATACATGTATACGTGGGGTGTGTGTGTGTGTGTGCGCGCGCGCATGATCGAGATAAAAGAAAGAAGACATAAGTCATAAGATCAACGACATGGGAGAGACGGATCGGTATGACAATATGCATGCATGTGAGAATGCATGGAAGAAGTCCCGACAATTGAGCATGTGTTTTTGTCTTTAAGAGATAGTGATGTGGACTGGAGCATGCATCTATGGCGAGCAGAGGGAGTGAGGCGCAACGATTGTGCAAAAGAGACCAACCTATAAATGCATATGTATGGAGAGACATATATACTGTGGGTGATAGGAAGCAAGACTCCGTGCGAGAAAGAAATGTTGAGGGAGAAACTACAGATAGATACAAAGATGGAGATGCTAGCTAGAGGGACATCCGCTGGTTTGGGTGTTGGAGATGACCGTCGGGTGGTTCAAAGGGTGAAGTTATATATGTGTGTGAGAGGGCACTTGACTGCATATAGAGAGAAACATATGTAGTGTGCGTGATAGGAATCAAGAGTGAGGGCGAGAAAGAAGGTTGATGGAGAAACACATAAATAGAAAGATAAATATGCTAGCTAGTGTGCGTTAGAGATAGGAGTCGAGTGGATCAGAAGGCTGGGTTATGTGTGTGGGTGTGAGAGAGATAGAGAGAGGGTGTGTGTGAGTCACATACAAACAGATATTAGAGAGAAATGAGATCCAGAGAGACGGAGTTTTGTGTCTGCGAGAGAGAAAGATATTTCACAACGAGAGTGATATCTAGAGAGACATACGAGGGAACGCAAGATATCTCTAGGGAGAGAGGGTGTGTGTGAGCGACATACAAGAGAACAATGGAGAAATATGAGACCCTGGGAGGCAGAGTTTGTGTTTGTGTGTGAGAAAGAGATATTAAAGAGGGAGAGTCGTAGGTTCTCACATCTAAGGAGCGAAAGATATCTCTGTATGAGGGGTGTGCGAGTGGCACACATGGGAATAGTAGAGAGAAATGAGACCCCGGGAGACAAAGTTTTGTGTATGTGTGAGAGAAAGAGATTCCACATGGAGAATCATAGTTAGAGACACATAGCAGGGAGCGAGATATACTTAGAGAGAGGTAGAGTGATGAAGGTCGAGGGAGAGAGTATCGTCAGTGTGTTACGAAGATAAAATATCATTGTCGACATACAGGTAGCACGAGAGATACCTGAGAGACGATGAACGCGTATAGGTCCAGAGAGATAGTCCTATATAAGCATGAGTGATAGCTATATGAGACGAATATCTGGATTAAAGGGGATTCAAATATTTAAATTGGAGATCATGACATCGTTAATATAATAACGCAAATTGGTGTATCAAACATGCATATTCATTTGAATTTGGGCACACGTGTAATGTTATATAGTTTATCAATATTGGTGATCCATAGATTCTTCAATTACAAACAATGCATGGTTTATATGCAATTAATGTCTAAACGGGATTACACTATATGTTGCGTGTGTGAAACACATTATACATGTTTGAGAAGTAAAAAAACCGCATGAAACACACATTAATTGGAGACAGTTAGCGAGGAATGCATACATTGGATTTCAACATAAAGTGGTTTCAAATATTTGAAAATCCAAATTGATGGATACAACCTTATGAATCTGAGATCATGCCATTTGTAAACCATATTTATGTATAAATGGTGTTGTGCTTTTGAAAGTATATATATAAAAAATGATGTATATAGAATGTAATTCCAATTGAAAATGGATCCCGCCCGGAAAAAAATAGAATACAAACGGGATTCGAATTGAGTTGGCACGGTAAACGTGCACTCTGCAAAATTTGAACGAAGCGGGGAAAGTCGCAGTAACCGTCCGAAACCAAAATCTGCAAGATGGAAATCACTACTGCCTATCCCTGCCATGCAAAGCCTATATGCTGGATTTCTAAAGGTTTCGATAGGGGTAGGTTTGTAATTTCACCCAAATGTGACGTAACCGCCTCTCAGCCGGATTCATACACGGTGGGCACCAAAACACAGTGTGTCCTCGGCCGAAATCGAACCCCTACCCAATTCATATTCATACACGGTGGGCGCCAAAAACAAACTCTCGTCGGCAAATATTCGGTGTATGCAAGATTACTGTCCTATCCCCAACCGACTAGTGTTGCTGTGATGTACTCCCTCCGTTTTTATTTAGTCTGCATATTAGCTTCGGTCAAAGTCAAGCTTTGTAAGTTTTGACTAAGTTTATAAACAAAAATATTAATATATACAATAAAAAATCAATACCACTAGATTCATTATTGAATGTACTTTCACATCATATAGATTTGTTATGGCAAATGTTTATATATTTTTCTATAAACTTGGTCAAACGTTGCAAAGTTTGACTTCGGTCAAACCTAATATGCAGACTAAATAAAAACAGAGGGAGTAGTAGAAATTTGAAACGGGGGCTAAGTTTGTAAATTTCCTCGCATTTGAGACAAGCGCGCCCTGAATACATGGTTCCCCCCTTCCTCTCTACCTCCCTTTTCCACATTCGTACTCCGTGGGCGCCAAAACACCCTCTCCACCTCACCCTCCTCCGTCCGCCGCCGTCTGCCACCCCATCCACAGCTGTCCTCCTCCACCATGCCGGAGCTGATACCCCGACGCCGTCGTCCATTACAAGAGATCGACCTCTCTCATCCACAGCTTCGGACCGAGATCCTTGCATCCCGTCCTCTCGCTTCATCCCCGCCGTCGTCCACCTTGCCGGCGCAGCTCCTACGACCGTCTCGTCCACCGCGCCCCGCCGCCACCATCTACCCTCCTAGATCTGCTTCCACACCGCCGACAGCCATCGCTACCGCAGCACCGTCAAATTCTCAGCAGATGCGTACACGGCGCCGCACCAGAGGCGATACTCTTTCATATCTGCTCAACTTATTTATCGCAGCAAGAAAATAGATCGCCACTGCTTTACTCTGATTTCTTGTCTTGGTTGCGAAGTTTCCTTTGTCTGGTTTGCACCTTCAGATCCGCCATGGCACGCTCAACACCATACTCGCAATGCTTATGGTTTTCCCCTTTTATATTCCACACTAGTTAAATCACAGTAGACTAAATTTCAAAATTGGGTCAGTCGATTTTTCAGAGCTCGTCGGAGTTCGCCGGTGCGATCGAAGGGGCTCGGGTGGGGACGGTGGTTGTGGGAGGCGGTGGTGGGGCCTCGTCGAATGAAGAAAACTCGACGCGGGTGGCGGCGGGGGTGGGGGTGGCGGAGGAACTCAGGCGGTGGGGCCGGTGGTTCGGTCGGCGGCCCGTGCAGTGTTCTGTATGGGAAGCACAATATGTTCCTTGTCAGGAAGGGGTGCAGGGACATCTGTAGTCAATAGCTGATAGAGCTGGCCTGTACGTGATCAATAGGCTTTCAATTACTAGCGGCAATCCAACACCGTAATTTCCAGCCAGTTCCACTTTCCCGATTTATATATCCTGGTTATGGTGTACCCATGTTATGTACACTATGATCTGCCTAGTTGTTGTGTGCTCTTGTTATCATGGTTTGGCAATAAACTCTCTATACAGTATATTATGAACCTATCATCTGCCAGCTATGCTTACTTCTGGAGCCTATTTTTTGTGTACTTGTGCCAGATTATATAAATGCACGCACCATATTACAGCACACATGAGCTCTCTCATCATAATCCAGTGATAGCACACAAGTGTTTACAGGGGCACCCCTATATTAGAATATCATCTACATTACAAAGATAATCTCACAACTATTTATGTTCTCATGGTTCTCAGATATTATACGCAATTACAGTGAATATCAGAATCCGCACATCAGAAGAATATTGTGGAACACTGCAATGACTTACAAAATTGGCAGCAAGGCATTGAGTGCCATTCTGGAAGCAATGAAACTCGTACGCTCCCCACCTATTGATTCTTGTTCAGAATATCATCCTAATGACTATTCTAACCTCGAGGAGTCAAAGGCAGATGGCCTGTCCTGTTCACCCATCAAGGTGCCTGTTCTAATTTGGCAAGGTTTTATTGATTGCGCGTATCTTGCATATGTTGTCTTGCATTTCTTCTACTTTGTTGCACCGCCATCTGCTTAGTTTACTCATCATATATGTCGAGATGCCATGCCCATCCATTATCAATACATATTCCATTTGTCATCATACCATGTTTTTCCACTCAAATGATGTTCTTGTGCATCAGACATCAAAAAGGAAGAGGGTGATTGCCGAACCTGAAGGAGCACCAGCAAAGTCCTTTAAAAACGTGGTGGTGTCGGAGAAATCAGACAGCACCCCACTTATATTGGTTATACAACCAGTGACACAAAACGTAGGACCGACTCTAGCAGACTGTACCCATACTTCACTGGCCACACCACTAGCCCCACCACACTGGGCCTGCACTCCAGCAAAAGGTATACCGATTTCATTTGCCATAGCACCAGCTGTACCACAGAAAAATCCCACTCTAGCAAAAAGTACAGCAAGTCCACCGGCCGAAGACCTATCCCAACTGTAGAGATGGCCAATTCCTACAGATTGGAACCCCATTCCATTTATTCCCAGTTTAAAAGACAATGCTTTCAATGTTATTAGGGACTATGTGCATATATTCCCATCATGGGAATATTGATGGGAATATTATAGTGAAGACAAACACCATTTTCACATCTTCCTGTCCAACTTACGTCTAAGTGCTATTATTCATGGTTATTATTTTCCTGTTTTCTACTGATTGAACACATCAATGATTTACATTACATTGTTGTAACTAGGCGAGGGTCAATCTCGATAGTCATGACGAGCAAAGCTTGCTTGTGCTTTTCAAGGAAGCATTGCAGCAGTATCGGTGTTACCTGAGGAAATCACACTTTGATGGCAAGTCTACAAACGAATTTCCGGTGAAGTCTCCTGTGCTAAATTTAGAAGACATTGAATGGAAAAACCTTGTTATGCACTGGTCTCGTTCCCAGGATGAGGTAATGTCTATGAAATCACATGACAATTTGAACTTCTACTTTTTCGCATGTGCCTTACGGGTCTTTTTTGCAGCAAATCTGCTCGAAGAAGAATTCCGGTTTGACAAGAATGACAGGATATCGCAAATATGCTGCCCGCTGCTTTGCTCTTGTTAGTACCTGTTGTCCTGTATCACTGTACTTGCATACATACCTGGTTCATTATGTGACAGCAGTATGCATGATAGCTTGCTTATCAATTGTTCGCTGCAAATTATCTGATCTGTATGAATGGTTACATTAGTGTAGAATATATCAAATGCCAATGTTTTTTTAGCTCTGCATTGTTCTTGTAAGTACATGCTGTCCTTTATCAGTGTACTTATAATGATAGGTAGTTGTTCATGTACCATCACTCTGCAGCTTATTTTCCTTTGCCCTCCATTTTCTACACATCAGATCTATATTTACTCTTACCATAAGGTTGGTACGAAAGAAGTTTAGCTGTGCATTGCTCTTGGCTGTACCTTTTGTCTGTATCGCTACACTTACATTTATAGCTACTTGGTTATGTAGCATCACTCTTCATCTTATCTTAAATATTCTCCATTTTTTCGTATATTATCACATCCATATTTACTCTTAACAAAATGTAGAATAAAGGCAATGCTTTTGAAGAAGATTCTGTGGTAAACTTCTTGAATTGCCCCCCCCATCAGCATGGACAAGGCCTTTATAGAGCCTGTCTTCACCAATAATGTAAGTTTGTCCATCTCAAGCCTTCAAACTTTGTTGTATATATTTGGTTAGGCATGACTGCAACAGCTGTTTATTTTTGGTGTTTGCATCAAATTGCTTGTTTAAAGTTTATTATATGTAGTTCATAAACAAAAGTTTGTCCTTTCTCAATTTAAGTTTTCAGTTGTACAACCAAGTTCCTTCTTCATACCATGTAAATTAAACTATATAGAGCAAGTGATCTTATTTTGCACTGCATGTATGCTTCTGTTCTTCATCCGTAATCCAGTGGTGTGGTGAACCTACCCACTACAGCACAATGTCATATTCTGCAATGTCTTAACTATGAACAATGTCATATCATTCTACTATTATTTAAACCGTCTCTTTATTTGCCAATCTGAAATGGTATAAATTGACAGCACACTAACCATTGATACTTATGAGTTCTTGATCTGTAATCCAGTGGTGTCGTGAAGCTGCCAACTCCTTCACAATGTCATTTCCTGCCATGTCTTGACCTGAACAATACCATATTGTGTTAATGCAAATTTAAAGTGTGTCACTTTATTCGTCAGTAAGAAATGTGATGAATTGTCAGCACTGATACTTTTATGTGCAAAACCTGTCATATGTCTGCTTGTTTATCTTTCAGAGTGAGGAAGATATAAGTGTTGAACAAGCGCAGTCTCATCATCTTGCTCATCTGCTTGCGCTGCAGCTGCCCAGCAGGGCTAACCTTTCTTGAACTCAATTAAAGTGTTGTCGGTTTTGTATATTATTTTGTTGGCATGTTTATTTGCACTGGTGGCGATCTTTGATGCCCAGTGTATGTAATCTGTTGTCTGCTTGTGCTTTATTATCATAGTGGCGAACTTTGATGGCCAGTGGATGTAATATGCCGTAATTTCTTTATTGTATAGTCTAGGTTTTTTCTTATTCACGATGTTGCAGTTATTTTACTGTATATATATCATGTCTTCGCAGTAAACCGGCCAAACCGTAAAATTACGGTACATAATCGGGCCATCATGCAATCATGATGTAGGTTGGGCCTGAAACGTGCCGAACAGCTCACGGGCCGGCAGCAGCCCGAAATGAACCCCGGCCCATGATTGTGTGAATCAAATCACGGGCTTTTAACTGGCCAAAAAATTGTCTCGGTCCTTGTTTGGCCCAATCAGATATCGGCCGCGAGCAGGCCGGATGCAAACCGGGCCGTAGTTAGGCCCAACTATATGACGGGCTTTTAACAGGCTGAAATTAATATAGGGCCGAAATGTTAAACGGGCCCTTAACAGGGCAAAACTAATATCAGGTCAAATTACTAAGTGGGCCTTTAGCAAGAGGGCCCAAAAGCATAGTGTCCAGTTGACGGGCCGAATCTGATATGGGCCATAATTGAGCCCAAAGCCTCTTAAAGGGTCAGACCTGATCTGGGCCATAATTTGGCCCAGAACGTGGTAGGCCTTTAACGGGCCGGATCTCATATGGGCCACTATTAGTCCCGGAGCGTGGCAGGCCATTAATGGACCGAATCAAATATGGGCCGGCATTTGGCCCAAAACATGGCAGGCAGTTAATGGGCCGGCCTACTAGGGTCCTCAAAATCTTGTGGGCCTACAGGTGGGCCGGCCCATTAATATCGGCGAAATCTCGTGGGCCTTTAGCTGGGCCGACCCATTATGATCCGCAAGAATCTTGTGGGCCTTTACTTGGGCCGGCCCATTATGGCACACAAAAATCTTATGGGCCTTTACCTGGGCCGGCCCATTATGGCCCGCAAAATCTTGTGGGCCTTTAGCTGGGCCAGCCCATTATGGTCCGCAAAATCTCATGGGCCTTTAGCTGGGCTAGCCCATTATGGTCCGCAAAATCTTGTGGGCCTTTAGTTGGGCCGGACCATTTAAACTTGTTGGGTCGTGCCACGTGTCGACGTATCATAGGCGCCTTCTGTCTAGTGAGTGGATGACATCTGTCCCGACGATGAGCCGGCACGTGTTTCCTCTAGCCAATGATGATTTTACACGTGGAAAATCCCCATTGGTCGGGGCTGTTAACGGGTTATCGGATCCAAAACATGACCCGATAGCTTAACGGCGTTCCGTTACGGTGGATGCCACGTGTCGGTCACCCTTGATGAAAGCACTTCTGTGACGCGTGATTTATCATCATGGAAGTGGACACATCCGTGATGATAATTTTGGTAATGTCATGGAACACTTCTACGACAAAACAGGTATGACTATCTTGATTCTGTCATAAATTTGTCATGGATGTACATGCATGACAAAAAAAGCAACCTACTATGACAAACACGTATCATCACGGAAGTGTATTTTTTTCTAGTGATAGCATTAAACTTTTGGGTCCAAATAAGTCCATTACGGAATAGCGCATACACTAGGGTTTAAGCTTCTGTCACTCACGCAACCCATCATCTAATAACTACTCCACAATGCATTCCCTTAGGCCCAAATATGGCGAAGTGTCATGTAGTCGATGTTCACATGACACCACTAAGGGAATCACAACATACATACTATCAAAATATCGAACACATATAAAATTCACATGATTACTTGCAACAAGATTTCTCCCGCGACCTCAAGAACAAAAGTAACTACTCACAAATGATAATAATGCTCAAGATCAGAGGGGTATTAACTAGAATAATGGATCTGAACATATAATCTTCCACCAAATAAACCATATAGTAATCAACTACAAGATGTAATCAACACTACTAGTCACCCACAAGTACCAATCTATAGTTCTGGTACAAAGATTGAACACAAGAGATGAACTAGGGTTTGAAAGGAGATGGTGTTGTTGAAGATGTTGATGGAGATTGCCCTCACCAAGATGGGAGAGTTGTTGATGATGATGATGACAATGATTTCCCCCTCCGGGAGGGAAGTTCCCCCGGTGGAATCGATCCGCCGGAGGGCAAAAGTGCCCCTGCCCAAGTTCCGCATCGAGATGGCGGCGCTTCATCCCGAAAGTCCTCTCCTTATTTTTTCTAGGTCAAAATGACGTATATACTAGAAGATGGGCACCGGAGGTGGGCTAGGCTGAGCACAACCCACCAGGGCGCGCTTGGGAGGCCTGGCGCGCCCTTGTGTCTTGTGCTCACCAGGTGGCCCCCTCCGATAGTTATTTGCTCCAGTATTTTTCATATATTCCATAAAAATTCCTTGTGAAGTTTCAGCTCATTTGGAGTTGTGAAGACTTGGTAGCCTGACATAGCTTTTTCAGGTCCAAATTTCCAGCTGCCGGAATTCTCCCTCTTTGTGTGAACCTTGCATATTATGAGAGAAAATGCATTAGAATTACTCCAAAAAGCATTACTACGCATAAAAACATTATAAATAACAGTAGGTAAACATGATGCAAAATGGACGTATCAACTCCCCCAAGCTTAGACCTCGCTTGTCCTCAAGCGAAAACCGAAATCGAAAAACATGTCCACATGCTTAGAGAGAGAGGTGTCGATAAAAACAAAATACGGACATAGAAGCATCATGTATATTATTATAACAACATAAAACTTCTATTATAGAACTTTTATCATAGACTTCTCATGAATAAGTAAAATTTTGTCCCAACATCAAAGTATAAAACATAAACTCTATTGGAAACCAACAAACTATGTTCTCAGTCAACTTTGCAATTACAATTCATCATCTTTTCAGGAAGGGTCACGTATCGGAGCCTTTAGGCATGTCCACATAATCAACCATCATATAGTCTTCTATGATTGCTAACACTCACCACATACACATGAGCAAAATGTTTCAATCGGACACATAGAAAGATAGGGGCTTATAATTTCGCCTCCCAATGTATTCACCTCAAGGGTGATGTCAACAATAATAATTCATGCTACCCATATCCAACTGGATATATGTGCCTAGATATTTCCTCACCACATGATGCTTGCCAAAAGAGAAAAATAAAAAAGGAATAAAGAGAAAAACTTTGACTCTTGCATGGAAGTAAATACATAAAAGTAAAAGATAGGCCCTTCGCAGAGGGAAGCAGAGGTTGCCATGTGCTTTTTGTTTGCATGCTCAATTCCATAGTGCAAAAGAATGTCACATTATATTGCCCCTGATGAGAGCAACCTTTATTATGCAGTCTTCCGCTTTTATTCTTTGCCATCACAAGTTCATACAATGCTCAAGTTTCTCTTACACTAAATGATCTAACACTTTTAGAAGCAATTTTTATCGCCTTATTGCACCGATGACAACTTACTTGAAGGATCTTACTCAATCCTTATGTAGGTATGGTGGACTCTTGAAAATAAGATTTGGGTTTAAGGGTTTTTGGATGCACAAGTAGTATCTCTACCTGGTGCGGAACTTTTGGCTAGCAAAGATGGGGGGCAAGCACCACATGTTGAAGGATCTATGTCAATATAACTTCTATGTGAATATGAACAAACATAAATAATTATATTGTCTTTCTTGTCCAACGTCAACAATTTTGGCATATAATATTTTGATGGGGGCTCACAATCACAAAAGATTTCCAAGATAGTGTATTTTCATGTGAATCTTCCCTTCCCTTATTAATTCTTTCATGAATTGCATCATTGACCAATGCTATGTTTGTCAATCTCCAATAAAAATTTCTACTTATACTTTTCCTTATGTGGTGTCATTACTTACCATAATATTACCATATGATCTATTTCATTTATTTCATTTCGTTTTTATTGAACATGAAAGTAAAAAGAACAAAACTTCAAACTAAACTTTATTATATATTTTGCACATGATTACAAATATAGATCACTAAGCAAACTCTCGAAAAGAAAGGATCTAACTAAACTTTTATTCATCTAAAGCAAAAGATACCTACAGATCGAACTAAGGTAAATAAAGGCAAAAGGTAGTGGAGGTGATACGATACCGGGGCACCTCCCCCAAGCTTGGCGCAAGCCAAGGGCAGTGCCCATACCCTATACTCAGTTTTCTTTTGGTGATGAAGAAGGAAGTGGTGGTGATGAAGTGGTAGCGATCTTGTCCTTCATGATCAAGAGATTCTCCAATCTACGAATGACGCTCCGGAGGGTGATGATGTGCTCTTACAATAGAATATTTTCATGGGTGAGATATTTATTTTGCACACGAACCGTTTAGATGATCTGAAAAGCTTCGATCTCGGTGGGGGTGAGATGATCATAGTAAGGTTTAAGGATATCTTCTTCCTCCTCCTCGGCAGGCCAGACGTGCTCAACCACCGACGATTGATATCCGGTAGCCTCCTTGCTCGTGTCCCCTTTGACAGCTTCTACGGGCTCTTCTCTCTTCAGCTCAATCTTCATCAACCAAGCATCCTCTTCCATGTTGTTGGAGGAAGAACAAGACATGATGCCTGGCTCAACAGATCTGACCGAAAGCAGCAAGAAAAGAAAAGAAAATATTTCTCTGCGATACGGTGGTCAATAGGCTCGGAGGGTATATAAAGATTTTTTATCTTGGGAAACAAGCAAATGGAAGAAAAACGGAGTCCGGAAGGAACCCGAGGTGGGCACAACCCACCTGGGTGCGCCTCGTAAGCCAGGCGCGCCCTGCTGTCTTGTGCCCACCAGGCGTGCCTTCCTGGTTATTTCTTATTTTCCTAATTTTTGTTATATTCCAAAACGGACAAAAAATATTTTTGCATATTTTTTGGAGTCCGTTTACTTATCGTATCATGTACCTCCTTTTTCCACGATTCTGGAGTGTTTCAGAAGGTTTCTTTTATGTGTTCTTCCGGTGTCATAGTTTGGATAATATTGCTTTCAACATTAATGGGCGTACCTGAGATATAATGTTTTATTCGTTGCCCATTAACAACCTTCGGGTTAGTACCTTCAGCATTATTTATTTTGATAGTTCCAGATTGACAAACCTCCTCGATAACATTGGGTCCTTCCCATTTGGAGAGGAGTTTTCTTGCAAAGAATCTGAAATGAGAGTTGTACAAAAGAACATATTCTCCAACTTTGAACTCAGACTTTTGGATTTTTATCATGACATCTTTTAACTTTTTCTTTAAATAACTTGGCATTTTCATAAGCTTGGGTTCTCCATTCATCTAATGAGCTGATATCAAATAACCTCTTTTCACCGACAAGTTTGAAACCATAGTTGAGTTCTTTAATTTCCCAATAAGCTTTATGTGCTAACTCAAGAGGAAAATGACAAGCTTTTCCATAAACCATTTTATAAGGAGACATACCCATATGACTTTTATATGCTATTCTATAAGCCCAAAGTGCATCATCTAATTTCTTAGACCAATTCTTCCGGGACCTATTGACAGTCTTTTGTAAAATTAATTTTATTTCTCTATTGCTAAGTTCAATGTGACCACTAGACTGAGGATGATAGGGTGATGCAATTCTATGGTTAACATCATACTTAGCAAGCATTTTACAGAAAGCACCCTGAATAAAGTGTGAACAACCATCAGTCATTAAATATCTAGGGACTCCAAACCTTGGGAAAATAAATTCTTTAAGCATTTTAATAGAGGTGTTGTGATCAACACTACTACTTGGAATAGCTTCTACCCACTTAGTAACATAATCAACAGCAACCAAAATATGTGTATACCCATTAGAGGAAGGAAAAAATCCCATGTAATCAAATCCCCAAACATCAAATGTTTCAACAACAAGTGAATAATTCATAGGTATTTCTTGACGCTTACTGAGGGAGTCCTGGATTAGGGGGTCTCCGGACAGCCGGACTATATCCTTTGGTCAGACTATTGGACTATGAAGATACAAGATTGAAGACTTCGTCTCGTGTCCGGATGGGACTCTACTTGGCATGGAAGGCAAGCTAGGCAATATGGATATGTATATCTCCTCCTTTGTAACTGACCTTGTGTAACCCTAGCCCCCTCCGGTGTCTATATAAACCGGAGGGTTTTAGTCCGTAGGACAACATACAATCATACCATAGGCTAGCTTCTAGGGTTTAGCCTCTCCGATCTCGTGGTAGATCAACTCTTGTAATACTCATATCATCAAGAATAAATCAAGCAGGACGTAGGGTTTTACCTCCATCAAGAGGGCCCGAACCTGGGTAAAACATCGTGTCCCCTGCCTCCTGTTACCATCCGCCTTAGACGCACAGTTGGGGACCCCCTACCCGAGATCCACTGGTTTTGACACCGACATTGGTGCTTTCATTGAGAGTTCCTCTGTGTCATCGCCGTTAGGCTTGATGGCTCCTACGATCATCGATAGCGATGCAGTCCAGGGTGAGACTTTTCTCCCCGGACAGATCTTTGTGTTCGGCGGCTTCGCACTGCGGGCCAACTCTCTTGGCCATCTGGAGCAGATTGAAAGTTACGCTCCTGGCCACCAGGTCAGGTTTGGAAGCTTAAACTAAATGGCCGATATCCGCAGAGACTTGATCTTCGACGGATTCGAGCCCCTGCCTTGTGCGCCACGAGGTCACGATGAGTACGATTTAGCTCTACCATCGGACAGTGTTCAGAAGATCGCACCGGCAGCCACTCCGAGCCTCAATTTGGAGCCAGTTGCGCCGTCCACGGATAGGTGGATAGACCCCGTCACAGAGGTCGTATCCTCAGTGGCGATCGAGCCAAATATCGACCTTACCCTTCACGAGAGCCGTGTTGCTAAACTGCCGGATCCTTCTCCGGCCACGGACTCCGAACCGCCTGCGCCCGTTCCTATCGAATCCGCTTGGGCGCCGATCATGGAGTTTACCTCCGCGGATATTTTTCAGCACTCGCCCTTCGGCGACATACTGAACTCATTAAGGTCTCTCTCCTTGTCAGGAGGATCCTGGACAAACTATGTCCGGCAGGATTGGGATGCAGATGACGAAGAAATTCGCCGCCCACACACCACCCACTTAGTAGCCATTGTCGACGACTTAACCGACATGCTCGACTTCGACTCCGAAGACATTGACGGTATGGACGACGATGCGTGAGACGAAGAGGAACCACTGCCCACAAGGCACTGGACAGCCACCTCATCATACGATATATACATGGTGGACACACCCAAAGAAGGCAATGGCGACGAGACAACGGAGGATGACCCCTCCAAGAAGCAACCCAAGTGCTGGCGTCAGTGGCGCCGCTCTAAGTACCGCCAAGGAAAAAGTGGTGATACCGGCACAGGAGATAATAGCACTCCGGACAGTGCCGAAGACGGCAACAATCCCCTCCAGCAAGATTTAGGGCAGGAGGATGGAGAAGCCAGCACTCCAGGGAGAGCAGCAGATGGATAGGCAGAGGATGACAATTACATGCCTCCCTCCGAAGACGAGGCAAGCCTCGACGATGACGAATTTGTCATGCCAGAGGATCCCGTCGAACAAGAGCGCTTCAAGCGCCGGCTTATAGCCACGGCAAATAGCCTAAAGAAAAAGCAGCAGCAGCTTCAAGCTGATCAAGATTTGCTAGCTCACAGATGGACTGAGGTCCTGGCGGCCGAGGAATATAAACTCGAACGCCCCTCCAAGAGTTACCCAAAGTGCAGGTTGCTACCCCGGCTGGAGGAGGAAGCACCATCCTCGGCGTATGACGCGGCTGATCGGCCACCTCACAGCCGCGATAGAGAGGAATTCCAGCCAAAAGCTCAGCCCGCACCCCGATGCCATTCAAATAAAAAGGCAGGGAGAAATACGCCAGACCTGTGAGACGTATTGGAGGACAAAGCAAAACACGCATGATCGATCTACGGATCACAAGGGCGCGCCACTATGCAAGACGATAATCATCACGCCGGATACAGTAAAAGTAAGTCCGGTCGGGCCGAACACAGTGGCCAAGACTCATTTGAGCTGCTCGCGATATAGCCCAGTATAGAGGCGCTGTGCTACGTCTTGAGCTTGCGTTGGTTTTGCCCGAAGAGGAAAGGATGATGCAGCAGAGTAGCGTAAGTATTTCCCTAAGTTTTTGAGAACCAAGGTATCAATCCAGTAGGAGCCCACGCTCAAGTCCCTCGTACCTGCACAAAGCGATAGCTACTCGCAACCAACGCGATTAGGGGTTGTCAAGCCCTTCACGGTCACTTACGAGAGTGAGATATGATAGATATAATATTTTTGGTATTTTTGGTATAAAGATGCAAAGTAAAAAGTAAAAAGCAAAGTAAAAAGCAAAACAAGATTAAAGTGATGGAGATTGATATGATGAGAATAGACCCGGGGGCCATAGGTTTCACTAGTGGGTTCTCTCAAGAGCATAAATATTCTACGGTGGGTGAACAAATTACTGTTTAGCAATTGACAGAATTGAGCATAGTTATGAGAATATCTAGGCATGATCATGTATATAGGCATCACGTCCGTGACAAGTAGATCGAAACGATTCTACATCTACTACTATTACTCCACTCATCGACCGCTATCCAGCATGCATCTAGAGTATTAAGTTAAAAATAGAGTAACGCCTTAAGCAAGATGGCATGATGTAGAGAGATAAATTCATGCAATATGAAATAAACCCCATCTTGTTATCCTCGATGGCAACGATACAATACGTGCCTTGCTGCCCCTTCTGTCACTGGGTAAGGACACTACAAGATCGAACCCAAAGCTAAGCACTTCTCCCATGGCAAGAACTACCAATCTAGTTGGCCAAACCAAACGGATAATTCGAAGAGACTTGCAAAGATAACCAATCATACATAAAAGAATTCAGAGAAGATTCAAATATTATTCATAGATAGACTTGATCATAAACCCACAATTCATCGGTCTTAGCAAACACACCGCAAAAAGAAGATTACATCGAATAGATCTCCACAAGAGAGGGGGAGAGCTTTGTATTGAGATTCAAAGAGAGAGAAGAAGCCATCTAGCTACTAACTATGGACCCGAAGGTCTGAGGTAAACTACTCACACTTCATCGGAGGGGCTAGGATGATGTAGAAACCCTCCGTGATGACGGCCCTCTTCCGACGGAGCTCCGGAACAGGCCCCAAGATGGGATCTCGTGGATACAGAAAGTTGCGGCGGTGGAATTATGTTTTTGGCTCCTGTTCTGATTGTTTGGGGGTACGTGTGTATATATAGGAGGAAGAAGTACGCCGGAGGAGCAACGAGGGGCCCACGAGGCAGGGGGCGCGCACTAGGGGGGCCCCCACCCTTGTGACCGCCTCTTTTGTTCCTTGGAGCAGGGTCCAAGTCTCCTGGATCACGTTCGGTGAGAAAATCACGTTCCCGAAGATTTTATTCCGTTTGGACTCCGTTTGATATTCCGTTTATCCGAAACACTGAAATAGGCAAAAAACAGCAATTCTGGGCTGGGCCTCCGGTTAATAGGTTAGTCCCAAAAATAATATAAAAGTGGAAAATAAATCCCAATATAGTCCAAAACAGTAGATAATATAGCATGGAGCAATCAAAAATTATAGATACGTTGGAGACGTATCAGGCATCCCCAAGCTTAATTCCTGCTCGTCCTCGAGTAGGTAAATGATAAAAAGAGAATTTTTGATGTGGAGTGCTACTTGGCATAATTTCAATGTAAATCTTCTTAATTGTGGTATGCATATTCAGATTAGAAAGATTCAAGACAAAAGTTTTTATTGACATAATAATTAATAATACTTCAAGCATACTAACAAAGCAATTATGTCTTCTCAAAATAACATGGCCAAAGAAAGTTATCCCTACAAAATCGTATAGTCTGGCTATGCTCCATCTTCACCACAAAAAGTATTTAAATCATGCACAACCCCAATGACAAGCAAAGCAATTGTTTCATACTCTAACTTTTTCAAAACTTTTTCAATCTTCACGCAATACATGAGCATGAGCCATGGATATAGCACTATAAGTGGAATAGAATGGTGGTTGTGGAGAAGACAAAAAGGAGGGGAAGATAGTCTCACATCAACTAGGCGTATCAACGGGCTATGGAGATGCCCATCAATAGATATCAATGTGAGTGAGTAGGGATTGCCATGCAACGGATGCACTAGAGCTATAAATGTATGAAAGCTCAACAAAAGAAACTAGTGGGTGTGCATCCAACTTGCTTGCTCATGAAGACCTAGGGCAATTTGAGGAAGCCCATTATCGGAATATACAAGCCAAGTTCTATAATGTAAAATTCCCACTAGTATATGAAAGTGACAACATAAGAGACTCTATATGAAGAACATGGTGCTACTTTGAAGCACAATATATGAGACTCGCTATATCATGGTGCTACTTTGAAGCACAAGTGTGGAAAAAAGGATAGTAGCATGCCCCTTTTTATTTATTTTATTTTTGGGCCTTCTTTTTTTGGCCTTTCTCTTTTTTTATTGGGACAATGCTGTATTGAATGATGATCATCACACTTTTATTTACTTACAACTCAATGATTACAACTCGATTCTAAAACAAAGTATGACTCTATATGGATGCCTCCGGCGGTGTACCGGGATATGCAATGAATCAAGAGTGAGAAGTATGAAGAAATTATGAACGGTGGCTTTGCCACAAATACTTATGTCAACTACATGATCATGCTAAGCAATATGACAATGATGAATGTGTCATGATGAACTAGATGGTGGAAAGTTGCATGGCAATATATCTCGGAATGGCTATGGAAATGCCATAATAGGTAGGTATGGTGGCTGTTTTGAGGAAGGTATATGGTAGGTGTATGATACCGGTGAAAAGTGCACGGTATTAGAGAGGCTAGCAAAGGTGGAAGGGTGAGAGTGCGTATAATCCATGGACTCAACATTATTCATAAAGAACTCATATACTTATTGCAAAAATCTAGAAGTTATCAAAGCAAAGTATTACGCGCATGCTCCTAGGGGGATAGATTGGTAGGAAAAGACTATCGCTCGTCCCCGACCGCCACTCATAAGGAAGACAATCAATAAACAAATCATTCTCCGACTTCGTTACATAACGGTTCACCATACGTGCATGCTACGGGAATCACAAACCTTAACACAAGTATTCTTTAAATTCACAACTACTCAACTAGCATGACTTTAATATTATCACCTCCATATCTCAAAACAATTATCATGCTTCAATCTTTTCTTAGTATTCAACACACACAAAAGAAAGTTTCATAAATCTTGAATACCAAGCATATTATTATTAAGCAAATTGCCATGTTATTAAGAGACTCTCAAAATAATTTAAGTGAATCATGAGAGATCAATAATTTCTTTAAAACAAATCCACCACCGTGCTCTAAAAGATCTAAGTGAAGCACATAGAGCAAAATTATAACGCTCAAAAGATATAAGTGAAGCACATAGAGCAAAATTATCTAGCTCAAAAGATATAAGTGAAGCACATAGAGCAAAACTACTTAGCTCAAAAGATATAAGTGAAGCACATAGAGTATTCTATCAAATTTTAATTCATGTATGGCTCTCTCAAAAGGTGTGTATAGCAAGGATGATTGTGGCATACTAAGATACAAAGACACAAATAATACAAGACGCTCCAAGCAAAACACATATCATGTTGGTGAATAAAAATATAGCTCCAAGTAAATTACCGATGGAAGTGGACGAAAGAGGGGATGCCTTCCGGGGAATCCCCAAGCTTTGACTTTTTGGTGTCCTTGGATTATCTTGGGGATGCCATGGGCATCCCCAAGCTTAGGCTCTTGCCACTCCTTGTTCCATGGTCCATCAAAAGAATTCACCCAAAACTTGAAAACTTCACAACACAAAACTCAAAATAGAAAACTCGTGAGCTCCGTTAGCGAAAGAAAACAAAAGACCACTTCGAGGTGCTGTAATGAACTCATTCTTTATTTATATTGGTGTTAAACCTACTGTATTCCAACTTCTCTATGGATTATAAACTATTTTACTAGCCATAGATTCATCAAAATAAGCAAACAACACACGAAAAACAGAATCTGTCAAAAACAGAATAGTCTGTAGTAATCTGTAGCTAGCGCAAGATCTGGAACCCCAAAAATTCTAAAATAAATTGCTGGACGTGAGGAATTTATCTATTAATCATCTACAAAAATAATTAACTAAATAGCACTCTTCAAATAAAAATTACAGCAGTTCTCGTGAGCGCTAAAGTTTCTATTTTTTACAGCAAGTTCAACAAGACTTTCCCCAAGTCTTCCCAACGGTTCTACTTGGCACAAACACTAATTAAACACAAAAAACACAACCAAAACAGAGGCTAAATAATTTATTTATTACTAATCAGGAGCAAAAAGCAAGGAATAAAAATAAAATTGGGTTGCCTCCCAACAAGCGCTATCGTTTAACGCCCCTAGCTAGGCATAAAAGCGAGGATAGATCTAGGTATTGCCATCTTTGGTAGGCAATCCATAAGTGGCTCTCATGATAGTTTCATAAGGTAATTTTATTTTCTTTCTTGGAAAGTGTTCCATGCCCTTTTAATATGGAAATTGAAATCTAATATTCCCTTCCTTCATATCAATAATCGCACCAACCGTTCTAAGGAAAGGTCTACCAAGAATAATAGGGCAAGAAGGATTGCAGTCTATATCAAGAACAATGAAATCTACAGGCACATAATTCCTATTTGAAACAATAAGAACATCATTAATCCTTCCCATAGGTTTCCTAATAGTGGAATCCGCAAGATGCAAGTTTAGAGAGCAAGCATCAAAGTTACGGAAATCTAGTAAATTACACAAAGTCTTGGGAATAGTAGAGACACTAGCACCCAAATCACACAAAGCATAAAACTCATGATCTTTAATTTCAATTTTAATAGTTTGTTCCCACTCATCATAGAGTTTTCTAGGTATAGAAACTTTCAACTCAAGTTTTTCTTCATAAGATTGCATCAAGGCATCAATGATATGTTCGGTAAAGGCTTTATTTTGACTATAAGCATGTGGAGAATTTAGCACGGATTGCAACAAGGAAATACAGTCAATTAAAGAGCAACTTTCATAATTAAATTCCTTGAAATCCAATATAGTGGGTTTAGCAACATCTAGATTTTTATTTCTTTCAATCCCACTTTCATCAATTTCATCATTAAGATCTAAATACTCCGAATTTTTAGAACGCCTTCTAGGTAAAGGAAGATCATATTCAGTTTCATCAAGATTAATATTGCAAAATAAAGATTTAATACGGGACACATCAATAACTTTTAGATCTTCATCTTGATTTTCATAGGAATTGGAGGAACACGCTTTAATAAAGGCATCTTTGGAAGCACGCATCCTAGCGGTTCTTTCCTTACACTCATCAAGTGAAATTCTCATGGCTCTTAGAGACTCATTGATATGATGCTTAGGTGGAATAGATCTAAGTTTCAAAGAATCAACATCAAGAGCAATTCTACCAACGTTCCTAGCCAAATCATCAAGCTTAAGCAATTTTTCTTCAATCATAGCATTAAAATTCTTTTGCAAAGAAATAAATTCTTTAATATTAGATTCAAAATCAGAGGGCATCTTATCATAATTTCCATAAGAGTTATTGTAGGAATTCCCATAATTATTAGAAGGATTACTAGGATATGGCCTAGGATTAAAATTTCCTCTATAAGCGTTGTTACCAAAATTATTCCTACCAACAAAATTCACATCCATAGATTCATTGTTATTCTCAATCAAAGTAGACAAAGGCATATCATTAGGATCAGAAGAAACACTCTTAGTAGCAAATAATTTCATAAGTTCATCCATCTTTCCACTCAACACATTAATTTCTTCTATCGCATGCACTTTTTTATTAGAAGATCTTTCAGTATGCCATTGAGAATAATTAACCATAATATTATCTAGGAGTTTAGTAGCATCTCCTAAAGTTATTTCCACAAAAGTGCCTCCCGCGGCCGAATCTAAAGATTTCAAGAAGCAAAATTCAATCCGGCATAATTTTTTTTGTATAATCATCCACAAATTCAAGCCATGAGTAGGGTAATTACGTATCATTAATTTCATTCTCTCCCAAGCTTGTGCAACATGTTCATGATCAAGTTGTTTAAAGTTCATAATATCGTTTCTAAGAGATATGATCTTAGCGGGAGGAAAATACTTAGAGATAAAAGCATCTTTGCACTTGTTCCATGAATCAATACTATTCTTAGGCAAAGACGAAAACCAAGCTTTAGCACCATCTCTAAGCGAAAAAAGAAATAGCTTCAATTTAACGACATCATTATTGACATCTTTTTTCTTTTGCATATCACATAAATCAACGAAGCTATTCAGATGAGTAGCGGCATCTTCACTAGGAAGGCCGGCGAATTGATCTTTCATAACAAGATTCAACAAAGCAGTATTAATTTCACAAGATTCAGCATCGGTAAGAGGAGCAATCGGAGTGCTAAGGAAATCATTATTATTGGTATTGGTGAAGTCACACAATTTAGTAGTATCTTGAGCCATCGCGACAAACAAGCAATCTAACACACGAGCAAACAAAAAGCAACGGGCAAAAAGAGGCAAATAGAGAGGGAGGATAGGGAGAGAGAGGGCGAATAAAACGGCAAGGGGGAATTGGGGGGAGAGGAAAACGAGAGGCAAATGGCAAATAATGTAATGCGAGAGATAGGGATTGCGATGGGTACTTGGTATGTTGACTTTTTGCGTAGACTCCCCGGCAACGGCGCCAGAAATCCTTCTTGCTACATCTTGAGCTTGCGTTGGTTTTCCCCGAAGAGGAAGGGATGATGCAGCAGAGTAGCGTAAGTATTTCCCTCAGTTTTTGAGAACCAAGGTATCAAACCAGTAGGAGCCCACGCTCAAGTCCCTCGTACCTGCACAAAGCGATAGCTACTCGCAACCAACGCGATTAGGGGTTGTCAAGCCCTTCACGGTCACTTACGAGAGTGAGATCTGATAGATATAATATTTTTGGTATAAAGATGCAAAGTAAAAAGTAAAAGCAAAACAAGATTAAAGTGATGGAGATTGATATGATGAGAATAGACCCGGGGGCCATAGGTTTCACTAGTGGCTTCTCTCAAGAGCATAAGTATTCTACGGTGGGTGAACAAATTACTGTTGAGCAATTGACAGAATTGAGCATAGTTATGAGAATATCTAGGCATGATCATGTATATAGGCATCACATCCGTGACAAGTAGATCGAAATGATTCTGCATCTACTACTATTACTCCACTCATCGACCGCTATCTAGCATGCATCTAGAGTATTAAGTTAAAAATAGAGTAACGCCTTAAGCAAGATGACATGATGTAGAGAGATACATTCATGCAATATGAAATAAACCCCATCTTGTTATCCTCGGTGGCAACGATACAATACATGCCTTGCTGCCCCTTCTGTCACTGGGTAAGGACACCGCAAGATCGAACCCAAAGCTAAGCACTTCTCCCATGGCAAGAACTACCAATCTAGTTGGCCAAACCAAACAGATAATTCAAAGAGACTTGCAAAGATAACCAATCATACATAAAAGAATTCAGAGAAGATTCAAATATTATTCATAGATAGACTTGATCATAAACCCACAATTCATCGGTCTCAACAAACACACCGCAAAAAGAAGATTACATCGAATAGATCTCCATAAGAGAGGGGGAGAACTTTGTATTGAGATTCAAAGAGAGAGAAGAAGCCATCTAGCTACTAACTATGGACCCGAAGGTCTGAGGCAAACTACTCACACTTCATCGGAGGGGCTAGGATGATGTAGAAGCCCTCCGTGATGACGACCCTCTTCCAGTGGAGCTCCGGAACAGGCCCCAAGATGGGATCTTGTGGATACAGAAAGTTGCGGCGGTGGAATTAGGTTTTTGGCTCCTGTTCTGATCGTTTGGGGGTACGTGTGTATATATAGAAGGAAGAAGTACGCCGGAGGAGTAACGAGGGGCCCACGAGGCAGGGGGCGCGCCCTAGGGGGGCGCCCCCCACCCTCGTGACCGCCTCTTTTGTTCCTTGGAGCAGGGTCCAAGTCTCCTGGATCACGTTCGGTGAGAAAATCACGTTCCCAAAGATTTTATTCTGTTTGGACTCCGTTTGATATTCTGTTTATCCGAAACATTGAAATAGGCAAAAAACAGCAATTCTGGGCTGGGCCTCCGGTTAATAGGTTAGTCCCAAAATAATATAAAAGTGGAAAATAAAGCCCAATATAGTCCAAAACAGTAGATAATATAGCATGGAGCAATCAAAAATTATAGATACGTTGGAGACGTATCACGGGTCCATAAGGAAACTAAGGGATATTAATGCCTCCTTTTAATAGAGAACTAGAACAAAGCATTTGTCAGATTCGGGGCTCCGCAGACCCAAGAAAGGTTCAAACTCTGGGCGTGTGCGAAGACCTCTACCTATCCAGCCTACCAGCCCGTCGCCCCATGGCCTAGCTCGATGAACAAGGAAGAAGGTGGACATGGCAGTTTTACCCAGGTTCGAGCCACCTTGCGGTGTAAGACCCTACTCCTGGTTTGTGGTGGATTGTCCTCATGAGGGGCTGAGGATGAACTAGTACAAGGGATGAACAACCTCACGAGGTCAGCTCTGGTGAGGTTGGAAAGGATCCGATCCCCTCTATGGTGGTGGCTAACCTATACTTATAGTGGCCTCGGTCCACTTCCCCCAAAACGTAGGCGGGAAGGGATCCCACAGTGGCCAATTTGAAAGGGACAAGTGTCAAGTAGTACATCTTATCCTGACGAAAGGTGGTCTTCGCATGCAAAGCTTCTCGTCGTGACGCTACGGTGCGCTCGGCGATGACATCCGTCCTGCCGTCCTAGCGGTCTTGGTCTCGTTGCACCGGAATGAAAACCTTTGCCTGAGTCCTCGGGAACCCACATCTGTCCTTTCCTCCTTAGCACCGAAGAGGAGACTGCCTCCTCTGCGCCCATTGGCGCCCGCCTGCCTTGGCCGTTGAGGGAGTCCTGGATTAGGGAGTGTTCGGGTGGCCGGACTATACCTTCAGCCGGACTCCTGGACTATGAAGATACAAGATTGAAGACTTTGTCCCGTGTCCGGATGGGACTTTCCTTGGCGTGGAAGGCAAGCTTGGTGATGCGGATATTCAAGATCTCCTACCATTGTAACCGACTCTATGTAACCCTAACCCTATCCGGTGTCTATATAAACTGGAGGGTTGTAGTCCGTAGGCAATCAACTCCATATACAACAATCATACCGTAGGCTAGCTTCTAGGGTTTAGCCTCCTTGATCTCGTGGTAGATCTACTCTTGTACTACCCATATCATCAATATTAATCAAGAAGGACGTAGGGTTTTATCTCCATCAAGAGGGCCCGAACCTGGGTAAAACATCATGTTCCCTGCCTCCTGTTACCATCCGGCCTAGACGCACAGTTCGGGACCCCCTACCCGAGATCCGCCGGTTTTGACACCGACAGCCGTCATGGCTTGCATCATGGTAGCCTCATGAGGCTGGGTACCTGCATAGAAATCTCTGCACCTCTGGAGGTCGCCTGGGGAGGCCACCCCCTCAGGAGGTCTTGGCGTCGTCCGCCTCGCGAGGCTTGGCCCCTCGGGAGGGTCTTGTCTGGGCGGTCTTGTAGATGGGTTGTACCAGGCTGTCGATGGAGCCACACCGTGGGCTGCAGGCAGGCAAGTCTAGTACCCTGGTTCCCAGAACGCCGACAGTAGCCCCTGGGCCCAAGGCGTGCTCGAACTTGGCTTCGAGGCAAAGCCAAAGGTTAAGGGCAAAGAGCCGTGGGCCCCAATTGCCTGTGGGCCTGGCCAACGCGTGGCGCTTGATTGGACGTGGCGTCTCTGCTTCCCCACATGCCTCAGCAACTGCCCGGACTTGAAAACTGCTTGGCGCACGCACCCAAGCCATCATTGCCCTGCTATGCGCTTGCCTTCATCCTCTCCTCGTCCTTGCGAACTCACGCCCTCTTTGCCAGATTTCGCGACAGCCCCAATCCATCCTGCCGCCATGGCCCACAGAAAGAAGAAGGGCAAGACCCTGCGCCACGGAGCCCTCGCCGGGGCCGGAACCAGCGTTGAACCGGTTCATGGTGATCAACTAGGAGGGGCTGGACAAGGTCCGGCACGCCATCGCCGCCGATTCCAATGAGTGGAAGGCAACGAAGATCTGGCCTGCCTCCCGGACTTTAGCTAACATGGAGGCCACCGAAATCCCTCTTCATCTCCATGCTCTTTCCCCGGCCCGCTACCTCCGCTCTCTGATTTCTTCAACGTCGTGCTCTCGCACTACCAAATCCATGCGTTGCATCTGGATCCCGGATACATCGTCCTCCTCTCCTATTTCGCCTTCTTGTGCGAGGCCTTCATGGGCATTGCCCCGTCCGTGGCCATGCTTGCCACTTCTTCCCACTCCACTTGGTCGACAGCGAGCAACGCTCGGGGTTCGTGTCGCTTCAGGCGGTGGCGGCGACTGTAGGCTCCGACATTGAGTTCACGCTCCGCCCGGATGCGAGGGGGTTCCAAAAGTAGTGGGTGTATGTGGACGCCACTGTGCGCAGCCCCCTGCTCCTGGTTCCCTCTGCCCCCACGAAACCGAGCTCCGGGTGGGGGCACGCGAGGCTGGTAGATCCGTGGCTCATTCGAGTCATGTCCAAGCTAGCCAGCCTGAAGGAGGCGGGGGTGACAATGAATATGGTGGTGAGGGAGTTCACCCAGCGGTGCATCGCCCCGCTTCAGCGCCACTCCTGCCCGATGTGGGATTTTACTAGCCCTGCAGACAATATGAGACTCCAGCAGCCCGCTCTCCCTTCCAGCACCATGCGCGTAGTGCTCCACCTCCTGACTAGCGGAGAACCTACCGTGCTCGCTCTAGACGGATTCCCTCTTTACGATCACCCGAAGGGGGGAGCCTTCGCCAAGAAGATGTCGCGCTTCGACGAGTGGGGGATGCTCCCCGAGGGCCACGAGGGGCCTCGCGACAACCCCCTCTTAGCGATTCCCATACATGTAGGCCCCTAGGTGCATGCTCGTGAGGTGGCTGTGGGGGAGCGGGCACCATCAAGCACTCCTGAGGTGGCGTCCGCTCGCGCTCCTGAGGTGGCGACCCGTGGGGCGGACACCACCATTGATACGTCCATTTTGCATCATGTTTACCTACTATTATTTATAATGTTTTATGCATAATAAAGCTTTTTGGAGTAATTCTAATGCCTTTTCTCTCATAATATGCAAGGTTCACACAAAGAGGGAGAATTCCGGTAACTGGAAATCTGGACCTGAAAAAGCTACGTCAGGCTACCAATTCTGCACAACTCCAAATGAGCTAAAACTTCACGAGGAATTTTTATGGAATATATGAAAAATACTGGAGCAAATAACTACCGGAGGGGGACACCTAGTGAGCACAATACACCAGGGCGCGCCAGGCTCCCCAAGCGCGCCCTGGTGGGTTGTGCTCAGCCTAGCCCACCTCCGGTGCCCATCTTCTGGTATATAAGTCATTTTGACCTAGAAAAAAATAAGGAGAGGACTTTCGGGATGAAGTGCTGCCACCTCGAGGCGGAACTTGGGCAGGAGCACTTTTGCCCTCCGGTGGAGCGATTCCGCTGGGGGGAACTTCCCTCCCGGAGGGGGAACTTCCCTCCAAAAGGGGGAAATCATCGTCATCATCATCACCAACAACTCTCCCATCTTGGGGAGGGAAATCTCCATCAACATCTTCAACAGCACCATCTCTTCTCAAACCCTAGTTCATCTCTTGTGTTCAATCTTTGTATCGGAACTATAGATTGGTACTTGTGGGTGACTAGTAGTGTTGATTACATCTTGTAGTTGATTACTATATGGTTTATTTGGTGGAATATTATATGTTAAGATCCATTATGCTATTTAATACCCCTCTGATCTTGAGCATGATTATCATTTGTGAGTAATTTTGTTCTTGAGGTCACGGGAGAAATCTTGTTTCAAGTAATCATGTGAATTTTATATGTGTTCGATATTTTGATAGTATGTATGTTGTGATTCCCTTAGTGGTGTCATGTGAACATCGACTACGTGAAACTTCACCATATTTGGGCCTAAGGGAATGCATTGTGGAGTAGTTATTAGATAATGGGTTGCGAGAGTGATAGAAGATTAAACCCTAGTTTATGCGCTATTCCGTAAGGGACTAATTTGGACCCAAAAGTTTAATGCTATGGTTAGATTTATTCTTAATACTTTTCTCGTAGTTGCGGATGCTTGCGAGGGGGTTAATCATAAGTAGGAGTTTTGGTCAAGTAAGAACAACACTTAAGCACCGGTCCACCCACATATCAAATTATCAAAGTAGCGAACACAAATCAAACCAACATGATAAAAGTGACTAGATGAAATTCCCGTGTACCCTCAATAACACTTTGCTTATCATAAGAGACCGTTTTGGCCTGTCCTTTGCCTCAAAAGGATGGGGTACCTTGCTACACTTTTGTTACTATTATCGTTACTGGCTCGT
Source organism: Triticum urartu (assembly GCF_003073215.2). Lineage (NCBI taxonomy): Eukaryota > Viridiplantae > Streptophyta > Magnoliopsida > Poales > Poaceae > Triticum > Triticum urartu. The sequence goes on from NC_053028.1 coordinate 407,518,837, forward strand.
TACAAATTATCTTGCTATCAAACTACTCGTTACTCATAATTCCAGTGCTTGCAGAGAATACCTTGCTGAAAACCACTTGTCGTTTCCATCCGCTCCTCGTTGGGTTCGACACTCTTACTTATCAAAAGGACTACGATTGATCCCCTATACTTGTGGGTCATCACCATGCGCTCCTGAGGTGGCCACCCCAGCCCCGCAGGATGACTTTTGTTCCATTATCTTTAGTAGACCTTTCTTGAACACCGTTAATGCTAAAATAGATTGTGAGAAACAAACTGTCGATGTTAGCTTCTGTGATGAGTCTCATGAGTTCAATTTTTCCAAGTTTAGTAGAAAACCTCTTGAAAAATAATTTCCTAGTAAGGATGAAATTATTGGTCTTGCTTCTATTGATGTACCTCCTACTGATCCTTTAGAACAATATTTGCTAGACCATGAGAATGATATGCATATGCATGAAAGAAATGAAATAGAAAAGATTTTCTTTGAACAAGGTCCTCTGCTTAAACACAATTTGCCTATTGAAACTCTAGGAGGTCCTTCTCCACCTAAAGGTGATCCTGTGTTTGAATTAAAACAGTTACCTGACACTTTGCAAAGGGAAGTTCCACTTGTTTTTGATGATGATTGTGTAGAAGCCTTTGAAACACTTAAGAAAGCCTTGATTTCTGCACCTATCGTTCAACCACCTGACTGGAACTTACCTTTTGAAATTATTTGTTATGCTAGGGATTATGTTGTTGGTGCTATTCTAGGACAAAGATTTGATAAGAACTTAAATGTTATTCATTATGCTAGTAAAACTATAGACAATGTTCAGCGAAATTATGCTACTACTGAAACAGAATTCTTAGCAGTGGTGTTTGCTTGTGATAAATTCAGATCTTACATTGTTGATTCTAAAGTAATTGTTCACACTGATCTTGCTGCAATAAATATCTTATGGAAAAGAAAGATGACAAACCTAGGCTTATTCGATGGGTTCTCTTGCTACAAGAATTTGATTTGCATATCACTGATAGAAAAGGAGTGGAGAGCCCCGTAGCTGATAACCTGTCTAGGTTGGAGAATGTTCTTGATGACCCACTACCTATTGATGATAGTTTTCCTGATGAGAATTAACTGCAATAAATGTTTCTAATAGTACACCTTGGTATGCTGACTATGCTAACTATATTGTTGCTAAATACATACCCCTAGCTTTACTTACCAACAAAAGAAAAAAATATTCTATGATTTAAGACATTACTTTTGGGATGACCCACATCTTTATAAAGGAGTAGATGGTATTATTAGACGTTGTGTACGTGAGCATGAACAGGAACAAATCCTACGGAAATGTCACTCTGAAGCTTATGGAGGACATCATGCAGGAGACAGAACTGCTCACAAGGTATTGCAGCCTGGGTTTTATTGGCCTACTCTCTTCAAGGATGCTCGTAAGTTCGTCTTATCTTGTGATGAATGTCAAAGAATAGGTAATATCAGTAAGTGTCGGTGTCAAAACCGGCCGATCTCGGGTAGGGGGTCCCGAACTGTGCGTCTAAGGCGGATGGTAACAGGAGGCAGGGGACACGATGTTTTACCCAGGTTCGGGCCCTCTTGATGGAGGTAAAACCCTACGTACTGCTTGATTTATTCTTGATGATATGAGTATTACAAGAGTTGATCTACCATGAGATCAGATAGGCTAAACCCTAGAAGCTAGCCTATGGTATGATTGTATGTTGTCCTACGGACTAAAACCCTCCGATTTATATAGACACCGGAGGGGGCTAGGGTTACACTAGGTCGGTTACAAAGGAGGAGATATACATATCCGTATTGCCTAGCTTGCCTTCGACGCCAAGTAGAGTCCCGTCTGGACACGAGGCGAAGTCTTCAATCTTGTATCTTCATAGTCCAATAGTCCGGCTGTCCGGAGACCCCCTAATCCAGGACTCCCTCAGTAGCCCCTGAACCAGGCTTCAATGACGATGAGTTCGGCGCGCAGTGTTGTCTTCGGCATTGCAAGGAGGGTTCCTCCTCCGGATACACCATAGAAGAGTTTGAATGACATGATAGTGTCCGACCCTGCAAAATAAGTTCCACATACCACCGTAGAGAGAATAATATTTCCACAAATCTAATCTGCTGACACGTTTCGGCAACATGACATCATGCCATGGCTCGGTGATTATTCGAACCGTTTTTCTTTAACCAGCCCCGCACATAACGCGAGGCTGTTTCTTGACATGTCTTGTCAAAGCAGAGATCGCGTCCCCCTTATTACGGGATTCTCATCAATACGGGTGTGGGTAACCCAACCGCGCCATCAATTACGGTGCTTGGGGGATAAGCGAGTTTTACCAGGCTAGTGGGGGTGCATAGTTTCGGTCGCCCTTATAAGGGGATAAGGTTTAACCTTTTTCTACCCACGCCTTCTTCCTCCTTGCTCATCCATTCTTGCACACGCGAGCTCCAACGCCCAAGTCCACATCCTTCTCCTCAACCTTCTCCAAACATGTCCGGAGCGGGAGGCAAGTGGATGGCTTCCTCCATCACGGAGGGACACATCAAAAAGCTGCGCGGGGCTGGATACTTAGCCGCGAATATCGCGCATCGGCTGCCCGCTGCGGGGCAGATCGTCCCTACCCCGGAACCTCACGAGAGGGTAGTTTTCCTCCACCACTTCCTCCGCGGACTGGGGTTTCCCCTCCATCCATTCGTCCGCGGTCTCATGTTCTACTACGGGCTGGACTTTCATGATCTGGCCCCGAACTTCATCCTCAACATTTCGGCGTTCATCGTCGTGTGTGAGGCTTTCCTCCGCATCCGGCCCCACTTCGGCCTGTGGCTGAAGACCTTCAATATCAAGCCGAAGGTGGTGGGAGGCCAACAAGCGGAATGCGGTGGAGCCATGGTGGGCAAGATGCCCAATGTTATATGGCTCGAAGGCTCCTTCATGGAGACCATAAAGGGATGGCAATCGGCGTGGTTCTACATCACCGAGCCGCGCGACACCAACTGGGTGGTGGCCCCCGAGTTTCGATCCGGAATCCCCACACGGCTCACCTCCTGGAACGAGAAGGGCCTGTCCTGGGGTTCATCGGTGGAGCTGGACGGACTCCAGAAATGTATCTGGAATATGGCAAGCAAGAAGCTCAAGCTTGTCAACATAGTCCAGGTCATGCTCTTCCGCCGCATCCTCCCGTGTCAACAACGGGATTTTAACTTATGGGAGTTTGACCCGGCCCGGCACCAAACTCTAAGAGAGCTCTTAGACATGACGCACAAGGACGTCTGGAGGGTGCTGTTCAAGGGCACCGAGGTCCCTCCTTCTCTTACCGAGGACCGTGGGCTAAGCGTGAAGCGCTTAGCGCATTCGGTGAGTTCTATACATCCGGTAGGATATTTATTTCCCCTAGCTTAACCATGTGCGGGGTCTGAGATCCATGCCTTTGACAGGACTGGGTGGAGACGTCGGGGCAGATTAACTATCTGGCCCCTCTGCCCGAAGACACTGCGGACGCTCTCCTGATGGAGATGCTGACTCCGGCTCCTTACCAGGTGCCGGAGAAGACCAAGAAGAAGGCCAAGGGAACCCGAAAGAGTTCTCGGCGCCAGGTGGTATCGGACTCATCGTCCGATGACTCCGTGATGCACTCCTCCCCCAAGGATGAGGAGGAAGATGAAGATGCTCCCCCTCCAGTCGGGGGAGACAAGAAAAGGAAGGACGCCCCAACCGGGGGGGCCGAAGGGTCCAAGAAGGGAAGGACTCTCCTTCCGGACTACTCCACCACCACCGCCGAAGGCGAAGACGAGTGGCTGCTCAAGGCCAAGCCCCTGGCGAAGTCGTAAGTATTCGGATACCAGAGTAGCTCATAGCATACCTTTGTCGCACTGCTTCTCCTAACGCCGAATTATGATTATGCAGACCGCCCCGAGCCCGCATCGACGTATCCTCGTCGGACGGCTCCCTGGACTCATCGGATATGGATAGCGATCCACTTCCGACCGCCACCTCCCCTTGCCCTACGGACAACGCCGAGGTATTGTCTCAAGAGGCACCGGGTCGAGGGGAGACAGTCCCGGAGGCGCCTCAAGGCGGCCTTCCAAACTCCGGGAGCAGAGGGAGCAAGGCTCCCGAGGGCTCCGAGTTCGGCCCTCAGCCGAACACCGCGCCGGAACCTCCAGTGGTTCCGGACTCGGGCAGGCGGCGTCCTTCCAAAAGGGGCAAGACGCCTGTGACGGTGACCTTTGTCCATCCAGAGGCACCGGACAATCTGCTGGGAGCGCTTCGCAGCGCTTCCATCGACGAAGAGCACCGCACTATTATGAGTGCGGTGATCCAGAAGGTTCAGTCCGCCAAGAGCGGACTGACTGAAGCCTGTGCCAGCCTTCTAACACGCTTTGAGGTAAGTATTTGAAATATAGGAAAAATATTACCGCATAGAGAGTAGCCCCTGATGCTCTGTTTGGTGTTCAAAAAGAAAAGCCGAATAGAGGATCAACTAATATCTGCAGGAGTCTAATATAAGTATGTCTATATGCGTATGCAGGCTTCGCTGCTGACCTCTACCGCACTGACTGCGGAGGTCACCGTACTGAAGCAGGACCTCGAAGGGTCCAAGAAAGAGCTCGGCCTTGCCAAGAGGCAGCTCGAGGAGAACAAAGGTAAGTAATACCTGGTCTATAGATGTGTATATATACAAAAAGGATGTGATTGCAAAATGACAGGATCATCTTTAATTTGCCAGGGGCCACGACCGAGGTGGCAACCCTGAAGCAAGCGCTATCCGAGGCTGAAAACAAAGTGGCCCAGGAGCGCACCGAGCGGGAAAAACAAGAGGCACGGGTGGGCGAGGTGCAGCAAGAGCTCCATGCTCTCATGACGAAGCACGAGGCGTTGGAGCTTGACTTGAAGACACGAGAGTCTGAGCTTGCCGCGGCCCTTGAGAGTGCAAAGAGTGCCAAGGCCGAAGCCCACAAGGCCCTTCAGGAGATTGGTGCGATGAAGAAGATAGCGGCGGGTAAGGCATTCTATATGCAGAGCAAGCATGTGAAAGTAAATTACTTGTTACTTACCTGAGTCCGGAGCTCTCCAGGAGCATTCGCAGATATGCCCCGCAGCGTATCGGATGCCACACAGTTTTACCAGGCCGAGGAGGGAATCTCACGGAGAAGCTGTTCTGGTCTCAGTATACTGGGACCGAACACCCGATGCCTCTGAGCGACCAGCTGAAGCAACTGGTCGAGCTGCACAAGGGGGCCGAGCAGGCTATGAAGGGCTTTATAGTCCGGATGTGGCCTGGCGACGCCCTTCCCAATAGCTACTTCGGCCTGGTGAGGCGGCTTGTGGATGCCTGCCCACGGCTGGAAGTCATTAAGCGGTCCGTTTGCATCGAAGGTGCACGCCGGGCTTTCGCCCATGTCAAGGTGCAATGGGCCAAGATGGACGCCGTGAAGCTGGTGAAGGAAGGGCCGCCTGCGGGCAAGGAGTATCGCCACCCCGAGATGTACTATGAGGGTGTCCTGAAGGGTGCCCGTCTCGTAGCGGACGAGTGTACGAAAGATGTAATATTTGAGTAAACTTGCTCGTGTAATCCTGTATTATGAAAACTTGTTCATATGCGCTATGCAACGCTTGTTTGAATTTAAAATATTACCTTCTGTTTGGCTGTTTATCAAATCTGAGAGATGGCTAGTCGTCGGCTTCTGCCCCCATGCCACGAGTGCTGGGGTGTTCGGGATAAACCTGAGCACTCTTGTTCCCATTTTTGGGTCCTTCGAGGGAGGTGCTCAGCACAACGAACAAGGCAATCGGACTATAATGCGTTATCACTCTCACTTAGCCATAGAATTCTATAATTTTAAATTTCGGCGAAGCCCCTAGTATTCGGAAGGCCGAATTCGGGGCGCTATACACGCCTTAAGCCGGACAGGGCCGACTCCTCGCTCTAAGCGGCATAAGTCTTCAGGGACTTGAAACCTCTTGAACAGCGACCAGTCTCTCGCCTTATCATGACAGTCAGTTTTAGCTTTCTCTACTGAGGTGCTTAGCCCAGCAGAACCGGGGCACAATCGCAGTAGTTCTCCCAGTGCTACCTTAGCCGATATAGCGGAACGTAAGGTACCAAAACATGGGAGCCTGGCAAACCCAACTATTGACCCAAGACATGATTTGGAGCTGGTGCATATAATGCTATAAGTTCGGGGTGCCGCACTTTTGAAAGTGTTCGGGCTTCTCACGCCGTATTATGGGGTATGCTTAAGCCCCTAGCGTATTGGTCGTACCAGAGTGTACGGGTGCTAGATGTCATGAATGAACACACACACACACACACACATATAAATAAAAGGAAGAACGCAATAATAGTCTTAATGCTATGCATTGTTTATTCAAAAAGGTGCGTTAAAGCAGAATGATACAAGTAGTGCGATAAGCAAAGAGTAGGAATATTTGACATGTCCCTTCCAAGGGCAAGCTGAGAATGGTATTAAAGCAAGCATTTCACTCATTATTGTAATCCACCTGGGAGTTCCGTGGTGTGACGTAGCTTTCTGCCTCCTTGGTTGCTGCATCATGTGTTTGGCAATCATGCTGCCGGACAGGGTTTCCAGAGATTAAAGTCCTGAAAGAGAAAAATAATGAAGCAGGAAACCCCTAGTGCGGTTTAAGCCGCGTCTTGGAGCGTGCCGTAGTCGTGCCCCCCTCCCCGCCTGTGCCCATGGTATTTTTAATGCGTAATTATGTACACGTGGCACGAATTTCACCGTTTGGCTGGGACCGGGGTGGGGGCCGCATTGCTATGCGAGCTCGGAACGTGCTAGGCGGTCCTGTTGCCGATTACTCCGTGCGCGCTTAAAGGTGTCCGGGTCCTTAATCGCTGAACTAGTGGATTGCCTTAAGAGGCTGTTTTGCGCTTCTGCTGCGAGGGCCGCAGTGTGCTCCTCCGTGCGGAGAGAGCGCTCTGTGTTTCCATTGACTATGATGACCCCCCGAGGTCCTGGCATCTTGAGCTTGAGATATGCATAATGCAGTACCGCATTGAATGTCGCAAATGTGGTTTGCCCAAGCAGTGCATGGTAGCCACTGCGGAACGGGACTATGTCGAAGATTAACTCTTCGCTTTGGAAGTTACCCGGAGATCCGAAGACCACTTCCAGTGTTACTGAGCCTATGCAATGGGCCTCTACACCTGGTATGACGCCTTTAAAGGTCGTTTTTGTGGGTTTGATCCTTGAGGGGTCTATACCCATTTTGTGCACTGTGTCATGATAAAGTAGGTTCAGGCTGCTGCCTCCATCCATAAGGACTTGAGTGAGGTGAAATCCGTCAATGATTGGGTCTAGGACCAGTGCAGTGAATCTGCCATGACGGATACTAGTGGGGTGGTCCCTGCGATCGGAGGTGATCGGACAGGAGGACCATGGGTTGAACTTTGGGGAGACTGGCTCCAACGCATATACATCCCTGAGCGCACGCTTCCGCTCCCTCTTGGGGATGTGGGTTGCGTATATCATGTTCACCGTCCGCACTTGTGGGGGGAACCTCTTCTATCCTCCGGTGTTCGGCTGCCTGGGCTCCTCCTCGTCATCGCTATGCGATCCCTTATCTTTGTTTTCGGCATTTAACTTGCCGGCCTGCTTGAACACCCAACAATCCCTGTTGGTGTGGTTGGCTGGCTTGTCGGGGGTGCCATGTATTTGACACAAGCAATCGAGTATACGGTCCAAACTGGACGGGCCCGGAGTGCTTCTTTTGAATGGCTTTTTCCGCTGACCGGGTTTAGAGCCTTTGAATCCGGCATTGACTGCCGTATCCTCGGTATTGTCGCTGTTAATGCGGCGCTTATGTTTGTTGCGACGTGACCTGCCGTTGCCGTCCTTGGTATCCGAAGTACCATGGTTCTTTGATATGTTATTGCTGCGAGCCAACCAGCTGTCCTCTCCCGCACAGAAGCGGGTCATGAGTCTCGTGAGGGCTGCCATAGATTTTGGCTTTTCCTGGCCAAGGTGCCGGGATAGCCATTCATCGCGGATGTTGTGCTTGAAAGCTGCTAGGGCCTCTACATCCAGACAGTCGATGATTTGATTTTTCTTTGTTAGGAACCGTGTCCAGAATTGCCTGGCCGATTCCTCTGGCTGCTGAATCATGTGGCTCAAGTCATCGGCATCTGGTGGTCGCACATAAGTGCCCTGAAAGTTGTCGAGGAATGCGGCTTCCAGATCTTCCCAACAGCCGATGGACTCTGCTGGCAAGCTGTTGAGCCAATGTCGAGCTGGTCCTTTGAGTTTGAGTGGGAGGTATTTGATGGCGTGTAGGTCATCACTGCGGGCCATGTGTATGTGTAGGAGGAAATCCTCGATCCATACCGCAGGATCTGTTGTGCCGTCGAATGATTCTATATTTACGGGTTTGAAACCCTCTGGGATTTGATGATCCATTACTTCATCTGTGAAGCATAAGGGGTGTGCGGCGTGATACGTCTCCAATGTATCTATAATTTTTGATTGCTCCATGCTATATTATCTACTGTTTTGGACTATATTGGGCTTTATTTTCCACTTTTATATTATTTTTGGGACTAACCTATTAACCGGAGGCCCAGCCCAGAATTGCTGTTTTTTTGCCTATTTCAGTGTTTCGGATAAACGGAGTCCAAACGGAATAAAATCTTCGGGAACGTGATTTTCTCACCGAACATGATCCAGGAGACTTGGACCCTGCTCCAAGGAACAGAAGAGGCGGTCACGAGGGTGGGGGGCGCCCCCCTAGGGCGCGCCCCCTGCCTTGTGGGCCCCTCGTTGCTCCTCCGGCGTACTTCTTCCTCCTATATATACACACGTACCCCCAAACAATCAGAACAGGAGCCAAAAACCTAATTCCACCGCCGCAACTTTCTGTATCCACGAGATCCCATCTTGGGGCCTGTTCTGGAGCTCTGCCGAAAGAGGGCCGTCATCACGGAGGGCTTCTACATCATCCTAGCCCCTCCGATGAAGTGTGAGTAGTTTACCTCAGACCTCTGGGTCCATAGTTAGTAGCTAGATGGCTTCTTCTCTCTCTTTGAATCTCAATACAAAGTTCCCCCCTCTCTTGTGGAGATCTATTCGATGTAATCTTCTTTTTGCGGTTTGTTTGTTGAGACCGATGAATTGTGGGTTTATGATCAAGTCTATCTATGAATAATATTTGAATCTTTTCTGAATTCTTTTATGTATGATTGGTTATCTTTGCAAGTCTCTTCGAATTATCCGTTTGGTTTGGCCAACTAGAATGGTAGTTCTTGCCATGGGAGAAGTGCTTAGCTTTGGGTTCGATCTTGCGGTGTCCTTACCTAGTGACAGAAGGGGCAGCAAGGCACGTATTGTATCATTGCCATCGAGGATAACAAGATGGGGTTTATTTCATATTGCATGAATTTATGTCTCTACATCATGTCATCTTGCTTAAGGCGTTACTCTGTTTTTAACTTAATACTCTAGATGCATGCTGGATAGCGGTCGATGAGTGGAGTAATAGTAGTAGATGCAGAATCGTTTCGATCTACTTGTCACGGACGTGATGCCTATATACATGATCATGCCTAGATATTCTCATAACTATGCTCAATTCTGTCAATTGCTCAACAGTAATTTGTTCACCCACCGCAGAATACTTATGCTCTTGAGAGAAGCCACTGGTGAAACCTATGGCCCCCGGGTCTATTCTCATCATATCAATCTCCATCACTTTAATCTTGTTTTGCTTTTTTACTTTGCTTTTACTTTTTACTTTGCATCTTTATACCAAAAATACCAAAAATATTATATCTATCAGATCTCACTCTCGTAAGTGACCGTGAAGGGCTTGACAACCCCTAATCGCGTTGGTTGTGAGTAGCTATCGCTTTGTGCAGGTACGAGGGACTTGAGCGTGGGCTCCTACTGGATTGATACCTTGGTTCTCAAAAACTGAGGGAAATACATTCGCTACTCTACTGCATCATCCCTTCCTCTTCGGGGAAAACCAACGCAAGCTCAAGACATAGCAAGAAGGATTTCTGGCGCTGTTGCTAGGGAGTCTATGCAAAAAGTCAACATACCAAGTACCCATCGCAATCCCTATCTCTCGCATTACATTATTTTCCATTTGCCTATCTTTTTCATCTCCCCCAATTCACCCTTGCCGTTTTATTCGCCCTCTCTCTCTATCCTCCCTCTCTATTTGCCTCTTTTAGCCAGCTTGCTTTTTGTTTGTTCGTGTGTTAGATTGCTTGCTTGTCTCGCGATGGCTCAACCGAGATTTGGTGATCTTCACCTTAAAAGGTTAGAGGAGATCGAAACCAATGTTAGGAAGCTTATGGTTTTGCAATTTGAGCATAATAATTTCTTTAGAAATGAGCTTAAGGAACAAAAAAGTTTTATGAGTTATATGAATAAAGAGCTTGATGATATGTCTAAAGAATTTGAGGGTATAAGATCCCAAATTGCTCGTCTAGAAAAGATGACTGCTGAAATTTCGGACATGCAAGCCACCTTAGTTAATAAGATGGCTGCTAAACCGGATTCCTATGAAAATCAAGATGAAGATCTAAAAGTTATTGATGTGTCCCCTATTAAATCTTTATTTTGCAATATTAATCTTGATGAAACTAAATATGATCTTCCTTTACCTAGAAGGCGTTCTAAAAATTCAGAGTATTTAGATCTTAATGATGAAATTGATGAAAGTGGGATTGAAGGAAAAAAAATCTAGATGTTGCTAAACCCACTATATTGGATTTCAAGGAATTTAATTATGAAATTTTCTCTTTAATTGATTGTATTTCCTTGTTGCAATCCGTGCTAAATTCTCCACATGCTTATAGTCAAAATAAAGCCTTCACCGAACATATTGTTGATGCCTTGATGCAATCTTATGAAGAAAAACTTGAGTTGAAAGTTTCTATCCCTAGAAAACTCTACGATGAGTGGGAACCAACTATTAAAATTAAAATTAAAGATCATGAGTTTTATGCTTTGTGTGATTTGGGTGCTAGTGTCTCTACTATTCCCAAGACTTTGTGTGATTTACTAGATTTCCGTAACTTTGATGATTGCTCTCTAAACTTGCATCTTGCGGATTCCACTATTAAGAAACCTATGGGAAGGATTAATGATGTTCTTATTGTTACAAATAGGAATTATGTGCCCGTAGATTTCATTGTTCTTGATATAGATTGCAATCCTTCTTGCTCTATTATTCTTGGTAGACCTTTCCTTAGAACGGTCGGTGCGATTATTGATATGAAGGAAGGGAATATTATATTTCAATTTCCATTAAAAAGGGGCATGGAACACTTTCCAAGAAAGAAAATAAAATTACCTTATGAAACTATCATGAGAGCCACTTATGGATTGCCTACCAAAGATGGCAATACCTAGATCTATCCTCGCTTTTATGCCTAGCTAGGGGCGTTAAACGATAGCGCTTGTTGGGAGGCAACCCAATTTTATTTTTATGCCTTGCTTTTTGCTCCTGCTTAGTAATAAATACATTATTTAGCCTCTGTTTTGTTTGTGTTTTTTTGTGTTTAATTAGTGTTTGTGCCAAGTAGAACCGTTGGGAAGACTTGGGGAAAGTCTTGTTGAACTTGCTGTAAAAAACAGAAACTTTAGCGCTCACGAAAACTGCTGTCATTTTTATTTGAAGAGTGATATTTAGTTAATTATTTTTGCAGATGATTAATAGATAAATTCCTCACGTCCAGCAATTTATTTTAGAATTTTTGGGTTTCCAGATCTTGCGCTAGCTACAGATTACTACAGACTGTTCTGTTTTTGACAGATTCTGTTTTTCGTGTGTTGTTTGCTTATTTTGATGAATCTATGGCTAGTAAAATAGTTTATAATCCATAGAGAAGTTGGAATACAGTAGGTTTAACACCATTATAAATAAAGAATGAGTTCATTAGAGTACGTTGAAGTGGTCTTTTGTTTTCTTTCGCTAACGGAGCTCACGAGTTTTCTATTTTGAGTTTTGTGTTGTGAAGTTTTCAAGTTTTGGGTGAATTCTTTTGATGGATCATGGAACAAGGAGTGGCAAGAGCCTAAGCTTGGGGATGCCCATGGAACCCCCAAGATAATCCAAGGACACCAAAAAGTCAAAGCTTGGGGATGCCCCGGAAGGCATCCCCTCTTTCGTCCACTTCCATCGGTAATTTACTTGGAGCTATATTTTTATTCACCAACATGATATGTGTTTTGCTTGGAGCATCTTGTATTATTTGTGTCTTTATGTCTTAGTATGCCACAATTCATCCTTTCTGTACACACCTTTTGAGAGAGCCATACATGAATTAAAATTTGATAGAATACTCTATGTGCTTCACTTATATCTTTTGAGCTAGATAATTTTGCTCTATGTGCTTCACTTATATCTTTTGAGCTAGATAATTTTGCTCTATGTGCTTCACTTAGATCTTTTAGAGCACGGTGGTGGATTTGTTTTAAAGAAACTATTGATCTCTCATGCTTCACTTAAATTATTTTGAGAGTTCTTAATAGCATGGTAATTTGCTTAATAATAATATGCTTGGTATTCAAGATTTGTGAAACTTTCTTTTGAGTGTGTTGAATACTAAGAAAAGATTGAAGCATGATAATTGTTTTGAGATATGGAGGTGATAATATTAAAGTCATGCTAGTTGAGTAGTTGTGAATTTAAAGAATACTTGTGTTGAAGTTTGTGATTCCCGTAGCATGCACGTATGGTGAACCGTTATGTGATGAAGTCGGAGCATGATTTATTTATTTATTGTCTTCCTTATGAGTGGAGGTCGGGGACGAGCGATGGACTTTTCCTACTAATCTATCCCCCTAGGAGCATGCGTGTAATACTTTGCTTTGATAACTTCAAGATTTTTGCAATAAGTATATGAGTTCTTTATGACTAATGTTGAGTCCATGGATTATACGCACTCTCACCCTTCCACCTTTGCTAACCTCTCTAATCCCGCACACTTTTCGCCGGTATCATACACCTACCATATACCTTCCTCAAAACAGCCACCATACCTACCTATTATGGCATTTCCATAGCCATTCCGAGATATATTTCCATGCAACTTTCCACCATCTAGTTCATCATGACACATTCATCATTGTCATATTGCTTAGCATGATCATGTAGTTGACATAGTATTTGTGGCAAAGCCACCGTTCATAATTTCTTCAAACTTGTTACTCTTGATTCATTGCATATCCCGGTACACCGATATAGAGTCATACTTTGTTTTAGAATCGAGTTGTAATCATTGAGTTGTAAATAAATAAAAGTGCGATGATCATCATTTAATAGAGCATTGTCCCAAAAAAAGAGAAAGGCCAAAGAAAAAAAAGAAGAACCAAAAAAATAAATAAAAAAGGGGCAATGCTACTATCCTTTTTTTCCACACTTGCGCTTCAAAGTAGCACCATGAAATAGCGAGTCTCATATATTGTGCTTCAAAGTAGCACCATGTTCTTCATATAGAGAGTCTCATATGTTGTCACTTTCATATACTAGTGGGAATTTTACGTTATAGAACTTGGCTTGTATATTCCAATGATGGGCTTCCTCAAATTGCCCTAGGTCTTCGTGAGCAAGCAAGTTGGATGCACACCCACTAGTTTCTTTTGTTGAGCTTTCATACATTTATAGCTCTAGTGCATCCGTTGCATGGCAATCCCTACTCACTCACATTGATATCTATTGATGGGCATCTCCATAGCCCGTTGATACGCCTAGTTGATGTGAGACTATCTTCTCCTTTTTGTCTTCTCCACAACCACCATTCTATTCCACCTATAGTGCTATATCCATGGCTCACGCTCATGTATTGCGTGAAGATTGAAAAAGTTTTGAAAAAGGTAGAGTATGAAACAATTTCTTGGCTTGTCATCGAGGTTGTGGCATGATTTAAATACTTTGTGGGGAAGATGGAAGAGCATAGCCAGACTATATGATTTTGTAGGGATAACTTTCTTTGGCCATGTTATTTTGAGAAGACATAATTGCTTTGTTTAGTATGCTTGAAGTATTTATTTTTATGTCAATATAAACCTTTTGTCCTTGAATCTTTCAATCTGAATATTCCATACCACAATTAAGAGATTTGCATTGAAAATTATGCCAAGTAGCACTCCGCGCATTCAAAAATTCTCTTTTTTCATTTACCTACTCGAGGACGAGCAGGAATTAAGCTTGAGGGATGCCTGATACGTCTCCAACGTATCTATTAATTTTTGATTGCTCCATGCTATATTATCTACTGTTTTGGACTATATTGGGCTTTATTTTCCACTTTTATATTATTTTTAGGACTAACCTATTAACCGGAGGCCCAGCCCAGAGTTGCTGTTTTTTTGCCTATTTCAGTGTTTCGGATAAACAGAATATCAAACGGAGTCCAAACGGAATAAAATCTTCGGAAACGTGATTCTCTCACCGAACGTGATCCAGGAGACTTGGACCCTACTGCAAGGGATCAAACAGGTGGTCACGAGGGTGGGGGACGTGCCCCCCCTAGGGCGCGCCCCCTGCCTTGTGGGCCCCTCGGTGCTCCACCGACGTACTCCTTCCTCCTATATATACACATGTACCCCCAAACGATCAGAACAGGAGCCAAAAACCTAATTCCACCGCCGCAACTTTCTGTATCCACGAGATCCCATCTTGGGGCCTGTTCCGGAGCTCCGCCGGAAGAGGGCCGTCATCACGGAGGGCTTCTACATCATCCTAGCCCCTCCGATGAAGTGTGAGTAGTTTACCTCAGACCTTCGGGTCCATAGTTAGTAGCTAGATGGCTTCTTCTCTCTCTTTGAATCTCAATACAAAGTTCTCCCCCTCTCTTGTGGAGATCTATTCGATGTAATCTTCTTTTTTGCGGTGTGTTTGTTGAGACCGATGAATTGTGGGTTTCTGATCAAGTCTATCTATGAATAATATTTGAATCTTCTCTGAATTATTTTATGCATGATTGGTTATCTTTACAAGTCTCTTCAATTATCCGTTTGGTTTGGCCAACTAGATTGGTAGTTCTTGCCATGGGAGAAGTGCTTAGCTTTGGGTTCGATCTTGCGGTGTCCTTACCCAGTGATAGAAGGGGCAGCAAGGCACGTATTGTATCATTGCCATCGAGGATAACAAGATGGGGTTTATTTCATATTGCATGAATTTATCTCTCTACATCATGTCATCTTGCTTAAGGCGTTACTCTGTTTTTAACTTAATACTCTAGATGCATGCTGGATAGCGGTCGATGAGTGGAGTAATATTAGTAGATGCAGAATCGTTTCGATCTACTTGTCACGGACGTGATGCCTATATACATGATAATGCCTAGATATTCTCATAATTATGCACAATTCTATCAATTGCTCAACAGTAATTTGTTCACCCACCGTAGAATACTTATGCTCTTGAGAGAAGCCACTAGTGAAACCTATGGCCCCCGGGTCTATTGTCATCATATCAATCTCCATTACTTTTATATTGTTTTGCTATTTACTTTGCTTTTACTTTTTACTTTGCATATTTATATCAAAAATACCAAAAATATTCTATCTATCAGATCTCACTCTCGTAAGTGACCATGAAGGGCTTGACAACCCCTAATCGCGTTGGTTGCGAGTAGCTATCGCTTTGTGCAGGCACGAGGGACTTGAGCGTGGGCTCCTACTGGATTGATACCTTGGTTCTCAAAAACTGAGGGAAATACTTACGCTACTCTGCTGCATCATCCCTTCCTCTTCGGGGAAAACCAATGCAAGCTCAAGATGTAGCACTTGTCCATTTTAAAGAGGCATGGCATGGCAAAGTGCAACAAACAATACTACACATTAAGTGGAGCTCAATATGCAACGAGTTGAATACAGATGAAACACCACATTCGAATATTTAGTTCACTCTCGTTTAAGCCACTCAACAATATTAAATGTTGTTAAACATGGCAAGAGGTGAAGCATAATTAAACTACCTATCTAGGCATTTTAAATGAGTTCGGAAACAACAAACAACAATTCCGAAAAATCCCCGTATGCATATTTAGAAATTTAATGCAAACAACAATTTTAAATATTTTAAATGTTGTTAACATGATGCGGATGACATATACAAGTTTTTACGCAATTTTATGGAAATGTTGACAAGAGCAAGTTATGAAGCATTTGGTCACCATGGCGGAACGAAAAAGGGTACCACAGCAACATATCGGTTCCGGTAGCTCATAGAGATACTGATGCAAAAGGAAGTGTGGATCTACAAAACATGCAAAAGATGGAGGGGTGATCCCGGTTACCGGGTTCGCACGGGTCGACAACATGGCAAACAAGGAGGAACGTGCAATGACAACTCGGACACGATGCAAGCAAGTGGTGCATCTCATACAACACACATGCATTCGTTCACGGGCAGTCGTCTCGTCATTATACCTTTGAAGGATGCATTTTCGAAGCGAGTCGAGTTCGATGCGGTGTAGGGGAAGTAGACGTTCTCAGGACGGTCATGGTGGAAGTAGTGGCACACGTTTCGAAGAGGAACTTGACGGATTTGAATCCCTTCGGGGTTGTCGTGGTACTTGGCGGTCTCGGCGACGGTAGTCGTACATGTCCGGAGAGGAACTTGTCGTCTCCAAGTGGTCGAACTTGGCTTATCCGAAGTGTGCTTGGTGGATCCACGTAGTCGTACACGGGTCATAGAGGAACTTGGCACACCCTAGTGCCATCAACTACTTGGCGTTCCGAAACGAAGATGGCAAAGGGCCTCGGGGTGGTGGTGCAGCTCTACACCCCACAGGAGGAAGAGCTTGGGCAAGAGGCGTCCATGGTGGCCACTACAGCAGTGGTGGATGATGAAGCAGCGGTCCCGCGGTGCCGGGAATGGACACGGGAGGTGCGGATCCAGAGCCGGAAGGCGAGCTTCGGCCGGGTCCAGGGCGAGGACGACAGAGATTGCCCGTGGCAGGAGGCATGGTGAGGTCGTTGTGGGGAGCGGCAGGAGGCCAACACGAGCAGGGGATCGAGCTGGGCAATGGTGAACTTGGTGCAGAGGCGACCTCCAGCGACACGTGGTTGGCGGAGAGGACGGGATCCGGCGGGTACCATGGTGAGGCAGGGGCGTGAGCGTCCTCTTCTGCTCGACCTGAAGCAGAGCAGCGACAACGATAGCTTGCGGGAGGGGTCGCGGGGCACGGTGGCGGCTTGCCGACGTCGGGGACGAGGTGCAGGAGAGAAGAGGGCCTGCGAGTGACGCAGCTAAGCAGACCCCGGCGCGGGTCTTCATCAGCAGAAGGTGAGTTGGGCGTTGAGGCGCTGGAGATGAACCCGAAGAGGAGGAGGGGGATCAAGCAAGAGGCGTGGATGTGCGTGTGGCGGCGTGAGGGAACGAGGAGGAGTGGATCGATCTGGATTGGGGGTAGGGTTAGATAGGCGCTAGAGTGGGGCCTTGGCTGGACCTTGGGCCGGCTGGCCTGAGGCTGCAACTAGGCTTGCTCCTCTCTCCCTCTTATTCTTATTCTCTAAAAAACATAAAATAACAAAGAAGAAAAGGATAAGAAAGGAGGTTCTAGGGATAGAATTTGGGCATGGGGGCTATTTTGCAAGTGTGCCAAAGGTAGTTCCACATCAATGGAATATTTTATAATAGCTCCCTAATATTGGGAGGAAAAGTTATAAAGAGAAGTCACCCTTCCCTCGATTTAAATGGATCGAAGATCCATACAATTTATTTAAAAGAGTTATAAAATTAATGATATGATGGCATGATGACATGATGTGATGCAAGAGATGACATGATGAATGCAACAAAGCAATTGAAACACACGGTGACACCGGGAATAAATGGAAGGCATTTGAAGCGTTGGTCTCGGGTCGTCACACTACTTGTCTTGGAGATGATGCCTATGTATGATTCATTGCCTTGGATATTGTCATAATTATTTGCTTTTCTATCAATTACCTACCAGTAATTTGGTCACCCACTATATGCTATTTTCTTGAGAAGTCTCTAGTGAAAACTATGGTCCCCGGGTCTATTTTTTATCATCTATTAAAACCAAAAATACTTTGCTGAAATTTTATTTTATTTTTTATTTAGTCTGATCTATCTATCAAACACTATAAAATTTAATCTTGCTCATAACCGTCAAGGGATTGACAACCCCTTGTTTGCGTTGGGTTGCAAGTATTTGTTGTTTGTGTGCTGGTGTTTTTTACATAGTGTTGCTTGGTTCTCCTACTAGATAATAACCATGGTTCCATAACTAAGGGAAATACTTATCTCTACTGTACCGCATCATCCTTTTCTCTTTGGAGAAATCCCAACGTAGCCTACAAGTAGCACTCACATGGCCAGAATTGATCGAACTGTGCAAAAAAAGAGAAGCTTGTTGCCATCCGCCGACGCGGCTATTTAAGCTGGTTTGCGGCCAACTCGTGCGGTGATGTGAGACTAAAAACAAGCTGCGGACAGCACATCTCTGGCGCACGCGCCAGAGTAGAAGCTCGTTGTGCAGAGATGGGAGAGGAAGGAGCTTCAGGTGGCTACAAGTGGATGTTTCGGGGGGATTTAGGGCTGGGGTACGGCTACAAAACTTCAGCGAACACATGCTAAGCAATGCTCAAAGCCCTAAAAACTTGCCAGGGGTTGGGGCCGCATTGCTATGCTTGCTCGGAACGTGCCAGGTGGTCTTGTTGTAGGTTACTCCGGACGCGCTTGACGGTGTCCGGACGTTTAATGGCCGGACTGGAGAATTGCCTTGAGAGGCTGCTTTGTACTTCCGCTGCGATAGCCGTCGTATGCTCCTCCGTTCGGAGAGAGCGTTCGGTGTTTCCATTGACCGTGATGACACCTCGAGGGCGTGGCATCTTGAGCTTGAGGTATGCGTAGTGCGGCACCACATTGAACTTGGCAAATGCGGTTCGCTCGAGCAGTGCGTGATAGCCACTGCAGAACGGGACTATGTCGAAGATTAACTCCTCGTTTCGAAAATTATTCGGAGATCCGAAGACCACTTCAAGTGTAACTGAGCCTGTACAGTTGGCTTCTACACCTGGTATGACGCCTTTAAAGGTCGTTCTGGTGGGTTTAATCCTCGAGCGATCGATGCCCATTTTCCGCACTGTATCCTGATAAAGTAGGTTCAGGCTGCTGCCGCCGTCCATAAGGACTCTAGTGAGATGAAATCCATCGATAATTGGGTCTAGAACCAATGCGGCGAATCCGCCATGATGGATGCTAGTGGGGTGGTCCCTTCGATCCAAAGTGATCGGGCAGGAAGACCATGGGTTGAACTTTGGGGCGACTGGCTCCATCGCGTATACTTCCCTTAGCACACGCTTCCGCTCCCTCCTGGGGACGTGGGTTGCGTATATCATGTTCACCATCCGCACTTATGGGGGAAAACCTTTCTGTCCACTGTTGTTCAGCGGCCGGGGCTCCTCCTCGTCATCGCTATGCAGCCCCTTGTCTCTGCTTTCGGCATTTAACTTGCCTGCTTGCTTGAACACCCAACAATCCCTGTTGGTGTGACTGGCTGGTTTTTCGGGGGTGCCATGTATCTGGCATGAGCGGTCGAGTATTCGGTCCAAACTGGACGGGCCCGGAGTATTTCTTTTGAATGGCTTTTTCCGCTGACCGGGTTTAGAGCCTTTGAATCCGGCATTAACTGCCGTATCCTGAGCATTGTCGCCGTTAATGCGGCACTTTTGGTTGTTGCGACGCGACCTGCCACTTCTGTCCTTGGTATCCAAATTACCAGGGCTCTTGGTCATGTTATTGCTGCAAGCTAGTCAGCTGTCTTCTCCCGCGCAAAAGCGGGTCATAAGTGTCGTGAGGGCTGCCATAGATTTTGGCTTTTCCTGTCCTAGGTGCCGTGCAAGCCACTCGTCGCGGATGTTATGCTTGAAGGCTGCTAGGGCCTTTGCGTCCGGACAGTCGACGATTTGATTTTTCTTGGTTAGGAACCGTGTCCAGAATTGTCTGGCCAATTCCTCTGGCTGCTGAATTATGTGGCTTAGGTCATCGGCGTCTGGTGGTCGCACATAAGTGCCCTGGAAATTGTTGAGGAATGCGGCTTCTAGGTCCTCCCAACAACCAATTGATTCTGCTGGCAAGCTGTTAAGCCAATGCCAGGCTGGTCCTTTAAGCTTGAGTGGGAGGTATTTGATGGCGTGTAGGTCATTACCGCGGGCCATGTGGATATGAAGGAGATAGTCCTCGATCCATACCGCAGGATCTGTTGTGCCATCGTATGATTCGATGTTCACGGGTTTGAAACCCTCGGGGATTTGATGATCCATTACTTCATCTGTGAAGCAGAGTGGGTGTGCGGCGCCTCTGTATTGGGCTACATCACGACGCAACTCAAACGAGTTTTGTCTACTGTGTTCGGCCCGGCCGGATTTACTGTATCCGGCGTGACGAGTACTGTCTCATGCCGTGGGGCGCCCACGTGATTCGTAGATCGATCTTGTTTGCCTTGCCTTGTCCTCCAATATATCTCGCAGGTCTGGCGCATTTTCCCATGCCTTGGTATTTTTTGAGCGGCGCCGGGGTGCGACTTGAGTGGAGGGCCGAGAGGCCTCTCTGTCGCGGCCACGGGGTGGCCGGTCGGCTGCATCATGCGCTGGTGATGTAGGTTTAAGTGCTTCCTCCTCTAATTGGGGTAGCAACCTGCGCTTTGGGTAGCTCTTGGAGGGGCGTTCGAGTTCATACTCTTCGGCCGCGAGGACTTCAGTCCATCTGTCGGCTACAAATCTTGATCAGCTCTAAGCTGTTGCTGTTTTTTCTTGAGGCTGCTCGCCGTGGCCATAATCCTGCATTTGAAACGCTCTTGTTCGACGGGGTCCTCCGGCACGACAAATTCGTCGTCGTCGAGGCTTGCCTCGTCTTCGAAGGGAGGCATATAATTATCGTCCTCGACCTCTCTGTCTGCCGCTCTCTCATGAGGGCTGGCTTCTCTATCCTCCTATGCTGAATCTTGCTGGAGGTGGTTGTCTTCGACACTGTCCGGGGTGTTATTATCTCCCGTGCTGGAATCACCATTTTTGTTTTGGCGGGATTTAGAGCGGTGCTGCTGACGCCGACACTTAGGCTGCTTCTTGGAGGGGTCATCCTCCGCTGTTCCATCGCCATTGCCTTCTTTTGGGGTGTCCACCATGTATATATCATACAAAGAGGTGGCTTTCCAGTGCCATATAGGCGCTGGTTCTTGATCGTCTCCTGCATCGGCGTCCATATCGTCGATGTCTTCGGAGTCGAAGTCGAGCATGTCAGTTAAATCATCGACAGTGGCTACAAAGTGGGTGGTGGGTGGGCTTTGAATTTCTTCATCATCCGCATCCCAACCTTGCCGACCATAGTCCGGCCAGGGCTCTCCTGACAAAGAGAGAGACTTTAGTGAATTCAGAATATCGCCGAAGGGTGAGTGCTGAAAGATGTCTGCGGCGGTGAACTCCATGATCGGCGCCCAATCGGGCTCAATCGGTCGGGGTGTGGAGGGCTCGGAGTCTGGAGAGGAGTCCAGCTCCTTGGAGTCACGGGCTTCGCAGAGAATAGGGCTGGTGTTTGGCTCGATAGTCATAGAGATTGCAGCCCCCGAGGCGGTGTCTAACCACCCATCCTTGGTTGGTGTGATCAGCTTCGAGCTAGAGGTCGGAGCGGACACAGGTGCGGCCTCCAGGGCACTGTTCGGCGGCAGAGCTAAATCATGCCCATCGTGACAGTGCGGCGCGCTCGGCTGTGGCTCGAATCCGTCGAGGATCAAGTCTCCGCGGATGTCGGCCGTGTAGTTCAAACTTCCAAATCTGACCTGATGGCCAGGGGCGTAGCTTTCGATCTGCTCCAGATGACCAAGTGAATTGGCCCATAGTGCAAAGCCGCCGAATACGAAGATCTGTCCGGGGAGAAAAGTCTCACCCTGGATCGCATCGCTGTTGATGATCGGAGAAGCCATCGGGCCTAAAAGTGACGACACATAGGAACTCTCAATGAAAGCACCAATGTCGGTGTCAAAACCGGCGGATCTCAGGTAGGGGGTCCCGAACTGTGCGTCTAGGTCAGATGGTAATAGGAGGCAGGGGACACGATGTTTTACCCAGGTTCGGGCCCTCTTGATGGAGGTAAAACCCTATGTCCTGCTTGATTAATATTGATCATATGGGTAGTACAAGAGTAGATCTACCACGAGATCAGAGAGGCTAAACCCTAGAAGCTAGCCTATGGTATGATTGTTGTTCGTCGTCCTACGGACTAAAACTCTCCGCTTTATATAGACACCGGAGAGGGCTAGGGTTACACAGAGTCGGTTACAATGGTAGGAGATCTACATATCCGTATCGCCAAGCTTGCCTTCCACGCCAAGGAAAGTCCCTTCCGGACACGGGACGAAGTCTTCAATCTTGTATCTTCATAGTCCAGGAGTCCGGCCGAAGGTATAGTCCGGCCATCTGGACACCCCCTAATCCAGGACTCCCTCACGTGGCTTCTTGTATGACGTCCTGCTTGGTCTAGGTTGCAATTGGGATCTCTCGGATAGGTCATATTGGGCTGGAGGTCGATGGCTCGGTGATCGATGTCCTTGTAGAGACCAGACTAGTTAGGAAGTTGGAAACATTTTCAGAGTGGTGTTGTGTGGAAAAATGTTGTGCACAGTGGGTGACTCAGGTGGTAACTCCAGCTGGTAGCTGTCTATTCTTTGTCTTGCAGTGATCTTGGAGAGGGCCGATAAATCTTGGTGTGAGCTTCCCTTTGACATGGAAATGTTTGGTTCCTTTGAGAGAAGTGGCTTGCAGATACACCTGGTCTTCGACGAGAAAGTTCACTCCTTGACGATAGTTCTTCCTCCTTGGCATGGCGGTCTTCACATGTTTCCTAACGAGCTAAATGATTCTTCTTCCATCTTCAGTTAGACAAGTAGGTCACCAAGTAAAAGTGACAACCAACGTGACCAAGTACTCCATGAAGTTTCTGTTCATGGGGTACATAAGGTAGGCTGGGGCATTGGTGGTGGTAACGGTTGAGTATGGCCCAAGGTGTTCTCGATCTAGAGTCAAGACCCATGGTCATGATACGACCATGCTGTAGTTTGGTTGGGCTTAAGGGTTTCAAGGATTCTAGGGTGCGAGTGAACGATTATCTTATCCTTGAGCACAATTCCCGTGATGCCAATAGTCTATCTAGTCCCTCAAACAAATAACCTTATACCACCGAAAGCATTATTTCGTATAGGTCAAATCCAACCATCACTCATGTGATCCATATTCTCGTGACTCCCTAGAGGAGGTCTAACCAAATCATATATGTCTACGTTCCCCAAACTCATATGTATGGCTACCCCTAAAAATCCGTGGGCAGAGCATACAAGCTTCCAAGCGGGAATAAAACACAACAATCCAAGTGCTCATCCTATTCTTCCAAGGTCCATGTTAGTGTATCTCTATCCTAAGGAAACACGTCGTATGCCACTCCAAAATCTTGTTTCCTTCCTATGAATCAACTCCAACAACCCGTTAACTTCCATTAATCACTACATAATCCTTTAACTCTACAAATCCTAGTGTCTATGGTGTTCTACATGATCTCCTAAAGTTCATATAATCCCCAAATACTTGAAAGGGCTGTCTCTACTATAATAAGTCCACCAACTTCCATGGTCAAATAAACTCCAAGGTCAAGCTTATATCAACTCCGACAATTAATCCAATCTCCTAGTTTATTGTCCTCCAAGAAACATGGTATCATGATCGAGATCATCATTCTAAATCCAATTTACTCTGAACCATGTATACTTACTCACCACCTATACTCAACTAGGATCACCTATTTAAATCCAAATCTCATGTCCAACGAGAATTCCTACATGTTTTCCCCAAGTCATTTACGTGATATTAACTGTCTCCTATCAATATCCCATGGCTAAGTTAAATCCATATACTTCCAAGAATTTCAGCTTGCGATCATAATTGTCCTACTAAATCCAATTTACTCAAGGGTAAGGAAAGTTATGCTACTCCATAATCATGATCCCACCAAGTTCATCTGCCAACATGAAAGCCTCATAATCCACCAAATAGTCTCATATAATTCCTCAAGGTCATTGATATAAACTCATCAAGTCATTTGTCCTCGATTCCTATATACTCAAACTGGTCTTCCCTATGGCATCTTCAGTTCTTGTGCTATATTAGGATGATAATGTGCTCATTCCCTACGTCCACTAGTTCCATAATGAACCCAATGTTGAGCGAGGTTACGGAGGCTTAAATGGTTCTCTTGCAATTCTGTGGGTTAAGCACGTGGTTAAGGATTCGAGATGGGTTATCTCATGAAGTCTCGAAGGGTCTAGGGATGGGGTTCCAGTCATGAGGGTTAATACTACGGGATTGCACTTGGTCGAGGAGGCTGTAGCAAAAGTCTTCAGTGTCAGTTGCTTGCCGAGGTGGAATCATTGGTGCATTTTGTCTTGCTGGTCTTCAGAGATGAGAGGGAGAAGTAGTATAGAAGGGGGATGCCTAAAAGGGGTTTTATGGTGCAAGTGCAAACAAACAAGTGTTGTAAAGGCCACACACAATTCCATTAAGACATGATAGGTGATATAGTCGCGTACAAGCTGCCTAGGGCAAATGTGCGACTTATATCAAAACACAAACAAATAAAAACAAGCAACACAGAACGTGGTTCCATTTGAACCATCACACAGACTCGACTACGCATATGGGGGTACACGACTCATCCTACCCTAGGGGTTCTCGGACTTGGTAGTCATGCTTGCTCGGAGAGAAGGGCGTTCAGTCTTCAGTTTTTGGGTTCCCCTTGTGGTGCCAATGGGTATGTGACAGTCGGCCACCTGTTGGGACACATCCTTTTAATGTGCCCAAGTTCACCACACCCGTGACAAGTGACGAAAGCAAAAAGGTTGTCATTCAGTCTTGGGTTATGTCGTCGGTGGCCTGACGATGATCTTCTATGAGGTGGATATGGAAATTCATTCCTATGCCTCCCGCGTGGGGTTTGGTTGCGGGTTTTCCAAAGTTCCTCAATTTGTTGCTCTTGATTGGCAATGTGGGCTTGTAGGGCAGTGATTTTCTGTCCTCGCTTGGCCACCTTCTTCTTCTCGAGGCAGTGGAGGTGCAGAAGTGAAGGGAGATCTTGGCGAGCCTTAAGGAATGCTTCGGTAAGGTGACGTAGAAGGTGGTCTCCTGCGTTGATGAAGCGGATCTGGTACTTGAGAGTTGGATCCTCATCTTCTGGGGAAATCATCACTTGAGTTGGGGCTCCAAATCCGTTCTTGCCCGGTAGGTAGCGGGTGGCATGTTCTTCTTTCATTTCTGGAACGAGGTCTCGAAGACGGAGGAGCGCTTCATATGACACTTGCTGAATGTCCATGTCTCTTGTTGGCATGGGTGGCCCAATAAAGAACCACCCCTGGGGTGAGGTCTTGGTAGGCACAAAAACCTTGGTGTAGAACTCCTTCTCGAGCACTTCATTTTCCAGTTCATGCAGGGTGTACATGGGTAGCAAGGGATAGTGGCATTGTTGGAGGCAGTCTTTTAGGAGTGATGGAAATCCTGTCATAAGGAGTCTCAAGGGGGCGACAACCATCTACACAATTTGAATAGGGGAGGTCAATAAGGAGAAATATCCCTTAGGTTTGGGAAATCTCAGCAAAGAAGAGGAGTATAGAGGGTCTTGCAAACGGGTTTTGTCCTATCTAACGCCCATGCTAACTAAGGCTTACTACAGTCAGGATGGCTCTGATACCAGCTCTGTGGGGACCCCGACTCATAAGTCGTGATCACCGAATGCACGTGTACAGTGATCCCAGAGATCAATGCTCACTAAACACACACAAGCTGAATAACAAGAGTCTTACATCCATACATATCATCTTACACAAATTATGACCATTATGGTCAAGTCTTACATAGATAAATCCACAAGGGCTGAATACCAAATAAACTTTAGCAGCGGAAAATCTTCGTCGATAAGTAGAACCCATGCCATCTGCCTTAACCCTACAGGCATTCTGACTGGGAAACGTCCTAGTTCGCATGTTCGTCTCCAAAGAACTCTTCTTCGAACTCCTGTTCTTCCATGCCTGGCCAATTAAATAACCAGTGGCAAGCCAATGAGTACTTTGAATGTACTTGCAAGCAACCCATGTTTTGGCTCAAGATACAACAATGCATGACATAAGTAATTTTTTGCAGAAAGCTAATTTTGTTGTGTTATGACATGTTCAACAACTGGTAAAACATGCATCATATGAATTCAAGTAACCTTAGGAATTGGTTACATATATCAACATAAAGGGAGTGGGCTCCAACCCAACTCATCCATGTCAAGTCATTTCACTTGACCCAAGTAGTTCTTCCCACACACACTGGTTTGTAAACAAGTGACGTAGCCCAAGAGCGGTTACCCACCTGTCCTTGACCGTGGACACGGCTATTCGAATATTTTTACACTCTGCATAGGTTGCACACTTTACCCACAAGATCTGGGGGAACTTCCATGTCATCCATGACCTGTGGTACCTCAAGTACCCGGGGTAAGCAACCGATCATTACCTTTCCCTAGACGACACTAACATAGAGTCCACTCGATTGGTAGCAACCCCCGTGCCCAACAATCTCATCTTAAGATTTTGGAGCCACGCTCCCATATTCATCTGATACCACAAGCACGGGATAGCAACGGTGTGTCCGGTGCAGTGTAAAAACAGTCATGGCCACCCTACCTGGCACGACCCCGTCCCGAGAGAGCGCAACAACAACTCTCTCGTCACTAGTAATGCGGGCTCCAAGCTAGTATCAGCCTAGGTAATCAATAATGCCCTTTCCCATATAAGGGTAGAGTGGTTGCGCATGTAAGGTTGGAATAACGGTCGCAACTTAAACCAGTCCACTTTGAAAACAACACACACACTTGCCTCGGTACACCACTTCGTCATGAAGTGGTTACCCAACTCATTATCTCCCTCGGGCATAAGTGGCACCCGATGGGTTTTTCAAAAAGTTTTTGAAAACAATCTTGCTTCCATCACCATGCATATACCCAACCCATTTGCATAGCAGCTACTTAGCATGCATAACCCTCATAGAAAGGTAGGGTCATGCATCATGCAAGTGTCAACGAGAAAACCAGCGGAGGTAAACCACCTCAAGTGGCCACCACATTATCATGACTTCGGTGCAAGCAATAAAAGTGCCATATGACATGCATAAAAAAGGTTTCTTAGACATGGTTAATGGGCTGCTTGCCTGGCTCAGCAAAGTCTTCTTTGGTCTTCAAAGTGTTTTGGTCCAACTCCTTCATCGGCAACGCAATCTATCGTCACAAAATAATAACGAGAAAATAAGGCAATAATAAAACAGAAAAACCAAAGTGCTTAGAAAAATGCCAACTCATTTTTGTTAAATACTAGGGTGAAAACTAAGAAAGTGAAAATTCCTAGTTTTGGAGTGGCAGAATAGGAGAAATGGATTTTGAGAGGGGTTTAAACATATTCATATTTGAATTTGAATATGAACAGTACATAAAAGTTGTTTGGACGTGAGTGAAAGTTATACCATTTTAAATAGGTGGGATTTTTACAAGATTTTAGGAACTGGAATTATTGCATTTGGTTTAATAATTAATCCTGGGGAATTTTTACAAGTTTGACAGAAAATAAAAAGGAGAAGGGGCACTGTGTCTGCTGGGCTAGAACAGCCGCAGCGCAGCAGGCCCAGCCAGAGAGGCGGCCCAACGCACTGGTGCACGCGCGCGCGCCAGGTTTAATCCTGACGGGCGGGGCCTAGGCGTCAGCGAGCCAGAGAGGGGCGATGGAGAGGAGAGGCTGACAGGCGGGGCCCGCCTGTCATCCCTAACCCCACGACAGAGGCCAGCGACCTCACCGGCGAAGTTTCCGGGCATGGAGGGGTGAACTGATGGCACGGCTGGACTCAGCATCGAGTCGCTGTTTGGGTGGGGGTGGTCGACGTCGCCGGAGCTACCTAGTTCGCCGGTGACGAGGAGGTAGGGCGGCGACGCGTCGAGAGGTGGTCGCACCGGCCGTCTCTGGCTGAAAACAACGCGGAAAGGAGAGGGAAATGGGTTAGCAAGGTGAGGCGGTTCTAGATCGGGAAAGAACGGGGCGAAGGAGGTCTGTACCGCGAGATCGACAGCGACCCGAGGCAGCGGAGCTCAAGCTCGATCTCGAGCTCGGGCGCTCCTAGAGATGAACTGGGGGTGCAGGGGGATGATTTGGAGCTGTAGGGGGTGAGTGGTGAGGAGAGGAAGGTTCGGGGGGCTTTATATAGGCGGGCGACGGGGTGCCGTGGACCCGTGCGCCGGCGGGCTCCTGCTCGTCGCCACAGGGCTCGGGAGGAGCTGGCGCTGTGTCTGGGGTGTTTTTGGCCGTGGACTACGCCGAGGGGAGCTAAGGGAGAGAGCGGGGTAAGGCCAGAGATGCCGCGCGTGTGAGGCCGCTCATTGGAGCTCTCGGGCGGCTGGCGCGCGTGCGAGCAGGGGCAGCAGGAGGGAGAAGGAGGAGGGGGACCAGGCCATAGCGTATTGCGGACACCGAGGAGCATCGTCGGGCGCGCTGGGGAGGCCCGAGGTGGCCGGAGGTGCTTGGCAGGGGGCGGGTACAGTGCGGGAGTGCACTGTAGCGCGCTCCAGAGCACCCAAATGGCTGGCATGGCCATTTTCTATGCAATGTGGGTGCGGCCAAAGGTGTCTGGTAGCTCTAGGGGGAAGTAAAGAAGTGGGCTATGGCCTTGGATGCTTTGGGTGGCCAGTGGGTGAAGAGAGAGGAAGGAGAAGAGTGGAAATGGGGCTGTCCAGAATAGAAAATTGGTGGTTTCATCCCCTTGATCAATGGGCATTGACTTGTGCTAAATGCCAGAGGTAGAGGGAGGTTAGGAGGAGGTGTGGTAAAGGGGAGAACTCATTTGGATTAGTCGAAGAGGCCCAAACAGGGTTTTTAGTTAAAATGCAGAAGGTGTTTGATATGGTTTTGCGGTACTTGCACTGATTTCCTTCTTGTGAAACGTGGCAGGGGTGTTTGTCATGACAAAATGATAGGGTAGAAGGAAGATGAGCTCATTTGGAAGAGTTTGCTAATGTAACCTTGGCAAACCCTAGAAATTAGCAGAAATGAACTTGTGTAGATCTAGTTGAGCAAATCACTTCCCCTTGATGCACCACTTGGTTTAGTAGCCTCATTTGGTCATGTGAATATTCTCACAAAAGTTGGGATCAAGGAGAGAAATTTGGTAGTACAAAGTTGTTCAAATTTGATTCTGGTGAGAGAGGGTTTTGGGACATTTTGGCGAGACAAAATGACCTTGATTGATATGAGGCTTTGCAAGGCGATCACAATATGCATTTGTGACTTGCTGGATTTTCCCTGGATTTTTATGAAGATATTTCCTTTAGAAATATTTCAAATCCTTGAAATGGGCATAAATGGTTTTCGGAGGTTTTGTCCAATATATTGAACATGACCATGTGTTGAAACTCTTATATATGGAAAATATATGTCCACTGAGTTTCCCTGATTTTTGTCAAATATTTTTGAAACAATAAAATAATTTTTCCCTATTAAAGACCATTTCTAGCCTTAAGAAAAATCTTTTAAATAAAATAAGAAAATAACTTTTAAAATTATATTTGTGTGGTTTATGGGAGTCCTATATCTAATAGGATTCAAATATACCTTTTGAAAGATTTTTCACACCCCAAATCAAGTACTGCAGTGCAAACCTCAATTCAGGGGTTTTGGTAAACTAATTTTGGAAAATACTTTTTGGCCAAATTATTTTTGTAAGAAAATACTATATTGCTCTATACACATGGCATGATCATTGGGCAGAAGCTTGGGGCAAGGAGATGAGGTATAAAAGGTGGAGTTGTTGACTTTAAAGGGCACTTGAAAAACACAAAGAGAAAACCAACTCAAAAATAAAAAGCCAAATAATGCAAAAGTTTTTGTCAAACCACACTTTCTCATGATTTATTAGCTTAAGTGTTGTGGCATGAAAATCAGGGTGTGACAACTTCTTGTGCATCCAATTCCATAAACCCCAAAGTTATTCCATATAAGTCCACCATACCTACCTATATACGGTATCTACCTGCCGTTCCAAGTAAATTTGTATGTGCCAAACTCTAAACCTTCAAATAAACATTCTGTTTTGTATGCTCGAATATCTCATGTATGAACTAGGGCTGTCCGTATCTTCCTTGTTAGGCGGGTCATTCTCAAGAGGAGTGGACTCTGCTCCTCACTCACGAGAAAATGGCTGGTCACCGGGATGCCCAGTCCCATGCTTTATTCAAATCAAATCAAAATAATTGCAAATAAAACTCCTTCGGGACTCTTGTTAGTTGGAGGCACTCGTTGTTTCGAGCAAGCCATGGATTGATGCTTGTTGGTGGAGGGGGAGTATAAACTTGACCATTCTGTTTGGGAACCGCCTATAATGTGTGTAGCATGGAAGATATCGCCATCTCTTGGTTGTTATGTTGAATATGAAAGTATACCGCTCAAAATATTATTCATATCTATTTCAAAACCGAGCTCCGGCACCTCTACAAATCCCTGCTTCCCTCTGCGAAGGGGCTATCTATTTACTTTTATGCTGAGTCATCATCCTCTTATTAAAAAGCACCAGTTGGAGAGCACCGCTGTCATTTGCATCCATTACTGTTAGTTTACATTGAGTATGACTTGACTGGATCTCTTTTACCATGAATTACAATGTCTAGTCAGTCCTTGATCTTTAAAGGTGCTCTGCATTTATGTTTTGCGGTCTCAGAAAGTGTCACAGCCCTAGAATATCTGAGTGTAATAGTTGCATCAGTGAGCATGCATCATGTTTAATTCAAGAAATTGAAATGAGGAATATTCAAAGCCTCATAAATTATTTTAAAAGAAGGGCAAGAACCCTTTAAATAGCATTCTGTGAATCCAAAATGCCCTAAAAATGGTTTTGTGAATTTTGGCAAGAGTTATATATCAAACCAAAATTCTGGAACATTTTTAAGGAATTATTTGGTCTCTGAATTTAAATCAATAATCTATTTGAATTTGGGGATATATTCATAATATATAATGAATATATTTTCAAATGCTTTGAAATGTTTTATGTACTTTTGGAATAGTCTAGAGAGGTAGCATAAAATAGTTCAGAGTGTTTTGGCACTGTTTTGAATTCATTTTGAATTTTGAAACAGTGGCAAAAGAGTAAATAATAAAAAAACAACAGAAACAAAAAGGAAACAGGAGCTCACCTAAGCAGCCTACCCACCTGGCCTAGGAGAGAAGCCGGCCCAGCCCACTTTCCTCCTCGCTCGTCGTCTTCCTCCTGCCAGTAGGCAGGAGCGAACACGCGCGCGCACCCGCGGAGCCCTCCACCTCCTGCTTCGCGCTGGTGGCCGCTCCTTCGTCCTAGTCCGCGCCTAGAGACGCCCAGCACCCCCTCACCCACTCCCCCGCCTCTCTGGCCTCTCCCCACCGCTCTGGCTCTCTCTCCGCAGCCGCCCGAGCACACCCACAGCGCGCAGCTCACCGCCGCCGTGCCTAGTGGCCTCCCCTCGCCTCCCCACTTGTCTGGAAGCTCCGCACTCGTCGTGTACGTCGTCTTCGTCAACGCACACGACGCCGGGAGCCCAATAGTAACGCCATCATCGTCGTCTTCACCGACGGGCACCGAAGATCGCCGGCTCCGATTCACCGTCTCCAAGCCGTCCCTAAGCCGTCTGAGATGCTTAACGACTTCGCTGTGAGGACTCCTTCGTTTTCCCCCTCCTCTCCTGCTCGTTCCTGCGCCATAGCTGTCGTCCCCGCAAGCACCGAGCTCCGGCCATCGCCATGGCCGACAAACCTCGCGCCCCGGAGCTCTTCCGCTCGCTCCAGTAGCTCCCGCGTGCTCGCCGGGTCCCCAGGATCCCCATGCGCCCCTCTGCGCTCTGGCTAACGCGCCGCAGCCTCGCGCGCGACCGAACCCGAGCTCCGGCCTCCGCCAAAGCTCGCCGTCGCCGCCGCTAAAGCCAGCCTCCGCACCTGCCGCATCCACCACACGACGCGTCGCGTCGCCCTGAGTATGTAGAGCCCAGCCATGCTTGCTCTCGTCGCCGGAGATGGCCGGACGGGGAGCGCCGCTGCGTCTCGCTTAGCACCGGCGACTAATCACCATTTAGATGACATGGCGTCATTAGTTTAGAGTTAAGCATGTGCTTAATTAGCCCCCCCCGAACATAGTCACTGACACGCCGGCCACACAGATATTTAGCCCCGGTTTAATATCCACTTAACACTGAGTCTATGACATGCGGGCCCCCAAGATCAGGTTTGACCAGGACCGGGTCTGTTGACCGCTGATGTCATCCTGACATCATGCTGACGCTGTTACTATTTTCTGGAAATTAGAATAAATCAGAAAAGGATTTATGAATTTCAGAAAATACTTCAAACTTCTAAAAATCATAGAAAATCAACCGTAACTCCAATGAAATAAATTATTTATGAAAAATTATTAGAAAAATTCAAGGAATCCATTTGTACCATTTTCATGCATGTTTTTGTGGAGGGGGAGTATAAACTTGACCATTCTGTTTGGGAACCGCCTATAATGTGTGTAGCATGGAAGATATCGCCATCTCTTGGTTGTTATGTTGAATATGAAAGTATACCGCTCAAAATATTATTCATATCTATTTCAAAACCGAGCTCCGGCACCTCTACAAATCCCTGCTTCCCTCTACGAAGGGGCTATCTATTTACTTTTATGCTGAGTCATCATCCTCTTATTAAAAAGCACCAGTTGGAGAGCACCGCTGTCATTTGCATCCATTACTGTTAGTTTACATTGAGTATGACTTGACTGGATCTCTTTTACCATGAATTACAATGTCTAGTCAGTCCTTGGGTCTTTAAAGGTGCTCTGCATTTATGTTTTGCGGTCTCAGAAAGTTGTCACAGCCCTAGAATATCTGAGTGTAATAGTTGCATCAGTGAGCATGCATCATGTTTAATTCAAGAAATTGAAATGAGGAATATTCAAAGCCTCATAAATTATTTTAAAAGAAGGGCAAGAACCCTTTAAATAGCATTCTGTGAATCCAAAATGCCCTAAAATTGGTTTTGTGAATTTTGGCAAGAGTTATATATCAAACGAAAATTCTGGAACATTTTAAGGAATTATTTGGTCTCTGAATTTAAATCAATAATCTATTTGAATTTGGGGATATATTCATAATATATAATGAATATATTTTCAAATGCTTTGAAATGTTTTATGTACTTTTGGAATAGTCCAGAGAGGTAGCATAAAATAGTTCAGAGTGTTTTGGCACTGTTTTGAATTCATTTTGAATTTTGAAACAGTGGCAAAAGAGTAAATAATAAAAAAACAACAGAAACAAAAAGGAAACAGGAGCTCACCTGAGCAGCCTACCCACCTGGCCCAGGAGAGAAGCCGGCCCAGCCCACTTATCTCCTCGCTCGTCGTCTTCCTCCTGCCAGTAGGCAGGAGCGAACACGCGCGCGCACCCGCGGAGCCCTCCACCTCCTGCTTCGCGCTGGAGGCAGCTCCTTCGTCCTAGTCCGCGCCTAGAGACGCACAGCACCCCCTCACCCACTCCCCCGCCTCTCTGGCCTCTCCCCACCGCTCTGGGTCTCTCTCCGCAGCCGCCCGAGCACACCCACAGCGCGCAGCTCACCGCCGCCGTGCCTAGTGGCCTCCCCTCGCCTCCCCACTTGTCTGGAAGCTCCTCACTCGTCGCGTACGTCGTCTTCGTCAACGCACATGACGCCGGGAGCCCAACAGTAACGCCATCATCGTCGTCTTCACCGACGGGCACCAAAGATCGCCGGCTCCGATTCACCGTCTCCAAGCCGTCCCCAAGCCGTCTAAAATGCTCAACGACTTCGCTGTGAGGACTCCTTCATTTTCCCCTCCTCTCCTGCTCGTTCCCGCACCATAGCCGTCGTCCCCGCAAGCACCGAGCTCCGGCCATCGCCATGGCCGACAAACCTCGCGCCCCGGAGCTCTTCCGCTCGCTCCAGTAGCTCCCGCGTGCTCGCCGAGTCCCCAGGATCCCCATGCGCCCCTCTGCGCTCTGGCTAACGCGCCGCAGCCTCGCGCGCGACCGAACCCGAGCTCCGGCCTCCGCCAAAGCTCGCCGTCGCCGCCGCTAAAGCCAGCCTCCGCACCTGCCGCATCCACCACACGACGCGTCGCGTCGCCCTGAGTACGTAGAGCCCAGCCACGCTTGATCTCGTCGCCGGAGATGGCCGGACGGGGAGCGCCGCTGCGTCTCGCTTAGCACCAGCGACTAATCGCCATTTAGATGACATGGCGTCATTAGTTTAGAGTTAAGCATGTGCTTAATTAGCCCCCCCAACACAGTCACTGACACGCCGGCCACACAGATATTTAGCCCCGGTTTAATATCCACTTAACAATGAGTCTATGACATGCGGGCCCCCAAGATCAGGTTTGACCAGGACCAGGTCTGTTGACCGCTGATGTCATCCTAACATCATGCTGACGCTGTTACTATTTTCTGGAAATTAGAATAAATCAGAAAAGGATTTATGAATTTCAGAAAATACTTCAAACTTCTAAAAATCATAGAAAATCAACCGTAACTCCAAATGAAATAAATTATATATGAAAAATTATTAGAAAAATTCAAGGAATCCATCTGTACCATTTTCATGCATGTTTGAACAATGTTTGTCCTCTGTTTGGACAAAACAAATAAAGGGCATTTAAATAATCATATATGGGGTTGGAATTTGAATCATGTATTCAAACCAACTTCATTTAAATCATAGCTAGATGCATTAGCTCAAATCACAGCTTATTGCCATGTCATGATCATGCATCATTTTGTGGCATCACATTGATTGTGTTCTTTCTCAGTTGCCGATGTTTGTCCCCTCTCGATAGACGTGGTTCCGACGACGTGATCGATGACACCGATGAAGAGCTATAATATCTTCAGAAGTGCCAGGCAAGCAAAACCCCCTTGTTCATTTCGATACAATCCCACTCTCTCGCTCCTGCTCTCTTTTACTGCATTAGGACAACACCGATTCAACTGTTACATGCTGCAGTAGTTGAACCCATTTCCTCTGCATGACCTTTCATTGCCACAGTAAATAGATGAAACCCACTAGAATGAGTAGGAGTTGTTTGAGCCCTGATGTGCCTACTCATTCATGCTTGTTGTCATGCCTGCTATTGCTTAGAGTTGAGTCAAGTCTGATTCATCGGGACTGAATTGGAACGTGGTGAACATGTCCTACCGTTGAGAGCTAAGTGTGTGAACACGATTTGGTAAAGGTAGCGGTGAGAGGCCATGTAGGAGTACATGGTGGGTTGTCTCATTGCAGCCGTTCTCAGGAACTGAGTTCTGTGTTTGTGATCCATGAACAGTTACTACCACACATTGGGTTCCGGTAACTCGGCCCCTCTCAGCTTATTAATCAACTCGATCTCTGTCCAGGAGTTGCAACTAGTTTCTGGTGTTTGTAGGTAGTGTTAGTAGTCTACCAAGTGGCACCCGGTACAGGTTGGCTTGGGACAGACTAGGCACGGTGGCACAGTGTACCAAGCCGCACCCGGATGGTGGGCTTGGGAACCCTGCACACATTGTTTGGGGCCGTGAGCGACACCCCGCCGGATCTCCTTGCGGATGGAACCCGAATAGGCGATAAACCTGGACTAGAGACTTGTTGGTTAGTCAGGTCGTGGCCGACTCCCTCGCCCGGCTTCCGCTTGAAGGATGCCGAGGTACATGACATGTACAGGGCGATAAGTGGCGAGAGCGTGTGTGAAGAAGTACACCCCTGCAGGGTTATCATTATCTATTCGAATAGACGGATTCCTCGGATATGGAAACTTGGACCCCTTGCATAGTTCATAGACAAGTGAAAGTGGATACTCTAAAACTCGCAAGATAAGCGTGAGTGCTATGGATGGCGTTCTCGCAGGGAGACGGAGCGGATCCATAGTGGTGTATTGGTATGGTGAATTTGTGGACTCGTGTGCGCCACCTCAAAAGAGTTACTTGCAGTCGTAGTTCAGGTTAGCCACTGAGTCAAAGCTGGTTTGCTGCAGTTAAAGTCCACCACCCTCTTTGTTGATACCGATGCATATGTAGTTAGTTCTGATGTATGTCTTGCTGGGTACATTTGTACTCATGTTTGCTTATTTTATGTTTTGCAGAGAGACTTCAATCTCGCTAGTAGTTCCACGTGGCTTCGACGTTTAGCTTGTTACCTCAGCTACGATCTTGTACCCTTGGGAGGGTCTGGTAGATAGTCAGGCTCCTCAGCCTTCTTCATTTTTAGTTGTCTGTACTCAGACAAGTTAAGCTTCCGCATGTGCTTTGACTTGTATGCTCTGAATGTTGGGTCATGAGACCCATGTTTGTAATATCTCGCTCTTCGGAGCCTAATGAATAAATACTTGAGTCGTAGAGTTATGTTGTGATGCCATGTTGTATTTACACATATCAAGCATATTATGTGTATGATTGAAATGCTTGGTATGTGTGGGATCCGACACCTAGTTGTTTATCCTTGGTAGCCTCTCTTATGGGGAAATGTAGTCTTGTGCTTCCATGAGCCATAGTAGTCAGCTACAGCCCGGTTCACCAGAGTCCTGCTAGCCCAGCACTACTGCTCAGGACACTTGACTGGCCGGCATGTGTTTCACTTCGTTCCTGTGTCTGTCCCTTCGGGGAAATGTCACGCGGTGACATCCGGAGTCCTGCCTAGCCTGCTACAGCCCGGCTTTCCGGAGTCCTGTTAGCCCAGTGCTACAGCCCGGATTCACACGCTGCTGACCGACATGCTCGATGTGATACATGTATGCCTGTCCCCATTGGTTGGTGCCGCTTTGGGTTCACGACTAGCCATATCGGCCCGGGTTCTCTGTCATATGGATGCTAGCGACACTATCATATACGTGAGCCAAAAGACGCAAACAGTCCCGGGCCATAGTAAGGCGACACCCATGGGAATACCTTGCGTGAGGCCGCAAAGCGATATGAGGTGTTACATGCTAGATCGATGTGACTTGGAATCGGGGTCCTGACAGTTTTGGTATCAGAGCCTGACTGCCTGTAGGATTACCAAGCCAAGCTGGTCGAAGTTGAGTCTAGAAATGCTTTAGTTATATAAGGGAATTGATTGTGGAAGGGAACGTAAGGCTCTTTTTACTCCTTATCCTCATGACCTTCTGATCTGAATCATCTTATCTTTTCTACGGGGTTAAGAACTAGGCTTCTCTTCTATCTCTCAGGATGACGTGTTACTAAACCGTAGTTGCCTAGGATTGTTGGGTTTAAGCCTCAGTTCAGCTCCTACTACTTCCATATGTTCATAGCTGGTCTCAGAACCTTGATATTGTGATATTGAGTGGTTATGCCACCATTTTGCAGGATATCTCAAATCTTTTTGAGCATTTACAGCCGTTATGCTGTCCGAGTCATCCCAGGTTTCTAAACAATCTGATGCATTTGCAAATCCCTTTCTCCTGTGTTCGATGTCTTTTGGGCCAGTCTAACCATACTATCCGATGCGTTGAGGTAATTTATTGCCTCGACATACATGTTGGAGTTATTATTATGATCCTAGGTGTCTTAGAAGATTACCTAGTAATCTAGCTATGTTTTGTGTTCCCCGTGTGATGATTCTGGCCATCATTCTTGAAAGCATCCAGTGATGCCATTTAGTAGTAGGTATTCTATTTCTGGGTTTTTGAGCCCAAGTTTCACTCTACTTACCTCTTGTTGATAGTGTTTGTTAGTTTCTTTAGAATATTAGCAACCTTTGCGATAGTCCTCGAGGTCCGTGGTATTTCCTTCTTCCAAATACCATGCACTGCTTATGGCAGAAGTTCTTTTGAACCAAAAGATCACAACCAAAGTGCTCTTGAGGAGTTCTCCATTCTAAATTGTGACTCTGCCAGTTCTACCTTTCTGCATAGTAATCTAGCAATGTTTTGTGTTCCCAGTGTGATGATTCTGGCCATCATTCTTGAAAGCATCCAGTGATGCCATTTAGTAGTAGGCATTCTATTTCTGGGTTTTGAGCCCAAGTTTCACTCTACTTACCTCTTGTTGATAGTGTTTGTTAGTTTCTTTAGAATATTAGCAACCTTTGCGATAGTCCTCGAGGTCCGGGTATTTCCTTCTTCCAAATACCATGCACTGCTTATGGCAGAAGTTCTTTTGAATCAAAAGATCACAACCAAAGTGCTCTTGATGAGTTCTTCATTCTAAATTGTGACTCTGCCAGTTCTATCTTTCTGCATGGGTTATCCGAAAGAAATATGTTGAACTCGTTCGACATACTAACCTATGCATCCACAACTCAGAAAGTTATATGTTCCTTTGAGTTGTCACCCTTCAGTTATATTCCGACCTTCATCTATCAGTTGATAGTCAAGAGTATGTGAGCATTCGTTCATCGGTGCTTATCGTTCTTGTGATCCGTCAAGCCATTCTAGTTCAGAATGACTAGGAGAACAAACTCTGGTACCTTATCCATTTCTTGGATTGGGTCAAAGCAGTTGTATTCCGCAGATCAAATGCCAACCCAGCTTTTGATTATGTTCTACCCTGAAGTATCACCGTCTTATGTCAAGAATGTCATGAGAATTGCACCACCTCTTATGAATTCTTGATTTAGTGATACTTCCTGCCACATTATTCATTCCTCGGTTCCGTGTTGTTGTAACCGGAATGCCGACGAGTGAATTGTAATGTGTGAAATCAATACCCCGAGCTCATTGCTTGGTAGTTATGGACATTATTATCATTCTTAGCGTGTTGGTTATCGAATCACTATTCTAGGATTGATCGTGCTACCTTGTCCTTATTTCTGGTGCACTATTCGATCAATGAGTTAGGATTGTGTCAAACCCTTGCTCTATTGGTCACTTCGTCTTGCCTCGCAAAGCAAGATTGTTCTCGAGCTTCGTCATATCGGTGGTTCGTGAATTTCCAAATATCTTCTCGGAAGTGTTACCAGGTTGTCACCTGACCGCTATGTTCAGTTCGTGATCAAGTTGGTTTCTTGTAAACCACTCCTTCTCCAAGGATCTATGTTGGATACCCCTGAGCTAGTTGGTCAAGCTAAATAACAACTTGGAGAGTTGGAAGAAAAAAAAGCTTAATCCACTTAGTTCACTCCAAAGGGGATATCTTGTGTGTGTGTGTTAACGAGAGATGATACCTTCATCGATTGTTCCTCGTGATCGGTTGTTGAATCTATCATCTTGTCCAAACCTTGATTTGGGTGTGGGCTATCGTCAAATCAAGTTAGAGCCAACGATATTCATAATCTTGTCTTACTCGTGGTTGTTCCTCGAGCATACACCATTACATCCTTTGGTCTGACCAATACTATCACATTGTTCACTTAATTATGGAATTCCATTTATATGGAAACCTGGATGAATTGTTGTTGAGCCCATCGAGAACATCCATGTCCTCTCCATGATTTTGTCGAACATTAAGCAAGTGTTGGAAACTTTTGAAAGCATCTCTTCATGCTAGCTCATGAAGCATATGTTGGATGAAAGAAGTGACCTCCTGTGATTCACGTGCATTTGGTGCAAGTTGCCGCCGTGAGTTCGAGAAAGTTAGTTTTGCTTCCTCTGGAATCATCCCAAGTCAGTCATGCATGTGCGAAGTATTCCATGGTCTGATAGACTGATCATCTTCATTCCATATGAATTCCATAGCACACTAAGCCGATTGACCTGTTCCAGGAAAAGAAGTTGTTGTGCTATCCTAGGTCATGCACAAGATTTCGATATCCTCAATGATGGTTCCCCACCAGAACTCGATAGTGTTTTATTATAAGACTACTATGTGGTCATACTTGTCTGGGACAACGTGTTCACATGTTGTAGCAGAACCAGCTCATGTTTTGGAGCTTGCTATCGCAGTTCATTCCCTGAGAATCTCGCAACGTCGTCTCGTCGATTTGTGTTGCAAACTTTCATTTTACTTTCTAGACTCGATGAGTCTGGAATATCCTGACACCAACCAGATCTGAATCTCAGGCAGATATGATGGTTGGAGCATTTTCCAAGAACTATAATATTGGTCCCTCGGAAACCGTAAAGTGGATGTCGTGGCCACACATCCAGCCGGAAGACCTATTAATTGTAGTATCTCGATTGAAGAAAGTTGGCCACCTCCCCATGGAGGATTTTCATAGAATTACCTCTGTAGTTAATACTTACAGATCTTGTGCTCCCCGAAGTCCCGACCTTTTACTGATGTTCTATATTATCAAACCATATCTATGAATGGGATACCACTAAGCACATCAAGGAAACATTAGAAGCGGAGTGCTATATGTCTCTCGGTTCGATCATCTAGATTTTGTTCCCTTGGCCTCACCTAAAGGTGAAATCTGAGAAAAGTGTTATCTCTTCTTTGCCATCTGCATCATCCATCACCCATTCATCATGGTGGTATGTTGTGTGCCAGGATCCTTGACATCGGATATCGGTAAAACCTGATGAATATGGAGATGCTCAAGTTCTTTGAGAAGCACACAACACTAGGTTTACGTGGCATTAACTGGGATTGCTTCAGTTCCTCGGTTTATGTTTTATAACCTTTTCAACAGTGGACCCACTCTCGCCTGTTGAGTTCTTCCCCAGTTACCCAGAACCATTCCCAACATTTGCATTTGTTCCAGCTTGCACCTCAGTAGTTGTGTCAGGATCATCTCAAAAGTGGACTTTACCATGGGTCCCATCCATTTCGATGATAAGCAAAATCATCCCATGCGTGTCTAAACAAGGAGTCCACATCATCCTTTTTAGTCCAAGTATGTCATTCTTTTGAAACTCCTTCAAATGATCGATTGTGATTTGCCTTAGGCTGGTATAAAGAGTTTCAAATGATCTCCGAATCAAAAAGTAACTCCTTTTTGCCACTTTTAAGGGAATAAATTCTACGAGTCGGTCGCCCCTGAGGTGCCCCGTTATGGAATCATGTAATCAACTCCTCGCTAACTGAAACCTATGCACCATCCTAACTCAAGCGTGGGTGGTTTCCTACCAAATTTGAAACTTCCATCATTTGTTCTCTCCATCCTCTTGATGTGTGTTTGTCTCTTAGATCAAGAGATGAATCAATGTCTCATTCCATGAGTTTATCGTGTATCGCTTGAATTTTTGAGAAGATCGAATTCCTATAAGAGTTTTCTTTTTGTCATCATCGTGTTTGGATGGAGTTCTCAGAGCAAAAGACATCGAGGCAAAGGTGATGATCGAATCAACGTTCTTATGAGTGCACCTGGATCGTGAAGATTTGTGCTAGATTGTGTTCCCTCTGTCTTCTTACCTCACGTCTTCTCGGGACGAGATTCTTGTTTAGTGGGGGCAAGTTGTCACAGCCCTAGAATATCTGAGTGTAATAGTTGCATCAGTGAGCATGCATCATGTTTAATTCAAGAAATTGAAATGAGGAATATTCAAAGCCTCATAAATTATTTTAAAAGAAGGGCAAGAACCCTTTAAATAGCATTCTGTGAATCCAAAATGCCCTAAAAATAGTTTTGTGAATTTTGGCAAGAGTTATATATCAAACCAAAATTCTGTAACATTTTTAAGGAATTATTTGGTCTCTGAATTTAAATCAATAATCTATTTGAATTTTGGGATATATTCATAATATATAATGAATAGTTCAAATGCATTGAAATGTTTTATGTACTTTTGGAATAGTCCAGAGAGGTAGCATAAAATAGTTTAGAGTGTTTTGGCACTGTTTTGAATTCATTTTGAATTTTGAAACAGTGGCAAAAGAGTAAATAATAAAAAAATAGCAGAAACAAAAAGGAAACAGGAGCTCACCTGAGCAGCCTACCCACCTGGCCCAGGGGAGAAGGATTCATCGCGTTTTACAATATGGAGCCGCCACCAAGCCCTAAACTCTCTCGAGAGGGCTGATCTGGAGTCCGTTTGGGGCTCCGGAGTGGGGAATCCGTCGCCATCGTCATCATCAACCATCCTCCATCACCAATTTCATGATGCTCACCGCCGTGCGTGAGTAATTCCATCGTAGGATTGCTGGACGATGATGGGTTGGATGAGATTTATCATGTAATCGAATTAGTTTTGTTAGGGTTTGATCCCTAGTATCCACTATGTTCTGAGATTGATGTTGCTATGACTTTGCTATGCTTAATGCTTGTCACTAGGGCCCGAGTGCCATGATTTCAGATCTGAACCTATTATGTTTTCATCAATATATGAGAGTTCTTGATCCTATCTTGCAAGTCTATAGTCACCTATTATGTGTTATGATCCGTTAACCTCGAAGTGAAAATAATCGGGATACTTACCGGTGATGGCCGTAGTTTGAGGAGTTCATGTATTCACTATATGTTAATGCTTTGTTCCGGTACTCTATTAAAAGGAGGCCTTAATATCCCTTAGTTTCCATTAGGACCCCGCTGCCATGGGAGGGTAGGACAAAAGATGTCATGCAACTTCTTTTCCATAAGCACGTATGACTATATTCAGAATACATGCCTACATTACATTGATGAACTGGAGCTAGTTCTGTGTCACCCTAGGTTATGACTGTTACATGATGAACCACATCCGGCATAATTCTCCATCACCGATCCATTGCCTACGAGCTTTCCATACATTGTCCTTCGCTTGTTTACTTTTCCGTTGCTACTGTTATCATCACTATAAAACACCAAAAATATTACTTTTGCTACCGTTACCTTTTACCACTGCTACCATTACTATCGTATTACTTTGCTACTAAATACCTTGCTGCAGATATTAAGTTTCCAGGTGTGGTTGAATTAACAACTCAGCTACTAATACTTGAGAATATTCTTTGGCTCCCCTTGTGTCGAATCAATAAATTTTGGTTGAATACTCTACCCTCGAAAACTGTTGCGATCCCCTATACTTGTGGGTTATCAGGTATTTTTGTATTTTTGGTTTAATAGATCTGAAAATAAATGCAAAGGAAAAGTAGATCGCAAAGGCAAATATATGAGAAAGAGACCCGGGGCCGTAGGTTTCACTAGCGGCTTCTCTCGAGAAAAATAGCAAATGGTGGGTGAACAAATTACTGTTGGGTAATTGGTAGAACTTCAAATAATCCTGACGATATCCAGGCAATGATCATTATATAGCCATCACGTCCAAGATTAGTAGACCGACTCCTGCCTGCATCTACTACTATTACTCCACACATCGACCGCTATCCAGCATGCATCTAGTGTATTAAGTTCATGGAGAAACAGAGTAACGCAATAAGAATGATGACATGATGTAGACAAGATCTATCTATGTAGAGATAGACCCCATCGTTTTATCCTTAGTAGCAATGATACATACGTGTCGGTTCTCCTTCTGTCACTGCTACCTCTTGAGCATGCGTTGGTTTTCCGTTGAAGAGGAAAGGGTGATGCATCAAAGTAGTGTAAGTATTTCCCTCAGTTTTTGAGAACCAATGTATCAATCCAGTAGGAGACAATGCACAAGTCACCTAGTACCTGCACAAACAATCAAGAACCTTGCAACCTACGCGATAAAGGGGTTGTCAATCCCTTCACGATCACTCGCAAAAGTGAGATCTGATAAACATAGTAAAGTAATTTTTTGGTGTTTTTGTTGTATAGATTGGAAAGTAAAGATTGCAAAATAGTAAACGAGATGCGATGTAAATAAAAGAGATGCAATATAATAAGAAAGAGACCTAGGGCCATAGGTTTCACTAGTGGCTTCTCTCAAGATAACATGTATTACGGTGGTTGAACAAATTATTGCCGAGCAATTGATAGAAAAGCACATAGTTATGAGAATATCTAGGCAATGATCATGAATATAGGCATCACGTCCGGGTCAAGTGGATCGAAACGATTCTGCATCTGCTACTATTACTCCACACATCGACCGCTATCCAACATGCATCTAGAGTATGAACTTCATAAGAACAGAGTAACGCTTTAAGCAAGATGACATGATGTAGAGGGATAAACTCAAGCAATATGATATAAACCCCATCTTTTTATCCTCAATGGCAACAATACAATACGTGCCTTGCTGCCCCTACTGTCACTGGGAAAGGACACCGCAAGATTGAATCCAAAGCTAAGCACTTGTCCCATTGCAAGAAAGATCAATCTAGTAGGCCAAACTAAACCGATAATTCAAAGAGACTTGCAAAGATATTCATAGATAATCTTGTTCATAAACCCACAATTCATCGGATCTCGGCAAACACACCGCAAAAGAGTATTACATCGAATAGATCTCCAAGAACATGGCGGAGAAATTTGTATTGAGAATCAAAGAGAGAGAAGAAGCCATCTAGCTAATAACTATGGACCTACTCATGCTTCATCGGAGAGGCTATGGTGTTGATGTAGAAGCCCTCCATGATCGATTCCCCCTCCGGCAGATCACCGAAAAGGCCCCAAGATGGGATCTCTCGGGTACAGAAGGTTGCGGCGGTGGAAAAGTGGTTTCATGGCTCTCTACGATTGATCTAGGGTATAAGAGTATATATAGGCGAAAGAAGTACGTCGGTGGAGCTACATGGGGCCCACGAGGGTGGGGGCGTGCCTGCCCCCTGGGCGCGCCCTCCTGCCTCGTGGCTGCCTCATGGAATTCCAGACTTCAACTCCAAGTCTTCTAGTTTGCTTTCGGTCCAAGAAAGATCATCGCGAAGGTTTCATTCCGTTTGGATTCCATTTGGTATTCCTTTTCTGTGAAACTCTAAAAAAGGCAAAAAAAACATAAACTGGCACTGGGCC
This sequence comes from Triticum urartu, assembly GCF_003073215.2. Lineage (NCBI taxonomy): Eukaryota > Viridiplantae > Streptophyta > Magnoliopsida > Poales > Poaceae > Triticum > Triticum urartu. Next base: position 407,563,644 of record NC_053028.1, read on the forward strand.
TCCGGTTAATAGGTTAGTCCCAAAAATAATATAAAAGAGCATATTAAAGCCCATTAAACATCCAAAACAGATAATATAATAGCGTGGAACAATCAAAAATTATAGATACGTTGGAGACGTATCAGTCACTGGGATCAAGCACCGTAAGATCGAACCCACTACAAAGCACCTCTTCACATTGCAAGATAAATAGATCAAGTTGGCCAAACAAAACCCAAATATCAAAGAAGAAATACGAGGCTATAAGAGATCATGCATAAAAGAGATCAAATACACTCAAAAAATTTCATGGATATAAAAAGATATAACTGATCATAAACTCAAAGTTCATCAGATCCCAACAAAGACACCGCAAAAAGAGTTACATCATATGGATCTCTAAGAGACCATTGTATTGATAATCAAGCAAGAGAGAGGAAGCTATCTAGCTACTAACTATGGACCCGAAGGTCTAGAAAGAACTACTCACACATCATCGGAGAGGCACCAATGGAGGTGGTGAACCCCATCCGAGATGGTGTCTAGATTGGATCTGGTGGTTCTAGACTCTGCGGCGGCTGCATCAATATTTCATCGACTCCCCTAGGGTTTTGGGAATATTGGGGTTTTTATAGAGAAAAGAGGCGGTCCAGGGGGCACCCGAGGTGGGCACAACCTACCAGGACGCGCCTGGGCCTCCTGGCATGCCCTGGTGGGTTGTGCTCTCCTCGGAGCACCCCCAGGCGCAGCCAGGGCCCATTAGGTGTCTTCTAGTCCATAAAAAATCTCCGTAAAGTTTTGTGGCATTTGGACTCCATTTGGTATTGATTTTCTGCGATGTAAAAAACATGCAAAAAACAGCAACTAGCACTATGTCAATAGGTTAGTACCAAAAATGATATAAAATGACTATGAAATGATTATAAAATATCCAAGATTGATAATATAATAGCATAGAACAATAAAAAATTATAGATACGTTGGAGACGTATCAGCATCCCCAAGCTTAACTCCTACTCGTCCTCGAGTAGGTAAGTGATAAAAATAGAATTTTTGATGTGGAATGCTGCCTATCATGTCATATCATATTTCTTTTCTTTATAGCATGGACATTTGGACTTTTATATTGTTCAAAGCAATAGTCTAGTTTTGACATGATAACTTAAATACTCAAGCATATTGTCGGTGTACAGAAGTAGGGGCTCTCCTTTTGCACCCCTTTACTTGTGCACGAGCAGTCAGAGCCGTGCCCATGACCACACTGAGCAGGGCAGAGGAGGGATGCCGGAGCGCAAGACAACCAAAGCAACGTCAAGACTAGGGACGCAAAGAGAGCAAGAGGGCGAGGTGGACTCTCCCGGCAAGACCCTTGCCGGGGTGGCTTCCGCAGCCCCGGCAAGATCCTTGCCGGGCAACTTGCCTAACGCCAGCAGAGCGCGCCACCCTTGAGCCCAAGGGTTTCTGACGCCATCAACCACATTGGAACCAAGGCTCGAGAGGCGCCTCCATGGTGGCATGCAGATCTTTGTAGAGATCATAAATATGCAAGATCAGATGAGAACCATAAGACGACGATCCTTAGCGAGATCCTTACCAAGGAAGTCCACGAGACCCCCGGCAAGATCCTTGCCGAGGACGACCGCGGTGCCGAGGCAGGACCTTGCCGAAGACACCTGCGGGGCCGCGGCCAGGCCCACGCCTACCAAGACTCCACCGCCGCTCCCATACAGCTGTCAACTCGAACAGCTGGGCAGGCATCTGCGTGGCAACGTGCGGCCTCCACACCAACTTAGCAAGCACCTGCGTGGTGGCATGCAGATCTTCATGAAGGCTCCACCATTGCGCCAACCCAGCAGCCAGCCAACGTGGCGCTACAACGCCTCGTCAGCTTGGACGTGCGTCGGAGCCAGGCGAGGCGACGACAGCTGGGACGAGCTTCTTTGCCGTCCCTAATAAAGCAAGAGGGGCACATCGGTAGCGCATTAAATGCGTTTGTCTGACGGTGCCAGAGGATAGACTCATCCACTATACACCTTTTCCACCTCCTGTGTGCCACTGTGGCGACCCCTTTTTCTATAAAAGGAGGCCCGAGGCATACTGGAGAGGGATTTGGATATTCTGGACTAGAAAGACATCACAACTAGTTCAAGAACACAAGAACACTCAAATATACATCAAAGCAGGACTAGGGTTTTACGCGTCTCTACGGCCCGAACCTGGGTAAACGATTTGCATGCTGACCGCCAGACCCGTTCTTTACACAACCCCGCGCCTGCCAACCGTAGAAGGGATCCCAGTGACCCCATAGATGTCGTTTTCCACCGACACATATCAACAAGCAACCATGTCTTTCAAAATATCAACGCTAAAATAAGTTATCACTAGCCCATCATGCTCAACCATTGATCCATTCATGAAAAACACTCGCATATTAACTACACCCAATGATCAAGTATGATCATATTGCCTCCTAGTTGGTGCTTTTATAAGAGAAGATGGAGACTCAAATTCAGAAATAAAAATTGCATAAAGTAAAAGAAATGCCCTCCGGAGAGGGAAGTAGGGATTTGTAGAGGTGCCAGAGCTCAAAGCGAAAAAATTAGAGATAAAAACATTTTGGGAGGTGTGCCCTTCCCACCAACGAAAATGACTTAGAGTTCCCAACACTTTCCATGCTAGATATATCATAGGCGGTTCCCAAAGAGAAAATAAAGTTTATTCCTTTTTCCACCATACTTTCACTTTCCATGGCTAACTGTATCCACGTGTGCCTTCCATACCAACACTTTCCAAGGAATTTATTATTTGACAACATAAAGTAAATTCATTTTTCATTTCGGGAATGGGCATCCCTAATACCTTTGCCTCACTCTCGTGCAATGACAAGTGAATAAACACTCATCGTGAGAATAACACATCTAGCATGGAAAATATTGGCAACCCCTCATCGCTCTGCAAGCGAAACGAACACACAAAAGAAAAGTTTATTTTGAAAATTAGAGATGGCACATACAAATTTGCTTACAACGGCAAAAGAATACCGCATATAGGTAGATATAGTAGACTCATGTGGCAAAACTGGTGTAAAGGTTTTTGGATGCACAAGTAGAGACCATACTTAGTGCAAAATGAAGGCTAGCAAAAGATTGAGAAGCGACCAACCAAGAAACGAATAATATCATAAGCAAGCATTAAGCATAATTAACACTGAATGATGCACCAGAAGTAGGATTAGTTTCATTGCATAATTATTGACTTTCATGCTTGCATAGGGAATCACAAACCTTAACACCAATATTCTTACTAAAGCATAATTACTAATCAGCATAACTCACATATCACATCATCATATCTCAAAACTATTACTAATAATCAAGTTTATTTTTTCCAATGATCTTCATGAAAGTTTTTATTATATCCTTCTTGGATATCTATCACTTTGGAACTAATTTTCATATGTTGCTTTTGATAAGCTCAAACAAATATAAGTGAAGATCATGAGCATAATTTTTCTTTTCTCTCAAATTAATTTAAGTGAAGCAAGAGATACTTTCTTGTACTAACTCTCAAATAAATCTAAGTGAAGCAAGAGTGCATTTCTTCAAAAATACTAAAGCACACCATGCTCAAAAAGATATAAGTGAAGCACTAGAGCAAGTCCATAGCTCATAAAAGATTTAAGTGAAGCATAGAGAGCAATTCTAAGTCATGAAATAATTTTGGATCTCTCAAATTGGTGTGTCCAGCAAGGAATCAAGACTTAAAACACAAAATAAAACAAGCAAAGACTCATATCATACAAGACGCTCCAAGCAAAACACATAGTATGTGAAGAATAAAAATATAGCTTCGAGTAAAATACCGATGGTCGTTAGAAGAAAGAGGGGATGCCACTCAGGGGCATCCCCAAGCTTAGTTGCTTGCTCTCTTTTGGATAATAGCGGGGATGCCGGGGAATCATCAAGCTTAGTCTCTTCTTACTCCTTATTCCTTCATCCATCGTAAGATAACCCAAAACTTGAAAACTTCAATCACACAAAACTTAACAAAACCTTCGTGAGATCCGTTAGTATAAGAAAATAAATCACTACTACAAGTACTGTATAAAACCAATTCATATTTTGTTCTTCCATTATATCTACCGTATTCCAACTTTTCTATGGCAAATACTCATCAAAGAAAATGATAGAGCCATCGAAATAAGCACACAACGCAAAGAAAACAGAATCTGTCAAAAACAGAACAGTCTGTACAAATATGGATGTTTCGAATACTTATTTAACTCCAAAAATTCTGAAATATTAGGACGACCTGAGCAACTTGTATATTGATCTACTGCAAAAAGAATGGATATTTTATCATGCGTTGGTAAAAAATGAGAATTATTTTCGTGAGAGCAAAAGTTTCTGTTTTTTCAGCAAGATCAAACCACTATCACCCAAGAAGATCCTAAAGGCTTTACTTGGCACAAACTCTAATTAAAACACAAAAAACACAATCATAACTGTAGCATAATTGTGCTAACACCCAAAAAACAGGAAACAAAAAGCAAAAATAAATTTTATTCATTGGGTTGCCTCCCAACAAGCGCTATAGTTTTACGCCCTTAGCTAGGCATAAAGCAAGGATCTACGTTTTGTCATCCTTCTTCTTAACTTTTTTAGAGGTGTCTTCATCATGGGGTTTTGTAAACACAACATAAAACATATTATCCATATAAACCTTAGCGTTCCTAAGTTGGTGTTCATCATAACCTTTTTGATTCCCTGCAACAATCCAAGAGTAATGTTGATTAACATTATTGAAAACCTGTTGGATTATATCTAAAACGGGGGCTTCCCTTTTAAGATTCTCGTCAAAGATTTTATTATCACCAAGAAAAGGTCTTAAAGCATAGTCACTATTGTAAAGAATTTCATATATCACAGGTTTTCACGATTCATACCATAAAAATCAAAGATTTCCCTAGCTTCCCATATTATGTAATCAAATTCATTCATAAGGACAAGGGTGGCCAACTTTTTAGCCCTAGGATTTTTTATAATGGGAAGATCAAAAAATAATCTTTGTAAAGTAGGATGGTTATGAATAAATTTACTCTCAAGTTTCAGAACTAGTGCTGAAATAGCATCCACATAAGATCTAGTAGTTTTAAGTATAGGAGCATCATCAAGACTTAGATTCCCAACACAATTGAAAAATTATTCGATACGTTCTTTTCCCATAATGTTCTGTTTCCCCAAGATAAAAGTTTTAGCATCCAGATTGCCCATAAGTCCAATCCTAGGAGTTAGGCCATCATCTGTTGGTGCCATACCGAAATCACTCATGATTGCAAGCAAAGGATAAATATGACAAGAAAACGACGAACGGAAAAAGAGGGGCGAATAAAACGGAAATTTTTTGTGAAGTGGGGGAGAGGAAAACAAGAGGCAAATGGCAAATAATGTAAATTGCAAGGAGATGAGATTTGTGATAAGGAACGTAGTATATATTGAAGATCCTCCCCAGCAACGGTGCCAGAAATTCCTTTTGATGTCGGCTAAGACTACGTCGGTATTACCCCAAAGAGTGAGGGATGATGCAGCACACCGACGGTAGGTATTTCCCTCAATGATGAAACCAAGGTTATCAAACCAGTAGGAGAACCAAGCAACACAACATAAATAGCCCCTTCACACAAATAACAACCACTCGCAACCCGATGTATTAAAGGGGTTGTCAATCCCTTTCAGGTAACAGCGCCAGAAATATGCAAACGAACGTGAATAAATTGTAGTAGATTGATAGATCGAACGCCAAATAAAATAAATAAGAATAAATTGCAACAAGGTACTTTTGTATTTTGGTTGAATAGATCTGAAAATAAGTGCAAAGGAAAAGTAGATCGCAAAGGCAAATATATGAGAAAGAGACCCGGGGGGCGTAGGTTTCACTAGTGGCTTCTCTCGAGAAAAATAGCAAACGATGGTGAACAAATTACTGTTGGGCAATTGATAGAACTTCAAATAATTATGATGATATCCAGGCAATGATCATTATATAGGCATCACATCCAAGATTAGTAGACCGACTCCTGCCTGCATCTACTACTATTACTCCGCACATCGACCGCTATCCAGCATGCATCTAGTGTATTAAGTTCATGGAGAAACGGAGTAATGCAATAAGAACTATGACATGATGTAGACAAGATCTATCTATGTAGAGATAGACCCCATCGTTTTATCCTTAGTAGTAATGATACATACGTGTCAGTGTCACTGGGATCAAGCACCGTAAGATCAAACCCACTACAAAGCACCTCTTCCCATTGCAAGATAAATAGATAAAGTTGGCTAAACAAAATCCAAATATCAGAGAAGAAATACGAGGCTATAAGAGATCATGCATAAAAGAGATCAAAGAAACTCAAATACCATCATGGATATAAAAAGATATAATTAATCATAAACTCAAAGTTCATCAGATCCCAACAAACACACCGCAAAAAGACATCATATGGATCTCCAAGAGACCATTGTATTGAGAATCAAGCGAGAGAGAGGAAGCCATCTAGATACTAACTATGGACCCGAAGGTCTACAAAGAACTACTCACACATCATCGGAGAGGCACTAATGGAGGTGGTGAACCCCATCCGAGATGGTGTCTAGATTGGATCTGGTGGTTTTGGACTCTGCGGCCGCTGGATCAATATTTTGTCGACTCCCCTAGGGTTTTGGGAATATTGGGGGGATTTATAGAGCAAAGAGGCGGTCCGGGGGGCACCCGAGGTGGGCACAACCTACCAGGACACGCCTGGGCCTCCTGGCACGCCCTGGTGGGTTGTGCTCTCCTCGGAGCACCCCCCAGGTGCAGCCTAGGCCCATTAGGTGTCTTCTGGTCCATAAAAAATCTCCGTAAAGTTTGGTGGCGTTTGGACTTGTTTGGTATTGATTTTCTGCGATGTAAAAAACATGCAAAAACAGCAATTGGCACTTGGTACTATGTCAATAGGTTAGTACCAAAAAATGATATAAAATGACTATAAAATGATTATAAAACATCCAAGATTGACAATATAACAGCATGGAACAATCAAAAATTATAGATACATTGTAGACGTATCAGCTAGGGGATTGAGGGTTTTACAATTTACCCCTGTGGCTGGCAGTAGAAGTAGCTGGTCCTTGTGTGCAGGAAGTCTTCACTCGAGCGCGGGAAGACTACGTGGAGCACAGAATTCTCAATACACAACCGTATGCGGTGTCACGTGCTATCACACATGTGTTAACATAAGGACATGTATGTGTAACTTACAAATCATCACACATGAGTACTCGTACCACACATCGTGTGCGATGCTCCTAGCCATCGCAAACAACTCGTTTGCATTTTCAAAGATTTTTTCTACACACATAATCGCACATGAAACAACTGTAGCAAATGTCTATTAGGGTTAGGTACACAACAAATATTCTCTTTCCCCTCTCTACCATCTCTTTCCTCTTGTAGTGCCCAAATATGGCTTTCTTCTCCCCCTTGTCCTCGCCTCCACAAAATCCTCCACATCACACATGTCCTCAAAAACTCGAACCACCCTCTCCATCGTGGAAGGCATGAGGAAGACGCAGCTCATACACGCGTCAGAGCCCGTGGCGGCGGCGTGATGTCTACTACGCAACCTTCTTCTTGTAGACTCGTGTTGGGCCTCCAAGTGCAGAGTTTTGTAGGACAGTAGCAAATTTCCCTCAAGTGTATGACCTAAGGTTTATCAATCCGTGGGAGGCGCAGGATGAAGATGGTCTCTCTCAAACAACCCTGCAACCAAATAACAAAGAGTCTCTTGTGTCCCCAACACACCCTATACAATGGTAAATTGTATAGGTGCACTAGTTCGGCGAAGAGATGGTGATACAAGTGCAATATGGATGGTAGATATAGGTTTTTGTAATCTGAAAATATAAAAACAGCAAGGTAGCAAGTAATAAAAGTGAGCTAAAATGATATTGCAATGCTTCTAAACAAGGCCTAGGGTTCATATTTTCACCAGTGCAAGTTCTCTCGACAATGATAACATAATTAGATCATATGGCAATCCCTCAACGTGCGACAAAAGTCACTCCAAAGTTCCTATCACGGAGAACATAAGATGAAATTGCTTGTAGGGTATGAAACCACCTCAAAGTTATTCTTTCCGATCAATCCATTGAGCTATTCCTATAAGTGTCACAAACAGCCCAAGAGTTTGTAGTAAAATAACACCATATGACACACATCAATCAACCCTAATGTCACCTAGATACTCCAATGTCACCACAAGTATCCATGGGTCAATTATACGATATGCATGAAACAACTTCAGATTCATAATATCCAATCCAATATAAAGAACCTCAAAGAGTGCCCCAAGATTCCTACCGGAGAAACAAGGACGTAAACGTGCATCAACCCTTATGCATAGATTACCACATTGTCACCACGGGTATCCCACACAAGACATACATCAAGTGTTCTCAAATCCATAATTGTATTAAATCCGATAATAGTGAAACCTCAAAGGTAAAACTCAATTCATCACAAGAAGATAGAGGGGGAAAAACACCATATGATTCAACTATAGTAACAAAGCTCGCGGTACATCAAGATTGTGCCAAATCAAGAACACGAGAGGGAGAGAGAGATATCAAACACATAGCTACTGGTACATACCCTCAGCCCCGAGGGTGAACTACCCCTCCTCATCATGGAGAGCGCCAGGATGATGAAGATGGCCACTGGTGATGGTTTCCCCCCGGCAGGTTGCTGGAATGGGCTCCCGATTGGTTTTTCGTGGCTACAGAGGCTTGCGGCGGCGGAACTCCCGATCTAGGTTTATTTATGGAGGTTTTGGGATTTACAGGAGGTGTTGGCGTCGGGGACAAGTCAAGGGGGCCCACGAGGCGATGACAAGTACGGGGGGCACGCCCTAGGGGGGCGCCCTCCACCCTTGTGGTGGCCTCGGGACTCTTCTCCGATATGTTTTAGTTCCAGTATTTGTTATATTTTCCAAAAATATTCTCCTTAAATTTTCAGGTCAATTGGACTCCGTTTGATATTCCTTTTCGTTGAAACTCAAAAACAAGGAAAAAACATAAACTGGCACTGGGCTCTAGGTTAATAGGTTAGTCCCAAAAATCATATAAAATATCATATAAATGCATATAAAACATCCAATATAGATAATATAATAGCATGGAATAATCAAAAATTATAGATACGTTGGAGACGTATCAAGCATCCCCAAGCTTAATTCCTGCTCGTCCTCGAGTAGGTAAATGATAAAAACAATTTTTTTGTTGTGGAATGCTACCTAATATATTTATCAATGTAATCTTCTCTATTGTGGCAAGAATATTCAGATCCATAAGATTCAAAACAAAAGTTTAATATTGACATAAAAACGATAATACTTCAAGCATACTAATAAAGCAACCATGTCTTCTCAAAATAACATGGCCAAAGAAAGTTATCCCTACAAAATCATATAGTCTGGCTATGCTCCATCTTAATCACACAAAGTATTAAATCATGCACAACCCCGATGACAAGCCAAGCAATTGTTTCATACTTTTGATGTTCTCAAACCTTTTCAACTTTCATGCAATACATGAGCGTGAGCCATGGACATAGCACTATAGGTGGAATAGAATATGGTGGTTGTGGAGAAGACAAAAACAAGGAGATAGTCTCACATCAACTAGGCGTATCAATGGGCTATGGAGATGCCCATCAATAGATATCAATGTGAGTAAGTAGGGATTGCCATGCAACGGATGGACTAGTTCTATAAGTGTATGAAAGCTCAGAAAGAAACTAAGTGGGTGTCCATCCAACTCGATTGATCACGAAGATCTAGGGCAATTTGAGGAAGCCCATCGAGGGAGTCCTGGATTAAGGGTTCCTCGGGCGTCCAACCTGTTAGCCATGGGCCGGACTGATGGGATGTGAAGATACAAAGACCGAAGACTACACCCGTGTCCGGATGGGACTCTCCTTGGTGTGGAAGGCAAGCTTGGCGACCGAATATGTAGATTCCTTTCTTTGTAACCGACCTTGTGTAACCCTAGATCCTCCCGGTGTCTATATAAACCGGAGGACTTAGTCCGGATAGGGGATACTCATTATCACATCCATACACGCTAGACCTCTAGGGTTTAGCCATTACGATCTCGAGGTAGATCAACTTCTGTAACAGTCATATTCATCAATATCAATCAAGCAGGACGTAGGGTATTACCTCCATAGAGAGGGCCCGAACCTGGGTAAACATAGTGTCCCTTGTCTCCTGTTACCATCGACCTTAGACACATAGTTCGGGACCCCCTACCCGAGATCCGCCGGTTTTGACACCGACATTGGTGCTTTCATCGAGAGTTCCACTGTGCTGTCGCTAAAAGGTTTGATGGCCCTTCAACCGTCCATAATGACGCTGTCCAAGGAGAAACTTTCCTCCCCGGACAGATCTTCGTGTTTGGCGGCTTCGCACTACGGGCCAATTCGCTTGGCCATCTGGAGCAGATCGAAAGCTATGCCCCTGTCCATCAGGTCAGATCTGGGAGCTTGAACTACGTTGCGGACGCCCGTGGAGACTTGATCTTCGCCAGATTTGAGACCGCGGTAGCCGCTCCCGGTCGCCCTAGTGATCATGACCTAAATCTATCATCAAGCTGCATCCAGGAGATTGCTCCTATAACCGCTCTGGCCCTAGATCCGGAGCAAGCTGCGCCATCCAAGGACGGGAGGATCAACCCACCACGGAGGCCGCAGACTCCATGGCGTTGGAGCCGTACATAGACATAACCTCTCACGACGTTTTTATCAGCGGAACTCGGGACTCGTATCCGGTCGCAAGTTCCGAACCACGTGAGCCCGCGGACGCCAAGCATGATCATCTGTCGATCTTCGAATTCAGTGCCGCAGACATCTTCCAGCACTCACCTTTGGGCGATGTGCTAAACTCATTAAAGAACCTGTCCTTGGAGGAGGACTCAGAGCCGAACTCTATCCGGCTCGAACCAGGGGTTGATGGTGGAGAATTTTGCTTCCCACCCGCCACCCACTTCATAGCCACGGTCAAAGATTCGACCAATACACTTGATTATGACTCTGAGGACATTGACGGTATGGACGACGATGCCGAAGACAACAAAGACCCCGTTGATACAACTAATGAGCAAGATGAACGGGAGGATGGGCAGGTTAGCCCTGGTAAACAGGCCACGCACGAAGATTTGGAGGACTACAATTACCTTCCGCTCTCTGAGGATGAGGTGAGCCCTGGCACCGAGGATTTCATCGTGCCTGAGGAACCTCTTGAGCAGGAGCGCTTCAAGCACCAACTAATAGCCACTGCAAGGAGCCTGAAAAAGCAGCAGCAGCAGCTTCAAGCTGACCAAGATCTGCTCAATGATATATGGACTGAAGTCCTAGCCGCCGAAGAATACATACTTAGTGGCCCAGCCAAAAGCTACCCGAAGCATAGATTGCTACCCCAGGGCGATGACAAGGCGCTCAAGCCCGTGCCATCATCGCACAGGGCGGCAGGTCGACGACAACTTAGCCCGGGTAAAACGGCAACTCAAGCCAATTCGGGGGACCACCCCACCTCACCGTAAAGACAACCACAACACAGCTCAGGGTTGTGCATATGACCTTCAACAGGACTTGGGTAGCAGCGCAGGACACTCAAGAGCGATCTACGGATCGCGAGGACATACCTCAACACGCAACGATGGCTGCCCATTCCGACGTGACAAACCTAGCCACGCCCGGGCCAAAAACCGCAAATGGACTCCATCGGAGGTACATCGCAGTGTGGCCCAACACAGAGGCACTGCACACCCTCTTTGCTTCACAGACAAAGTAATGGAGCATGAATTCCCAGATGGGTTCAAACCTATAAATATCGAATCATACGATGGAACAACGGATCCCACGGTATGGATCGAGGACTTTCTCCTCCATATCCACATGGCCCGTGGGGACGACCTTCATGCCATCAAATACCTACCACTAAAACTCAAAGGACCAGCTCGGCACTAGTTACACAGTCTGCCAGAAAATTCTATTGGTAGTTGGGAAGATTTGGAGGACGCCTTTCGCGACAACTTCCAAGGAACGTATGTCCGGCCACCGGACGCAGATGACTTAAGTCACATTGTCCGGCAGCCCGGAGAGTCAACCAGGAAGCTCTAGACTAAGTTTTTAGTTAAAAAGAACCAAATCGTCGATTGTCGGACGCGGAAGCCCTTGCGGCCTTTAAACACAGCGTCTGGATGAATGGCTTGCACGCCACCTTGGTCAAGAAGGACCTAGATCCATGACATCCCTTACCGCTCTAATGACCCTCTTTTGCGCAGGAGAAGACAGCTGGCTCGCTTGTAGAGGCGACAACGCCAGCGACTCGGGCACTTCCGAAATCCGAGACGGCAATGGCAAGCCACGATGAAGCAAACACAGTAGTCGCAATGATAATGAAAGATCACGCAACACAGCGGTCAACGCCGGATTCAGCAATCCCAAACCCGGTCAGCAGAAAAAGCCATTCAAGGTGAACAGAGACGGACCATCCAACCTAGACAGGATACTGGACCGACCCTGCCAGATTCACGGCCACCCCAATAAACCGGTGTAACGCCCACGATGCGGCTATATCTCCCACGTGTCGAAGCACGACTTAGAGGCATAACCGCATTGTAAGCAATGTCGCAAGTGAGGTAATCTTCACACAACCCATGTAATGAATAAGAAAAGAGGTACATAGTTGGCTTACAATCTCCACTTCACACAATACATGAATAAAGTATTACATCATCCAGATACAATCAGGGTCTGACTATGGAACCAAAATAAAAGAAGACTGCCCCAAATACTACACAGATCCCTGATCATCCCAACTGGGCCCCACTACTGGTCAACTGAAACGAAACAACACACTGAACGAGATCTCCATCGAGCTCCTCCTTGAGCTCGGTTGCGTCACCTGCACGGTATCATCGGCACCTGCAAACTGGTTTTGGAAGTAATCTGTGAGTCATGGGGACTCAGCAATCTCACACCCTCGCGATCAAGACTATTTAAGCTTATGGGTAGGGAAAAGGTATGAGGTGGAGCTGCAGCAAGCGACTAGCATATTTGGTGGCTAATATACGCAAATGAGAGCGAGAAGAGAAGGCAAAGGCACGATCGATGAACTATGATCAACAAGTGATCCTAGAACAACCTATGTTCAAGCATGACTCCAACACTGTGTTCACTTCCCGGACACCATCGGAAAGAGACCATCACGGCTACACACGCGGTTGATGCATTTTAATTAAGATAAGTTTCAGGTTTTCTACAACCGGACATTAACAAATTCCCATCTGCCCATAACCGCGGGCACAGCTTTCGAAAGTTCAAATCCCTGCAGGGGTATCCCAACTTAGCCCATCACAAACTCTCACAGTCAACGAAGGATATTCCTTCTCCCAGGAAGACCCGATCAGGCTCGGAATCCCGGTTACAAGACATTTCGACAATGGTAAAACAAGACCAGCAAAGCCACCCAGATGTGCCGAAAAATTCCGATAGGAGCTGCACATATCTCGTTCTCAGGGCACACCGGATGAGAAACACGTCGGGTAGGCCAGCCCAGAGTTGCCCCTGGTAGCCCCGGACATCGCTCAGTTGGACCAACACTTAGAGAAGCACTGGCCCGGGGGGGTTAAATAAAGATGACCCTTGAGCCGGCCAACCCAAGGGGAAGAAAAGGCTATGTGGCAAATGGTAAAACCAATGTTGGGCCTTGCTGGAGGAGTTTTATTCAAGGCGAACTGTCAAGGGGTTCCCATTATAACCCAACCGTGTAAGGAACGCAAAATCAAGGAACATAACACTGGTATGACGGAAACTAGGGCGGCAAGACTGGAACAAAACACCAGGCATAAGGCCGAGCCTTCCACCCTTTACCAAGTACATAGATGCATTAATTAAATAAGAGCTATTGTGATATCCCAACAATTATCCATGTTCCAAACATGGAACAAGCTCCAATCTTCACCTGCAACTAACAGCGCTATAAGAGGGGCTGAGCAAAGCGGTAACATAGCCAAACAATGGTTTGCTAGGACAAGGTGGGTTAGAGGTTTGACATGGCAATATGGGAGGCATGATAAAGCAAGTGGTAGGTATCGATGCATAGGCATAGCAAAAGAGCGAGCATCTAGCAAGCAAAGATAGAAGTGATTTCTTGGGTATGGTCATCTTGCCTGAGATCCTGCAAGGAAGAAGAACGAGTCCATGAAGAAGACAAACGGATGTAGTCGAACGGATCCTCACAAACGCGACGTTAACGGAACTAACCCGAAGAAGCAACACCGGAAAGAAGCAAACAACATGGTAAACAACCATCACATAAGGATGGCATGATGCACAACCAAGTATGATGCATGTCCGGTTTAAATATGCATGACATGGCAAAGTGCAACAACCAAAACTAGAAATTAAGTGGAGCTCAATATGGAACGGGTTGCATATTGACGGAACACCACATCAATTATTTAGTTCTCTCTCGGCTATGTACTCACCAATATTAAATGTTGTTAAGCATGTCAAGAGATGATACATAACAAAACTGTACCATCTAAACAATTTAAATGGGGCCGGGTATAATATACAACAAACCCGGTAAATCCCCATATGCATTAGTAATTTAATGCAAACAACAATTTTAACCAATCTTGAAGTTGTTATCATGATGCGGATGACATGTGCAAGTTTATGCAAGTTTTAAGGAAAAGCAGACATGGCAAGATATGAGGCATTTGTCGCCATGGCGGAAGGAAAAGTGGTGCCACGGCAGCGAAACAAAAATGTTACCATGGCAACATTCCGGTGATCCGGCAACTCAAGTGAGATGCTAGTGCAAAGGAACAAGTGTGGGTGCGCGAAACATGAAAGAGTGACAGGGAGTGATCTCGGATACCGGGTGTCCCACGAGACGACGGTAACAAGGCAAAAGAGGGGCAACATGCATCGACAATTCGAGCACGGAGCAAGCACGGGCATCTCATACATCACACATGCATTAGTTCACGAGCGGTTGTCTCGGCGGTTATACCTTTTGGAGCGTGCATTATCGGAATGGATCAAGTTCGAAGTGGAGAAGGGGAAGTAGACGTTCTCGGGACTTTCGTAGTGGAAGTAGTCGTTCTCTCATGCTCTAGGGTCGACGGTAGAGGTTCTCGCGATCTCGGCGACGGTAGTGGTACATGTTTATCGGTAGTCGAACATGACGATCCGGAGAGGGTACTTGGCAACATGCACGTCATCAGTAGTTGTACACAATCGTTGTCGGACTTGACGGGTTCGAGGTCTCCGGACATAGTGGTACATGTTCATTTTTCGGAGAGGTACATGGCGTTCTTCGGTCATAGGTACTTGACGTTTTGCTACCCGGGTCTTCGGTGACGGTCGTTGTTCTATGCATCGGGCATCAAGGTACTAGCCGAGGTACTTGCCATTCTTAGCGGTTCCAAAGACGGCGGTAGATGAACATGACGCGTCGTTGTGGTACTTGTTGGTCTCGGTCGAGGCGGAAAAACGTAGTCGAACTTGAGCTGGCCTTGACGATCCCAAAAACGTTCCTGCTCGAGGAGGTCTCTGTCTTGGTCTTCACCGGGCGTGGTACTTGGCGAAAGGGATCTACGAAGGCGGCCTTGCATCCCTGGATGCTTGGTTATTTTGCATGGTGGCCTTCGGTGGATTTGGAGGAAACACGACGTGTGCAGGAGGCAAACGGCTCAAAACGTCCATAGCCGAACAAGCTCACAGCGAGAAAAAAACGGAGGGTCAACATGCAGCGTGAAGGATGGGGCGAGGCGAAGGTCCGGCGGTGCGCTGACAGCAGGAGGCGAAGGCGAAGTGACCGATGTCGGCCTTGGCGCGAAGCAAGGAGGTGAAGCTCCTGCTCGAGCAGAGGGCTCGGGCATGGGTCTTGAGGCGCCGGAGACGGGAACGGGGCCCTGCTGGCGGCGTCGGGCATGGCCACGACGGCGCTTGGCGGCAGTGAACTTGGAGGTGGGGAGGCGACGTGGTCCTGGTGGAGCTCGCAGCAGGAGGCGCTCAGGCGTCGGGTCATGGTGAGGCCGGCAGGAGGCCGCGTCGGTGGCCAGCACGCGAGGAAGGGGCTCTGCGCTCCAGCGGCGGGACTCGCGGAGTCGCAGTAGGAGAGCAACACGAGACGACGGACCCGAGGGCAGGCGGTTCTTGGCGGCGCTTAGCGTGATCGGAGGCGAGGCTGCCATCGACGAAGCTCTTTGGTGTTGGGGTGCTCAAGATGAGCGAGAGTCAGCGGGCGTTGGTGCGAGGAAGCACGGGGCGAAGGAGAGGGATCGAGAGGAATGGGAAACGAGGTGGGAGGCGGCACTGGGAGATCGAAGAGAGAGGAGGGGGGATCGAGCACGGTCCTGGCTCGATGCGTGCGAATGGGTGTTGGTGGCGGTGTATGAGGACGAGAGGGAGAGAGTGCGTGGGATCGGGCAGGGAGAGGGTTAGGGTTAGCAGCGGGACTGGTGGGCCGGCGTGAGAGGCCCAGTAGAGAGGGAGGAGATGCGCGTAGGGAGGCCTTAGCTGGACCTTGGGCCGGCAGGCCTGATGCTGCAGCTGGGCTGACTCTCTCTCTCACTCTAAAGAACAAAAGAAAAAAAACAAAACAGAGATATGAAAGAAAAAGAAAGAGAGGTTAGGGGAAAAAGTTGGACATGTGGATAATTTTCACGAACTCGTAAAAATGCGCACGGTCCACGAAAAATAGGAGGGGCAAGATTGCAAGGATTTAATTCAAAGTCATTTGGATTTAATTCAAATGGTTTGAACAAGGGCTAGGAAAAGGAGGTGTCCAAAAATGTTCGAATTTTTGGTAGAGCTCCGAAATATGATGAAAGAAATATATGGCCATGTTGAAGACCGAGAATTAAGATAACAAAGGCATTGGGATATTTTGCAAGTGTGTTTGCAGTAAATCCAAACGAATGGAATATTTTTATTTAGCTCCCTAATATTGGGAGGATATGTTATAAAGAGAATCACCATGTGAATTCCCTCGATTTAAATGGACCGAAGATCCATGCAATTTATTTAGTTGAGTTGCAAAAGATTTATGAGATGATGGCATGATGACATGATGCAATGCACATGACGCAACGAACCAAACAAATCACACGACGAAACCCGGAAACCCTGGAGGCATCTGAAGCTCCAGTCTTAGGGCGTCACAACCGGCTAATCATACCAACAGAAACTGTTGGGTCTTCAAGTAAGCCGGCAAGCTCAATGCTGAACACAAGGGAAGGGGGCCGCCAGGCAATAGGGACGACAGAGTGGTGCACCAGCCAAATACCGAGGACCAGAAGCAATTTCCCCCTGAAGCTCGATCAAATCCGGAGCAGAAGTAGTAGTTCGGCTTCCGTCGCCCATCTCGTATACCCGTTAAAACTATACCACACATACATAGCTACGCACTTAAGATACCATGGGCATTGGCGGAAGCATAATACGGACAAGTTTGTGAGCACTCCGGTAACATTTTTATCTACTTTCCTTTTTCTTTATCCATTATCTCTTGAAAACAGGTGGTGCAAAGGAGAAACATCTAAGACCGACTCCATCGGAGTTTGGATCCGCACACTCACCTATGAGGTTATTTCCTTCAAGGATTCTCCTTGCCGAGGATAGGCGGAGCAGACGTGCGACAGGAGGTCCAAAATAACTTTTTGTAGACCGCACTCTTTTTTCGAGCCTGTAACATGCCTTTTTTCCTCTACCTTCGACCAGGGCATATCAAATAGCCGGGGTCATGGCCTTTATATATATCAAGTAATTTTTGGCATATCGCTTAGGTCCCAGTTCACATTACCCGAATTAATCATTCTGCGTCTTTCCGTAAATGAATACGCCCTTTATGGTCGCTTCACAGATATACCCCGGGCTTAAATCGCCAGGGGCTCGGTACGGGAACAAATGAGTTGCCAACAAAGTTCGAACAGCTTTTACTGTATACGTCGGCGTCGCGAGTTTGGCCTTATATGCATCAGCCCCGAATCATGTCTTGGTTCAATAGTTGGGTTGCCCGGCTCCTGTGCTTGCTATCCTACGTTCCGCTCTATCGGCAAGGGTAGTGTAACGCCCTCGATGCGGCTATATCTCCCACGTGTCAAAGCATGACTTAGAGGCATAACCGCATTGAAAGCAATGTCGCAAGTGAGGTAATCTTCGCAAACAACCCATGTAATACAATAAGGGAAAAGATACATAGTTGGCTTACAATCGCCACTTCACACAATACATGAATAAAGCATTACATCAACCAGAAACAATCAAGGTCCGACTACGGAACCAAAATGAAAGAAGACTACCCCAAATGCTACACAGATCCCCGATCGACCCCAATCCGGGCTCCACTACTGATCAACTAGAACGAAACAACACAAAGGACAAGTTCTTCATCGAGCTCCTCCTTGAGCTTGGTTGCGTCACCTGCACGGTATCATCGGCACCTGCAAACTGGTTATGGAAGTATCTGTGAGTCACGGGGATTCAGCAATCTTACACCCTCGCGATCAAGACTATTTAAGCTTATGGGTAAGGTAAAGGTATGAGGTGGAGCTGCAGCAGCGACTAGCATATTTGGTGGCTAACATATACGCAAAAGAGAGCGAGAAGAGAAGGCAAAGCACGATCGAGGAAACTATGATCAAGAAGTGATCCTAGAACAACCTACGTCAAGCATAACTCCAACACCGTGTTCACTTCCCGGACTCCGCCGAAAAGAGACCATCACGGTTACACACGCGGTTGATCTATTTTAATTAAGGTCAACTTTAGGTTTTCTACAACCGGACATTAACAAATTCCCATCTGCCCATAACCGCGGGCATGGCTTTCGAAAGTTCATAACCCTGCAGGGGTGTCCCAACTTAGCCCATCACAAGCTCTCATGGTCAACGAAGGATATTCCTTCTAGCGGGAAGACCCGATCAGACTCGGAATCCCGGTTACAAGACATTTCGACAATGGTAAAACAAGACCAGCAAAGCCACCCATATGTGCCGACAAATCCCGATAGGAGCTGCACATATCTCGTTCTCAGGGCACACCGGATGAGAAACACGTCGGGTAGGCCAGCCCAGAGTTGCCCCTGGTAGCCCCGGACATCGCTCAGTTGGACCAACACTTAGAGAAGCACTGGCCCGGGGGGGTTAAATAAAGATGACCCTTGAGCCGGCCAACCCAAGGGGAAGAAAAGGCTATGTGGCAAATGGTAAAACCAATGTTGGGCCTTGCTGGAGGAGTTTTATTCAAGGCGAACTGTCAAGGGGTTCCCATTATAACCCAACCGCGTAAGGAATGCAAAATCTGGGAACATAACACCGATATGACGGAAACTAGGGCGGCAAGAGTGGAACAAAACTCCAGGCATAAGGCCGAGCCTTCCACCCTTTACCAAGTATATAGATGCATTAATTAAATAAGAGGTATTGTGATAACCCAACAAGTAAACATGTTCCAATAAGGAACAACATCTCCATGTTCCAACAAGGAACAAACTTCAATCTTCACCTGCAACTAACAACGCTATAAGAGGGGCTGAGCAAAGTGGTAACATAGCCAAACAACGGTTTGCTAGGACAAGGTGGGTTAGAGGCTTGGTTCAACAATATGGGAGGCATGACAAGCAAGTGGGAGGTATCGCAGCATAGGCATAGCAAAAGAGCGAGCAACTAGCAAGCAAAGATAGAAGTGATTTCGAGGGTATGGTCATCTTGCCTGAAATCCCGCAAGGAAGAAGAACGAGTCCATGAAGAAGACAAACGGACGTAGTCGAACGGGTCCTCACAAACACGACGTTAACGAAAACAACCCGAAGAAGCACACCGGAAAGAAGCAGACAACATAGTAAACAACCACCACATAGACATGGCATGATGCACAAACAATTATGATGCATGTCCGGTTTAATGAAGCATGGCATGGCAAAGTGCACAAACAAACCTACAAATTAAGTGGAGCTCAACATGCAACGAGTTGCATATTGACGGAGCACCACCTGCCTTATTTAGTTCTCTCTCGTTTATTTACTCAACAAAATTAAATGTTGGTTAGCATGGCAAGGGGTGAAGCACAGCAAAACTACCTATCTAGGCAAGTTTAAATGAGGCTGGAAACAACGAACAACAATTCCGGTAAAACCCCATATCCATATATTAGGTTTGGTACTGATTTGCCCTAAACACAATTTTAGGGTTGTTAAACATGCAAAGTAAAGCCACCATGTTAAACTAGGCATAATTCTACCCCATTTACATATAAAGTTTATTTAAAACTGAGCTACGGTTATTTAGTTATGAATTAAAACATTTTATCATGGCTTAGGAGCAAATTAAAGCAAACATCGTTTTAAGCATTTTAAACATGGATGGAAATGACATATTATGAAACTACACAAAATTCTAAGAAACTTTCATATATAAATCATTTTAATATGATGCATCATTTGTGAGTTATTATATGCATGTTGTTTAAGGGGCTTTCTGTAAAATAGGCAAACTCCTGGATATTAGACAAATTCGCATAACTGGAAAAAAACATCACTGAGCCGAAATTGTTGATGCTGGGCTGTTTCACCACGGGCTTCAACTCGGCTGGTGGGGAGGAGGAGGCCGACAGAGGGCAAGCTGGGCCGGAGATGCGCTGGGCCTTGGCGCTCTTGCAGCCCACGCAAGCTACGAGGAGGCACGAGGCAGCAGGCGTCGCCTTTCTCTGCTCGATGCAGAGACTGAAGCCGACTGCGATGGCTTCAGGTGGGATAGGGGACCACATCCACGCGGGGAACACAAGGAGGCGGCGGAGACGGGCAGATCTAGGTGCATGATGGTGTTCTCCGGCGAGGTGGCGTGCGGGCGAAGCTGAAGGGGGCGGCGCATTTTCCCTAGTCAAACGCAGAGAAGATTTCAGAGGGAGAAAGAAATTGGGGAGGAAACAAAGGCGACGCGAGGAGCTTGCTGACCGATGAATGAATGGCCAGGATCCGGCGGAAAGTGATGCGGGTGACGCTAGGAGAACGGCGAGGCCGGATGGATCCACCTCGGACCCAGCGTGACAGCTCGATCTTGGCGGTTGGGCTCGTTCTGCAGACAAACAGAGAGGGAGGGGAGACACAGGAGAGGTGCGGCGGCCTGCTGATGCTCGATGGTGAAGGGACGAAGCAGCTTCGGCGGTTGTGCTCGCCGGCAGGGTGCTGGAGACGGCAGAGGCAAGGTGCGCCGGGGCGGAGACAACGTGCAGGAGCTCCTCGGCTCCATGGAGGTGCTCTCCAGCGAGGTACTTGGCGAGGCGATGGGGTTTCCATGGCGGGTCCTGAGACGACGAGGGTGGAGGTTCTCAGGATGCGGGAATGTGGGAGCTGCTGCTGCAGCCCGCCGGCGTCGGGCGCTGTACGTGGCAGAGACTCGGGCAAGGGAGGAGCACGGCGCAGGGGCTCCTCGGGTTCAAACGCGAGGAAGGAGGAGGCAGCTTCGGGCTGGATGTGGTTGGTGAATGGATTGGACCAATCCCGAGGGAGAAGGTAGGTAGGTGGCGGCGGGCAGGGGATGGATGGGACAAACTCCCTAGAAGTTAGGGTTGGACCTATATATATAGCAGGGGATTTTTTGGGTAGGGGCTAATCCATCCCTCCGATCGTAATCGTACGGTCGGGAAGAATAGGCTAGGGAGCCTAAAAAAGAAAACGGAGACATTTTGTAGATGTTTGAGGATGATCTGAACGCAACGGTGGCGATAGTCCGGGTCGGGTCCGGGACAGCTTTCGGGCGCGCGCGCGAGGAGGGCCGCGGGCTGACGAGAGAGGTTAGGTTGGACCTGGCGGTAGGTCATGGGCTGTGTAGACGGTCTCGAGCTGAGAGAATAGAAGAGAGGGAGGCCCGGCGACTGTTTCCGGAGACCGAAAACGTCCAACGATAGACCGGCTATATTGCGGCTATAGTTTAACGGTTGGGCTATCAAACGAACTCCGAATGCGATGAAACCTGACAGGCGGTCTATCTACACTATAATAATACCACACGCCAACTCTCATACCATTCCGAGAACATTTTCCGGCCACTTATAAAATAATATTTCGGACATGCCGCGGGCGCGTGCAAGTGAGTCTGGCCTCAGAACGGGCAACAGAAGGAACTGGGAGACCCGGACGAATGCAAGTTTTGAAAATATGATGACGCAATGCGGATGATGACATGGCAAGATGCAACACGCAAGCAAAAAACAAGGCAACAACAGCGAATAACTGGAAGACACCTAGCACATCGGTCTCGGGGCATTACATGTAGTAAAGGGAGAACTACTGCGATTGTGCTGCCGGTTCACCTGGATTAGCACCTCAGTAGAGAAAGACGAAAACTGATGTCGATGTGGTGAGAGCTGGTCAACCACTCGATGAATTATCGGAATCTCTAGCGATTCCTCTGTGTCACATGAAGGACCTCTTTCCGGTCAAATATGTACACACATCATATGAATAAGCTGCATACATACCAGGGGCTATGTCGTAGACCCACCATAAAACTCCTATGGCTAAGTGAAAGTGTTAATGCCCTATAGTCTGGTTGCCTAGTTCGCCGCATTGACACCTCCTTTACGGACCAAGACGTTGGGTCAAGAGTGATCAAATGCTTTTCCGAACACCCCCGTACTTCCTACGAGGGGGCTGAAGCCGACGACTGGAAAACTTTTAGATTATATTAAAATGTCCGCAGAGGAGGAACACAAACTTTTGAGCAATATATAAAAACAGATTAACTATAAAATTGTCTCGTACAATTCTCATACACCTCACTCGAACATTATGTCTTTCGAGCATTGACCCTCTATTAAGCGGGCGGCCACAAGGACGTCTTCAAAATAATGCTCCAGTTCGTGGTGATCCTTGCCCTTGGGTGGATTCTTCACCGCAACATTGATGGCTTTCATCTTCTCCCAGAATGTCTTGATGCGGGCAAAGGCCATCCGTGCACCGTCGATGCACACCGACCGCTTCACAACGTCGATACGTGGCACCGCGTCAACAAGCCGCTGCACCAAGCCAAAGTAGCTATTTGGAACATGATCAGTTGGCCATAACCGGATTATGACATTCTTCATGGCAGCGCTGGATATCCTATGAAGCTCGACCCACTGGGACATCTGCTCATTCAGCAACAGGGGGCGCTTCGACCCACCGAATTGTGACTATAAAAGCTTCTCCATTGCATACCCATCTCGCACCTGGTAAAATTGTGCTGCATCGGAAGAAATCTTCGGCAAGTCTAAAAACTCATCTAGAGAAATCCACAATTGGTTAAGCTGAGCATAGGTTTGGATCGCCGAACTTAGTCTGTAGCAAAAATGGCTCACCAGCCGCGATCTCCCTAGCTTGTCGGATCTCCTCACAGACGGCCCTGGATTCAGACCGCGCTTGTCTTGCCTCTCGTAAGGCCTTGTCAATTTCAGTCGTCTTGGCTTCATTCTCCTTCTCAAGGAGTTCACAGCGGCTAGCAGCATTTTTTTAGTTCGAGCACCATTGTGGATATCTTCTCCTCGTCTTACGCCGAGTAGCTCGTTCAACTTTTAACTCAGCCGATGCCTTTTCGGCAGCCGCATTACTACACCGGGCCTGCTCCACCTGAAGAATTTCGATAATGGTAGCACCATCTGCATCCAGGCATATTACAGTATATAACTGTCAGCATCATGCTTATAACACAACAATGTATGTGAAGGGACTACTGAGGGAGTCCTGGATTAGGGGGTGTCCGGATGGCCGGACTATACCTTCAACCGGACTCCTGGACTATGAAGATACAAGATTGAAGACTCCGTCCCGTGTTCGGAAGGGACTTTCCTTGGCGTGGAAGGCAAGCTTGGCGATAATATACAGATCTCCTACCATTGTAACCGACTCTATGTAACCCTAACCCTATCCAGTGTCTATATAAACCGGAGGGTTTTAGTCCGTAGGACAACATACACATCAACAATCATACCATAGGCTAGCTTCTAGGGTTTAGCCTCCTCGATCTCGTGGTAGATCTACTCTTATACTACCCATATCATCAATATTAATCAAGCAGGATGTAGGGTTTTACCTCCATCGAGAGGGCCCGAACCTGGGTAAAACTTCGTGTCCCTTGTCTCCTGTTACCATCCGGCCTAGACGCACAGTTCGGGACCCCCTACCCGAGATCCGCCGGTTTTGAAACCGACATTGGTGCTTTCATTGAGAGTTCCTCTGTGTCGTCGCCATCAGGCTCGATGGCTCCTACGATCATCGATAGTGATGCAGTCTAGGGTGAGGCCTTCCTCCCCGGAAAGATCTTTGTCTTCGGCGGCTTCGCACTGCGGGCCAATTCGCTTGGCCATCTAGAGCAGATCGAAAGCTACGCCCCTGGCCGTCAGGTCAGATTTGGAAGTTTAAACTACATGGCTGACATCCACGGGGACTTGATCTTCGACGGATTCGAGCCACTGCCGAGCGCGCCGCACTGTCACGACGAGCATGATCTAGCTCTACCGCATCGGCTCCGACCCTTAATTCGGAGCCAACTGCGCCGATCGAGGATGGGCGGTTGGACGTCACCTCGGGGGCTGCGACCCCAACGGCGATTGAGCCAAGCACCAGCCCCGTACTCTGCGAGACTCATGACTCCAAGGAGCCGGACTCCTCTCTGGACTCCGAACCCTCCGCGCCCCTGCCAATCGAATCCGATTGGGCGCCGATCATGGAGTTCACCGTCGCGGACATCTTTCAGCACTCGCCTTTCGGCAATATCCTGAAGTCACTTAAGTCTCTCTCTTTATCAGGAGAGCCCTGGCCGAACTACGGTCAGCAAGGTTGGGGTACGGACGATGAAGAAATTCAAAGCCCACCCACCATCCACTTTGTAGCCACTGTCGACGACTTAACCGACATGCTCAACTTCGACTCCGAAGACATCGACGGTATGGACGCCGATGAAGGAGATGATGAAGAACCAGCGCCTACTGGGCCCTGGAATGCCACCTCGTCATATGACGTATACATGGTGGACGCAGCAAAAGATGACGACGAGGAGCAGAAGGCCGCACCAAAGGCTTGTTCCCTCGAAAAGCAGTCAAAGTGGCGACGCAAGCGCCGCCCCAAATCCCTCCTCGACAGAAATAGTGATCACGCAGACCCAGCGCTGGAGCAGGGCGAACCGCTGCCGGACAACGGCAATCCGGATAATCAAACCGAACAAACAAATCCTATCAAGGATAATGGTCCGGACGACATAAAGCCGGACAAACACCTGGGGCAACAGACTGCCCATAAAAGGCTTGTTGCCACCGCGAGGAGCCTGAAAAAGCACAAACAAAGGCTCAAGGCTGCGCAAGACACACTCCAATTCAGATGGAGTAAAATACACAGCACCGCAGCAAGGTACGGCGACAATCGCCCTTCCAAAAGCTACCCAATGCGGAAGCTGCTACCCGAATTCGATGAGGAGGCCTCAGAACCCCCACAACCAAATATCAAAGCAGCCAGCTGGTCGGATAGACGACCCCTCTACCAACACAGGGCGGCATACAACGCCGCTCACAATACAAGACGCGACCCATGCGAGGGCTCGCACCCAAAGTACGGCGCAACCAGATCCATCTATGGACCACGCAAGCGCGCCCCAGCATGCAATGCAACACAACAAACATCCGAACAATGCGGTACACCCAGCTACAGGGGTGCCGCACACCCCCTATGTTTCACCGATGAGGTGTTGGACCACGAATTTCCAGAGGGATTCAAGCCCGTAAACATAGAGGCATACGACGGAACAACAGATCCTGGGGTCTGGATTGAGGACTACATCCTTCATATCCATATGGCTCGAGGAGATTATCTCCACGCCATCAAGTACCTACCCCTCAAGATCAAAGGGCCAGCTCGTCACTGGCTCAAAGGCCTCCCCGAAAGCTCCATTGGAAGTTGGGAAGAGCTCGAAGACGCTTTTCGGGCAAATTTTCAAGGGACATATGTCCGACCTCCGGACGTGGACGATCTGAGTCATATAACTCAACAGCCCGGAGAGTCAGCCTGAAAGCTTTGGAACAGGTTTCTTACTAAAAAGAACCAGATTGTCGACTGTCCGGACGCTGAAGCCTTAGCAGCTTTCAAGCATAGCGTCCGTGACGAATGGCTCGCCAAACACCTCAGCCAAAATAAGCCGAGAACGATGGCCGCATTAACAAACCTCATGACCCACTTTTGCGCCGGGAGGACAGCTGGCTAGCCAGATGCAGCACCAGCGACCCCAGTACATCTGAAATTAGAGATGGAAATGGGAAATCATGGCGCAACAGCAATAACAAACACCGGAATAAAGAAGACAACACGAAGGGCACAGCAGTAAATGCCGGATTCAAAAGCTCTTGGCCAGGTCAAAAGCCTCCTAAAGGCACCAGGGACGAACTGTCCAGCCTCAACAAAATTCTGGACCAAGTATGTCAGATCCATAGTACCCCTGGTAAACCTGCTAATCATACCCACAGAGAATGTTGGGTCTTCAAGCAGTCCCGCAAGCTCAACGCCGTACATAAGGGGGAGGATACACCAAGTGAAGACGAGGACGAGCCTCCCTACCAAGACACGACGGAACAAAAGAAATTTCCACCAGAAGTCAAAACAGTAAATGTGTTACACATAATCAAGGGAAAAAACAATACGGCACTCCCAGGAAAGTATACCCAAGTGCCTATCACTACGAAGTCCTGCCACTGGTCATCTCAACCGATCACTTTCGACCATCGCCATTAATCAGCAAGTATCCGACATGCAGGATGGGCTGCCCTGATATTAGACCTAGTAATTGGCAGATATCACTTCACAAGGGTCTTGATGGACGACGACAGTAGGCTAAACCTAATATATCAGGATACAATCCGCAGGATGGGGTTAGACCCAACACAAATTCGCCCTAGCAATACTACCTTTAAAGTAGTAACGCCAGGCCCAGGGGCTCGTTGTACGGGCTCCCTCTCGCTACAAGTTATATTTGGCTCCCCCGATAACTTCCGTCGCGAGCATTTAACTTTCCACATCGCTCCGTTTCAATGTGGCTATCAAGCACTGCTTGGACGCGAAGCTTTCGCTCGCTTTAATGCCATACCGCACTACGCCTCCCTCACAATCAAGATGCCCAGTCCATGGGGCATCATTACAGTGCACGGAAATATCAAGCGATCTCTGCGCGCCGAAGAGAGTGAGGCTGCCTTGGCCGCCGCACACTAAAGGCGCCCGGACAAACGAAAGCATCCAATAGGTCGTTAAGACCTCAGATACAACTAATCAAGTCCGGTGCCGCTATTTATATGGAAATAAGTGGTCACACCCCTATTTGTCAATACAAGGGGCTCAACGCGTGCAGACAAGTTGCAATTTCTTATCATCTTGAATTACACATGGTTTCTTTAAAAACTATCCTTTTTGCACGACAACTTTTTCACTTAACTTCCTCTCTTTTACAGACGATCATCGTGCTACACCCGTCCAGGATACGGCACAACAGAGACACAGGCGCAGACGTGCAGCAGGGACCCGCTCCAAGGATTCTTTTTAGATTAAGACCCTGCGTAAACCTTTTTTACTGTCTCTTGTTGATACATATCCACCGTTGAGAAGGATGCTGACGTCTTGGCATGTGGCCACGCCAGAACAATGCACGTACCTGGACACAAGGGGCTTCTTACGAAGGCCATTATTTAGGCCCGGTTTATACCACAAAGACCAAATACCTTAGGGAGTGTTCGGCGTCGCGAGTTTGGCCCTATATGCATCAGCTCCGAATCATTGTCTTTGGTCAAATGTTGGGTTTGCCCGGCTCCTGTGTTTTGGTGCCTTACGTTCCGCTTTACCGGCTAAGGTAGCAGCAGGAGAACTACTGCGATTGTGCCCTGGTTCATCCGGACGAGCACCTCAGTAGAGAAGCCGAAAACTGACTATCATGATATAGCGTGAGACTGGTCAACCACTTGATGACCTATGGGAATGCTAGAATTCCTCCGCCTTAACGAAGGGCCGTTTTCTGGCCAGGCATGTACGCACCCCGGAACCGGGAGAGTGCGGAGCCACCAGGGGCTATCTAGTAGCCCCACTGTCAAACTCCTATGGCTAAGTGAAAGTGCTAAAGCATTATAGTCCAGTTGCCTCGCTTGCTCCGCTATCACCTCCTTAATAGGACCAAGACGTTGGGTTAAGTGTGAACGCATGTTTTTGTGAGCACCTACGCATTATATGCGTGGGGGCTGAAGCCAACGACTGCAATCTTTCAGGTTATACACATGTATACATAAACGGCCGCCCAGGAGGCATCATATTACTTTCAGGAAAAAGTATAAAAATAGCCTTATAAAAATTTATAAAAGCATTTCGCTTACAATGAGATTACATATCACTCAAACATAATATTTTTTGAGCACCAGGTCTCTATCAAACGGGCACCCTCAAGAACTTCTTCAAAATAGTGCTGAAGAGCCTTTCGACCTATAGCCGAATCCCGCGCTGCAACATTGGTAGCATCCATCTCCGCCCAGCATGCCTTAACACGGGCAAAGGCCATCCGTGCGCCCTCTATGCACGCCGACCTCTTCATCGCATTAATGCGCGGCCCCACGTCAAGGAACTGCTACACCAAGCTGAAATAGCTATTCGGTTTTGACCTTTCCGGCCATAACTGATCCACAATAGACCTCATGGAGAGTCCGGACAACCTATTTAGTTCAGCCCATTAGGCTAATTGGTCAGTCAATGAAAGTGGACGCTCGGGAGAATGGAATTGTCTCCAAAACAACTGGTCTACTCCACGGTCCGTCTGACCCTGGAAGTACTTGGCCGCATCGGCAGCACTCGCCGCCAAATCCATATACGCATCCTCCGAACACCATAGCCGATCCAGAGGGGCATACCGTGGATCTCCGAATTTCCTCCGCAACATAAAGGATTTCCCAGCTATAATATCCCCGGCTTCCCGCAGCTCCTTATTTGCCCTAATAGCAGAGCGGAGATACTTTTTCGTCGCAGCAGCCTTTTCAAGGTCCGATGCCTTCGCCTGGTTTTCTTTTTCAAGAACCCGGCAACGGTCGGCGGCGGCTTTTAATTCTATAGCCATCTTGGCCATATTGTCTCGGCTCTCGCCATGCGCGGCCTTCTCGGCTTGCAACTCTTCGGACGCCTTCAAGGCAGCCGCATTACCCAACCTCGCTTGTTCCTTGGCTCGGGCAAATTCTGCCCGCAAGGCTTCAACAGTGGTAGCTCCATCTGCAGTCACAACATATTAAAGATGCTGGCATCATACTGCTCTTCCTATTGTGGCGTTTACCAGATAATGACACTTACCCTGTGCCTCATCAAGCCTTTTGTTAACAAGCTCGATGTCAGCGTCTGCCGCATCCAACTGCCGTTCTAAATGGGCAAACTCGCTAGTCCGGCTAGCCACCGGAGCTTCCATCACCTGCACATAGAGGCAGTATGGTTATTGCCTGGGAATATGATCCTCTGTTCGTCGTTGTTTCTGATGACAACCAGAGTCTCAGGGGCTACTATCTACACAGGGCACACCTAGCCTGCACAGGACTACCATACATTCTTTTACGTACCTCAAGGCCTGTCAGTAGACTCATAAAAGCTTCATGCAATCCGCTTTCGGCGGACGATATTCTCTCCATCACCGTATTCATCAGCACATGGTGTTCATCTGAGATGGCCGCTCGCCCCACCAACTCCCTCAGAACATCCGATCGCACACTAGACGGTGCCAGACTCTTTTGTCTGCTCTCTTCGGGAGCCGGACACTGGGAGCTTCGGGGGTCAATGGGATTATCTTCTCGCCTCACCGGACTCGGAGAGGCCCTCCGCAACGACACTTCAGGGTCGCCCGCTTCCGGAGCGGAGGAGTCCGGAGGAGGTGTTTCGCTCTCCATCATCTCTGGAAGAAGCTCCACCGAAGACGAGCTCATTTGAGAGGGGCTAAGGCCTGAACTGCAAAAATATATGCGGTGGTTATCTTCTCAGAAGAAAAAGATGGCATATCTGTACTGTTAAAGTATTTCGGGTCACTTACGACTCGCGGGAGAATTGATCCCCCCACGGACTACGGCAACGGCGCCCCCCAAGGTAGGACCCTCTGTGGGAGACTTCTTCTCCCGTTTGGAAGCTTCGGCTTCCGAATCCCCGAGCGCAGTCCTTTTCCTCTTCTGGTCGTCTTTCTTCATGGAGACGCTCGCTCCCTCGGTTAGAATGGGCAGCGTTGGGGGCCCGCGTCCGCCCGCATTATCCTCCACAGTATCTTCCTTCAAGGGTTCCGGGCAAGGTGCGGTCTGGAGCATCTTTTCCAATACCGGATTTTCCAAACCCTCAGGGAGGGGGCCGAACACCGAATCAACTTCGCCTTTGTTAGCTAGTCATGGTCAAAAAGCAAACTCTCAGAGATAACTTCGTAACAAAGTAGAGAAAGTATGTTCGGCCGGAAGATGCCTTACCTGTTCGGCGGTGCGGTTGCTACTCAGGCCCACGTCCTTGGTGATTTCCGGACACTCCGTCTGAGGTCCGAAGAATGACTTGTACATCTCCTCGTGCGTCAGGCCGAGAAAATTTTGAATGGCATGCGGTCCCTCAGGATTGAACTCCCACAGGCGAAGAGGCCGGCGTTTGCAAGGCTGGACTTGACGAACCAGCATAACCTGTATCACCGCAACCAAACTGAAATCTCCATTGAAGAGATCTCAAATGTGGCCTTGCAGTATAGGCATGTCCTTGGCTGGCCCCCAGCTCAGACCTCTGCTGATCCATGACATCAGTTGTGGTGGGGGGCCCGAGCGGAAAACAGGGGAGGCCGCCCACTTAGAACTTCTAGGAGCCGTGATGTAGAACCACTCCTGTTGCCACAATTCAGACACCTCTAGGATGGAACCTTTGGGACACGGAGCTCCCGTCATCTTGCATATTGAGGCACCTCCACACGCTGCATGCTCCCCCTCGACCAGCTTCGGCTTCACTTCAAAGGTCTTGAGCCATAGGCCAAAGTGAGGGGTAACCCGGAGGAAGGCCTCGCACACGATAATAAATGTCGTGATATGAAGAAAGGAGTCCGGAGCTAGATCATGAAAATCTAGCCCATAGTAAAACATCAAACCCCTAACGAAAGGATCCAGGGCAAGGCCTAGGCCTCGGAGGAAGTGAGAAACGAACACGTCGTTCTCGTTAGATTCGGGGGTGGGGACAACCTGCCCTCGGGGAGGCAGCCGATGCAAAATCTCGGCGGTCAGATATCTGGCCTCCCTCAACTTCTTGATGTCATCTTCCGTGACGGAGGAGGGCATCCATCAGCCTTGAAGGCTAGATCCGGACATGACTGAAGGTTCAGGGCGCCTGACCTGAACTTTGGGCGTTTGAGCTTGAGGTGGGGGAAGGATTCGATTGAGCACGGGAGAGAAAAATAAAAGCCTTGCCCCCTTTATAAAGAGGGTGAATATCAAGCGTCCTCTCCGTGCCCGTTTGGACTTTCCTATAATCTAGGAGTCCTAGAAGCGGTTGGGTTACCCACGCCCGTATTGATGAGAATCCCGGGATAAGGGGACACGATCTCTGCTTTAACAAGACGTGCCAAGGAAACCGCCTCGCATGACGCACTGAGGTGGGATAATGAAACGACTCGGATAAAGGCTTGGCCGTGGTGTGACACGCTATAGAATATGTCGGCAAATTAGATTGGTGTAAATATTATTCTCTCTATGGCAATATGTGGAAACTTATTTTGCAGAGCCGGACACTATCTTCGTGTTCGAAATCTTCTATGAAATATTTGGAGGAGGAACCCGCCTTGCAATGCCGAAGACAATCTGCGCACTGGACTCATCGTCATTGAAGCCTGGTTCAGGGGCTACTGAGGGAGTCCTGGATTAGGGGGTGTCCGGATGGCCGGACTATACCTTCAGCCGGACTCCTAGACTATGAAGATACAAGATTGAAGACTCCGTCCCGTGTCCGGAAGGGACTTTCCTTGGCGTGGAAGGCAAGCTTGGCGATAATATACAGATCTCCTACCATTGTAACCGACTCTATGTAACCCTAACCCTATCTGGTGTCTATATAAACCGGAGGGTTTTAGTCCGTAGGACAACATACACATCAACAATCATACCATAGGCTAGCTTCTAGGGTTTAGCCTCCTCGATCTCGTGGTAGATCTACTCTTGTACTACCCATATCATCAATATTAATCAAGCAGGACGTAGGGTTTTACCTCCATCGAGAGGGCCCGAACCTGGATAAAACTTGCTGTCCCTTGTCTCCTGTTACCATCCGGCCTAGACGCACAGTTCAGGACCCCCTACCCGAGATCCGCCGGTTTTGACACCGACAACTATCCCGAATACATACCTTGCGATTCGTCAAGACGCATATTGATTAACGCAATGTCATCCCCGGCCAAATCAAGCTTCCATTGCAGCTCGGCCATATCCATAGTCTGGGAAGTAGCCAAGGGGAAGCAGCCCGTGTTCAAATTGATCAGATTAGTCCTCGAATATTTCTTGTTGATCCTCCGTTTGCCTCCCATGGGAAGCCAAGCCGAGTCTCAGGGGATACTATCTATACACAGGTATATTTTGCGAATAAAACAAAATTGCACATATTACTGTACAAACCTCGAAGCCTCTTAGTAGGCTCGCAAAGGCCTCATCCAGTCCGCTCTTCGCGGACAGGACCTTTTCAACCACCGTGCCCATCAAGGTATGATGTTCCTTTGAGACTGACGCCTGTCGCAACATGCTCGTCAAGATATCCGGCACCTCCGGGTCTCCGGAGGCCGCCGTAGGAGTAGGGCCACCCTTTGAAGGGATCCGTTCATTCGTATTCGGCTGTATACCAGATTGTTCGGGGCCCTCATTATTGTTCCCCAGACCATGGGCCACCGAAGTATCACCTTCGGGTACCATCTTCATTGTCCCTTGCACCACTTGTTGGTCGGGGGAGACCCTCCGCGACGACACCTTGAAGTCGTCCGCCCTATTGGACGGAGAGGCCGGTGGGGGCGTCTCGCTTTCAATCATTTCTAGGAGAAGGTCCCCCGAGGAGGACGATTGTTGAGGAAGATTGCGTGTTGAGCTGCAAATATATATATATCCCAGGTATTATAAAGAAAGAACGGGACATGTTTAAGACAGCTTTGTTCACTTACGATGTGGACTAAGGCTTGTCCTCGTCATGAGACTGCGCTTTGACGTCCTCCAAGCCCGAGCCACCCACCTGAGGCATCCTGCCTCACTTAGGAGCATGTTCCTCCCAATCTTTGGAGGCGGCTCTCTTCTTCCCATGAGGGGAGGAGATGGTGGCCCTCCCTTCACTCTTGTCTTCGAATGAGGGAATTTTGATTCCTCCGGACACAATGTCTGAGGTACCCTTGGAATAGGGGTCATCTTTGGCCTTTCCTCTCTCCGCCTTGCCCTCCTTCGCAGGCATCTGGTATGGTGCCGGGGCTAGCATCCTTGTTAAAACAAGATTTGCTGGGCCTTCAGGCAAAGGGGCCGAACACATGATTAGTTCCACCTTCTTTATCCAGCCCTGGAGAAAGATAGCCTGCTCAGTACTGTATTACGGTATGCGTGGTTACAAAGTGTTCGGAAGACAAGTGTTTACCTAGGTATCTGGACGGTTGCAGTTAAGACCAGCATCCTCGGTAGTGTCCGGCCAATGTTTTTTCTTCCCAAAAAACAACTTCCACACCCCTTCGTGTGTAGTGTCGAAGAAGTGTTGGAGGGTTCGTGGTGCCTTCGGATTAAACTCCCACATGCGGCGAGACCTGAGCTGGCAGGGCAGGATTCGGTGAACTAGCGTCACTTGAATCACGTTGACAAGATCGATCTCTCTCTCAAGGAGGGCTCAGATGCAGCTCTGTAGAGTCAGCACTTCATCAACTGATCCCCAGTCCAGCCCCTTGTAAATCCATGATGCAAGCTGTGATGGAGGGCCGGAACAGAATGCAGGATTAGCTGCCCACTTGGTGCTACGGGGTTCCGTGACATAAAACCATTCTCGCTGCCATTGGTGGGAGGTTTCGGTGAAAGAGCCTTTTGGACAGATAGTGTTGGTGAGCTTGCTCACAACAGCACCACCGCACTCCGCCTGTTCCCCGTTAACTACCTTCGGCTTCACACTGAAGGTCTTGAGCCATAAGCCGAAGTGTGGGGGGATTCGGAGGAAGGCCTCACATGTAATGATAAACACCGAAATGTGGAGGATAGAATCCGAGGCTAGATCGTGAAAATCAAGTCCGTAATAAAACATTAGTCCCCGGACGAAGGGGTGAAGAGCGAACCCTAGCCCTCGGAGGAAGTGGGAGATGAATACAACCCTCTCGCCAGATCTGGGGGTCGGAATAACCTGTCCTTGAGCAGGAAGTCTGTGGTGGACCTCTGTAGTCAAATATCTGGCTGCCCGAAGCTTTGCGATATCCTCCTCCATGACGGAGGAAGCCACCAATCGGCCTTGAGAGCTGGGTCCGGACATGATGGGAGGCTTGAAACAATCAAGTTGAAACCTTGGGTGCTAGAGCTCGAGGCTGGGAAGGCTGAGGAGATCTTTGGCATAGAAGGACGGCCCTTGGTTCCTTTATAAAGGCCACGGGTATTGAACGCCTCCTCCCAAGCCTAAGAACCTGCCTATTCCTAAGGGATCTTTCCTGCGGCACGTTTGGGTTACCCACACTTGTATTGATGAAAATCCTGTAATAAGGGGACACGATCTCTGCTTCGACAAGATGTGTCGATGAAAATCACGTCCCGAAACATGGAATGATGGGATAGGAAATGGTTCGAAATAATGACTGAGAAGCATGATGTCACATTACCAAAATTGTCAGCAGATTGGGTTCATGGAATACTATACTCTTTACGGTTGTGTATTACAGGTCCGGACACCATCAATTCGTCCAAAGATTATTTTGGAGTTCGGAAGGAGGAACCGGCCTTGCAAAGTCGAAGACAGCACTACGTGCCGAACACCTCGTCATTAAAGCCAGGTTCAGGGGTTACTAAGGGAGTCTTGGATTAAGGGGTCCTCGCGCGTCCGGCCTGTGAGCCATGGGCCGGACTGATGGGCTGTGAAGATACGAAGACCGAAGACTGCACCCGTGTGTGGATGGGACTCTCCTTGGCCTGGAAGGCAAGCTTGGCGACCGAATATGTAGATTCCTTTCTTCATAACCGACCTTGTGTAACCCTAGATCCTCCCGGTGTCTATATAAACCAGAGGACTTAGTCTGGATAAGGGATACTCATTATCATAGCCATAAACGCTAGACCTCTAGGGTTTAGCCATTACGATCTCGAGGTAGATCAACTCTTGTAACACTCATATTCATCAATATCAATCAAGCATGACGTAGGGTATTACCTCCATAGAGAGGGCCCGAACCTGGCTAAACATCGTGTCCCTTGTCCCATGTTACCATCGACCTTAGACGCACAGTTCGGGACCCCCTACCCGAGATCCCCCGGTTTTGACACCGACACCCATCATTGGAATATACAAGCCAAGTTCTATGATGAAAAATTCCCACTAGTATATGAAAGTGACAACATAGGAGACTCTCTATTATGAAGATCATGGTGCTACTTTGAAGCACAAGTGTGGTAAAAGGATAGTAGCATTCCCCTTCTCTCTTTTCTCTCATTTTTTTTAATTTTTTGGGCCCTCTCCTTTTTTGGCCTTTTTTCATCTGGTGTCTCATCCTGACTTGTGGGGGAATCATAGTCTCCATCATCCTTTCCTCACATGGGAGAATGATCTAATAATGAAGGTCATCATAGTTTTTTTTACTTACAATTCAAGAATTACAACTCGATACTTAGAACAAAATATGACTCTATATGAATTCCTCCGGCGGTGTACCGGGATGTGCGATGAATCAAGAGTGACATGTATGAAAGAATTATGAAAGATGGATTTGCCACAAATACGATGTCAAATACATGATAATGCAAAGCAATATGACAGTGATGAAGCATGTATAATAAACGGAATGGTGGAAAGTTGCATGGCAATATATCTCGGAATGGCTATGGAAATGCCATATTTGGTAGGTATGGTGGCTTTTTTGAGGAAGGTATATGGTGGGTGTATGGTACCTGCAAAAGTTGCGTGGTACTAGAGAGGCTAGCAATGGTGGAAGGGTGAGAGTGCGTATAATCCATGGACTCAGCATTAGTCATAAAGAACTCACATACTTATTTCAAAAATCTATTAGTTATCGAAACGAAGTACTACGCGCATGCTCCTAGGGGGATAGATTGGTAGGAAAATACCATCGCTCGTCCTCGACCGCCGCTCATAAGGAAGACAATCAATAAATAAATCATGCTCCAACTTCGTTACATAACGGTTGACCATACGTGCATGCTACGACAATCACAAACTTTAACACAAGTATTTCTACAATCCACAATTACTCACTAGCATGACTCTAATATCACCATCTTTATATCTCAAAACAATCATAAGGAATCAACTTCTCCTAGTATTCAATGCACTTTATATGAAAGTTTTTATTATATCCGTCTTGGATGCCCATCATATTAGGAGTAAATTCATAACCAATGCAAATTACCATGTTGTTTAAGACTCTCAAAATAATATAAGTGAAGCGTGAGAGTTCATCAATTTCTTCAAAATAAAACTACCCTCGTGCTCTAAAAAGATATAAGCGAAGCACTAGAGCAAATGACAAACTACTCCAAAAGATATAAGTGAAGATCAATGAGTAGTCGAATAATCATGTGACTATGTGAAGACTCTCTAACATTTAAGAGCTCCAGATATTGGGATATTATTCAAACAGAAAGAAAAACAAAATAAAATAAAAATGACGCTCCAAGCAAAACTCATATCATGTGGTGAATAAAAATATAGCTCCAAGTAAGGTTACCGATGAACGAAGACGAAAGAGGGGATGCCATCCAGGGCATCCCCAACCTTACATGCTTGGTTGTCCTTGAATATTACCTTGGGGTTCCTTGGGCATCCCCAAGCTTAGGATCTTGCCACTTCTTATTCCATAGTCCATTGAAACTTCATCCAAAAATTGAAAACTTCACAACAGAAAACTCAACAGAAAACTCGTAAGCTCCGTTAGTATAACAAAGGAAATCACCACTTAGGTACTGTTATGAACTCATTCTAAATTTATATTGGTGTTGTATCTACTGATTCCAACTTCTCCATGGTTCATACACTCCGATACTACTCATAGATTCATCAAAATAAGCAAACAACACATGAAAAACAGAATCTGTCAAAAACAGAACAGTCTGTAGTAATCTGGAAATTCTGCATATTTATGTAACTCCAAAAATTCTGAAAAATTAGAACAGCCTCGGAAATTTTCATATTAATCTTCTGCAAAAATAATCAGTATTTTATCACGCTCCTCTTAAAAATGAGAATTTTTTTCCTGAGCGCAAAAGTTTCCGTTTTTCAGCAAGATCAAATCAATTATCACCATAGCTCATCCCAATGGTCTTACTTGGCACTTTATTGAAACAAAAGCTATAAAATATGATTATTATAGTAGCATAATCACGTGAACACACAAAAACAGTAGGTATAAATGTTGGGTTTTCTCCCAATAAGCGCTTTTCTTTAATGCCTTTTAGCTAGGCATGATGATGTCAATGATGCTCACATAAAAGATAAGAATTGAAACACAAAGAGAGCATGATGAAGCATATTGCTAGCACACTTAAGTCTAACCCACTTCCTATGCAAAGGGATTTTGTGAGCAAACAACTTATGGGAACAAGAATCAACTTGCATAGGAAGATAAAGCAAGCAAAACATCAAGATTTTCAACATGTAGGGAGGAAACTTGATATTATTGAGATACGTAGAAGCATATGTTCCTCTCTCATAATAATTTTCTGTAGCATCATGAATGAATAAAACAATATAAACATCACATAAAGCATTATTTTCATGATGCAGAAGCATAGAAATTTTACTACTCTCCACATAAGCAAAATTCTTCTCATTCGAAATAGTGGGAGTATCATAAGAAGCTCGAATACTATAAATTGTTTCCAAACTAAAAGAATAATGTTCAGAAAAAAGGTAATCATGATTATGACAAGTTTTATAAGTATAATCATCACTACTTTTAATAACATAAGTGTCATCACAATAATCATCATAAATGGCAACTTCGTTCTCATCATAATCAATTGAAACCTCTTCCAAGCTAGTGGAATCATTACTAAATAAAGTCATGCCCTCTCCATATCCACTTTTATCATTATAATAAGATTCAACACCCTCCAAAATAGTGAGATAATTATTATCTATAGTTGACACTCTTCCAAACCCACTTTCATAAATATTGCAATCATCATGCATAGGAGGCATGCTATCATCATAATAAATTTGCACATCAAAACTTGGGGGACTAGAAATATCATCTTCATTAAGTATAGCATCCCCAAGCTTGGGACAAACATTAATTGCAGCAAATAAATTCTCAAACATGTCATTCTCATCAAACATAGCATCCCCAAGCTTGGGCCTTTGCATATCATAAGTGTAAGTGCATCTAGTGCCACCCCTAGTGGGTTTTGGAGTATTGGCGACAAACCTAATTGAGGGACTAATGTGTTTGTGAGAATTGCAGGATAACACAGGTAGAAGTACCTCATTGATTCAGTTTTCCTACCAGAGATGACCCCTAAAAATGTATGAAGACATTGATGTCAAAGGTGGTATGTGAAGATATTCACATTGAAGACTATGACAAGAGAAGACATCGCATGAAGCCTATGGAGCTCGAAGACTCAGATCTTTCGTAGTTCTTTTTCTTCTTTATTGAGTCATAGGAACCACCGTACTGTTAAGTGGGGTCCAAGAGAACCAGTCAGAATGACTGAAGTGATGCTTAACCAAAACCTATGTCTTCGAGTGAAGACTATGAGAGCAAATCTTGTCCAGAGTCGGACAAGTCAGCTTTGCTTGTAGCCCAAGTAAAGTTGTCGTGTGTGTTTGAAATCTGACCGTTGGAACACGTGTCAGTTCCTTAGTGACCCAGGGTCATTTCGGACAAATCAGGTCGGGTTGCCTAGTGGCTATAAATAGCCCACCCCATACAACCATAAACGGTTGGCTGCTCAGAGTTAGAGTACGGCTTTTGTCGTTTGAGAGCAACCCACCTCGAAGCCTTTGAGAGAGAATTCCTTGCGAGGCTAAAGCCCTAACCACCCAGAGCCAAAAAGTGTTAGGCCTCACTTAAGTCTTCTTGTCTGTGTGATCTGAAGACTTATTACACTTGAGGACTGTGAATCCTCCAGCCGGTTAGGCATTGTGTTCTGAGCATCCAAGAGTCATTGTGGATCGCCGGTGAACGAAGTCTGTGAAGGTTTGGGAGTCTACCTTGAAGACTTACCAGAGTGATTGGGCGAGGTCTGTGTGACCTTAGCTCAAGGGGAATACGGTGAGGACTGGGTGTCCTGAGCTGCGTGTTCAGGACTGGGTGTCTGGGACTGTGTGTCCTCAGGTTTAAATACCTAGCCGCCCTAACCAGACGTACAGTTATCACAGCAACTGGAACTGGTCCAACAAATCATTGTCTTCAACGAGTCACTGGTTTCATCCTTCCCTTCCCTTTACTTACTGTTGGTCCTTGTGAAGTCATTGTATGATTGCACTATCTTCTGTCTTCACTGAGTGACTGCTTGTTCTGATTGGCTTCATAATATCTTCCTACCTGATCCTTACTACCTAGCTGCTATTAGTCATTGTGCTTTCACTTCATTGAATACTTGACTATGGTTTGCCTGGTGTAGTCTACCTTCCGCTGCATGGTAATAGGTTTATTTCTATCGTTTGTCTTCGAAACTTCCACGTTTTGAAGACTTTCATAAAAATTGCCTATTCACCCCCCTCTAGTCGATATAACGCACTTTCAATTGGTATCAGAGCAAGGTACTCCCTTGTTCAGTGTGATTCGGTTTAACCACCTGGAGTTTTAGCTATGTCGACTGTAGGGATAATTAAAGTCTGCGCTGCGTGCCCCGTCTTCGATGGAACTGAATATCCCTACTGGAAGAATAAGATGCACATGCATCTTGAAGCCATTGATGTCGACCTATGGTATGTCATCAAGAACGGCGTTCCCAAGGCTGGAGAAGGTGTCACTGCTGCTGACGTCAAGAAGTTCATTCAACTGGACTCTACTGCCAAGAATATCATCTGTGGTCATCTGACCAAAGAACAGTATGGCCGCGTGAGTCCTTTGGAAACATCTAAGCTAGTCTGGGACTGGCTCTCCAAGGTCAACGAAGGCGTGTCAACCCAGAGAGATCAGAGAATCAGTGTCCTTCGCAACCTCTTCAACCGCTTCAAGAGGAATGACAATGAGAATGTCTAGCTCACGTTTGATCGACTCACTGACATCACAAATGAGCTTCAAGCCCTCGGCGCTACTGAGATCACCAAGCATGAAGTCGTCAAGACACTCCTGAGATCACTTGATAGTTCGTTTGACACCCTAGCCCTGATGATTCAAGAACGTCCTGATTTCAAGACACTCGATCCGTCTGACATACTTGAGAGGCTCAACACACATGAGTTTCAGCTTTCTGAGAAAAGAGATATCTACGGTCCCAACTATGGGCGAACTCGTGCCTTGAAGGCAAAAGCTGTCTCCTCATCTGAAGAAGAATCTGACAGCAGCTCTGATGATCCTAAAGACATTGGAAAGGAGCTTGCTATGCTTGTGAAGAAGTTCCAAAAATTCACCAAGAAGAAAGGCTTCAGAAAGTCTTCACGATCAAGCTCAAGGAATGATGAAGCTTCTGCTCATGACTACAAGAAGAAAACATGCCACAAGTGCAAGAATCCTGGCCACTACATCTCTGAGTGTCCGCAGTGGGACATTGAGAACAAGAAGAAAAATAAGAGCAAGGAGTATGATTCTGATGACAAGAATAAGAAGAAATACTCAAAGTCTTCTTCCAAGTCCTCCTCAAAGTCTTCATCACACAAGAAGAGCTCATCTGGCAAAGCACGTGTGTTTGTTGGCAAGGAAGTGGATTCAGAGGAGGAGTCCACTTCTGAGGAGGCGGAGGTGGAGTCTGAGGAGGAGTCCGATTCTGGCGTTGCGAGTCTGGCTACAACATACGTTGCCAAGTCCATCTTCAACACTGAAGACAATGACTCCATCACTGACACCGATGCAAATGACAAGGACTACTCCGCTCCTACCTACTGCTTCATGGCACGCGGTGCCAAGGTAAACACACGCACTACTCACTATCAAACATCTAGTGACGATGACTCTAATTGTGGGTCCAAACCCAGCTACAAAACACTCGCTAAAATTGCAACTGAACAACAGAAAACCATGGAACACATTCAAAAACTGTTAGACAAAAGCAATGATCTGTTAGACGCTGAAATGACTCGATCTCAGTCCTTAATTGAAGACATAAAAAATCTTCACGTTAAGTATGAGGAACTTGAAAGTCGTCATGAAACGCTCTCAACAGCTCATGAAAGGCTTTCCTATGATTATCTTCAAAGGAAGCAAGATCTTGAGAAATTGAGAGCGGCTCATGAAGATCTTCAGAAAGAAAACGAGTTGCTTCACGCCGAACAGATCAGTTCAGCTCAGGAAAGATTTGAACCACCATGTCTTAAATGCATTGAGCATGATAATGCTACCTCTGTTGCTGAATGTTCTACTGCTGCTACTGTTGCAATATCCTCAACTGTTGATGTGGGAACTAACCCCTCTGCTGAGGATACCACTGCTATTGCTGATGAGAATGCTAGGTTGAAGACATTGCTTGAAACAGGGATGTACAAAAGTCTCAAAGGGCATCAGACACTATGTGATGTCCTCAAAAGGCAGATCCTGAACCGAAACCCTAGGAAAGAGGGTGTTGGGTTCGTAAGGAAAATGAATGCTGATGGCTCTTACTGGAAACCTGAGCAGTACCCCAAAACCACATGGATTGCTGCAAAGGAACCTTCAGCAGATCCATCCACTCTATCTGGCTTCACTTGTGCTAACCCCATTGTCATTGATGAATCCGTTGATGCAAACTATAAACTGTTTAAGAATCAGAATGGTGAAGTGTTTGCCATGTATATTGGTACTAACTGCAGGAATGGACCGCCTATGAAGAAGATCTGGGTGCCGAAAAAGTGTTTGGAGAATCTTCATGTGAATGTCATCATGACACCACAGGTGAAGAAGACAAACCCCAGACCACAGGCTTCATACGGTCCAAAGGCTTCATACAGAAAGAGGACTCACCTGAGTTGCACTAACGCAAATGTTTTGCAGGGAAACCATACTCAGGCCTATGAATATGAGCGCAGTTCATCAAACCGCCATGTTCATAAGACCAAGAACTATTCTGCTTATTCTTATGAGTACTATTGTCCTCGTGCAAGACTTTTTGCTAGGGCTCCAAAGCCAAAGTTCTCAGATGCTGCACTTAGACTTATTGCTTCTAAGCCACCCTTGAAGATGTGGGTGGCTAAGAAAGCTTAACTCTCTTTTGCAGGGAAGGGTCTCCAGCAGAAAACCAAAATCGTCTGACGCTATTGCTGGGGACCTTAAACATCTTATAGGGCGCAAGATCAAATGCCCGAATGGTCTTATTATGTACTTCGTTCCTGAATCGCTTGCTATTCTCCCTATCAGTCCAAATCTCGATCTAAGCTTTCATAACCCACTGGTTCGTCAAATGTTTTTGCTTCACAATTCTCTTCGTGAAGC
The DNA here is from genome assembly GCF_003073215.2 of Triticum urartu. NCBI lineage: Eukaryota > Viridiplantae > Streptophyta > Magnoliopsida > Poales > Poaceae > Triticum > Triticum urartu. The sequence goes on from NC_053028.1 coordinate 407,606,498, forward strand.
CTATCCCCCTAACTACACTGTAGGGTACGACACCAGCAGCTTCAGAATGGATTATTGATAGTGGGTGTACCAATCACATGGCTGGCAAGAGAAGCCTTCTTATGGACTCAACCTTATGTCCATCCGACAAGAGTCACATCACATTTGTTGACACTGGTAAAAGTAAGGTATTGGGTCTAGGTAGAGTTGCAATCTCAAAGGATCAACACATGGATAAAGTCATGCTTGTTGAATCCCTTGGCTTCAACTTAATGTCTGTCTCAATGCTTTGCGATTTAAATATGATCGTGATGTTTGGAAAATATCTTTGCCTTGTTCTAATGGAATCTGACAAGTCTCTAGTGTTTGAAGGGTATAGGAAGGATGATTTGTACATGGTAGATTTCTCAGCAGGACCACAGCTTGCCGTATGTCTTCTGGCAAAAGCTTCAAAATGCTGGCTCTGGCATCGGAGGCTAGGGCATGCTGGCATGAGGAACCTCCACACCCTTGCAAAGAAGAAGCATGTCATAGGCATCGAGGGCATCAAGTTCAAGAAAGATCACTTATGCGGTGCCTGTGAAGCAGGAAAGATGACGAGGGCCAAACATCCCTTGAAGACAATCCTGACAACAACTCGACCCTTCGAACTGCTCCACATGGATATTTTCGGTCCCACTCATTACTCAACTCTTACTACTACTACTTGTCTCTATCGCTTTTCCATTGTTGATGATTATTCTAGATATACTTGGGTGCACATAATCCTCTACAAGACTGAAGTGCAGGATGTCTTCAGACGCTTCGCCAATCGAGCAATGAACAACTATGGCGCCAAGATAAAGCACATCAGAAGTGACAATGGCACTGAATTCAAGAACACTGGCCTTGATACATATCTTGATACTTTGGGCATCACACATGAATTCTCAGCTCCGTACATGCCACAGCAGAATGGCGTCGTCGAACGCAAGAACAGAACACTCATTGAGATGGACCGAATGATGCTTGATGAATACAAGACTCCAAGAAAATTCTGGCCTGAAGCCATTGACACTGCATGCCATACAATCAATCGTGTTTATCTTCACAAGCTTCTGAACAAGACATTTTATGAGCTCCTTACTGGCAAGAAGCCAAATGTCAGTTACTTCAGAGTATTTGGTGCCAGGTGCTGGATCAAGGATCCACATCACACTTCAAAATTTGCACCAAAAGCACATGAGGGTTTTATGCTTGGATATGGAAAGGATTCGCACTCCTACAGAGTCTTCAATCTCTTTCATTATAAAGTGGTTGAAACAGTGGATGTGTGGTTCGATGAGACTAACGGTTCACAAAGATCCATCCAGTAAATCAATCAAACTAATGGGAACTGGAGAAATCATACCCTCTGAAGCTCAACCTGAAGAGGAACTTATCATCTCCGCACCTGATCAACCTGAAGACAATGCTCAGCCTGAAGACAATCCCTCTAACAATGACAATGATCAGCAAGAGCAAAATCTTCGCCCTATACATCCTCGTGTTGCCAATGAAGTGCAGATTGGGAGAATAATTGATAGCATCAATGCACCCGGTCCGCTCACTCGTTCAAGGGCAACACAACTAGCAAATTTCTGTGGGCACTTCGCATTCGTCTCAATAATAGAACCCAAGAAAGTTGAAGAAGCCTTCATGGAACCTGAATGGATTCAAACTATGCAAGAAGAGCTTCAACAGTTTGAGCTAAATAATGTATGGGAACTCGTTAAGCGTCCTGATCGTCGGTAGCACAATATAATAGGCACCAAATGGATATACCGCAACAAGCAAGATGAGCATGGTCAAATTGTCAGAAACAAAGCTCGTCTCATTGCTTAAGGATATACTCAAGTGGAAGGGATTGACTTCGATGAAACATTTGCTCCTGTGGCTCGACTTGAAGCCATACGCATACTGCTGGCCTATGCAAATCATCATAACATAATTCTATATCAAATGGATGTGAAGAGCGCTTTTCTCAATGGCAAGATTGAAGAATAAGTGTATGTTGCACAACCGCCTGGCTTTGATGATCCAAAACATCCTGACATGGTATACAAGCTCAACAAGGCACTGTATGTGTCGGATTTCGGGTTCCGGCAGACCCTTGAGGTTCGAACACTGGGGTGCGCACGGAGATTTCGCCTCCTACCTACCTTCACCCCTCCGCCTTGCTAGGATCTGAACTAAGGAAAGAACAACACAAGAGACACAGGGTTTATACTGGTTCGGGCCACCATTGTGGTGTAATACCCTACTCCAGTGTGTGGTGTGGTGGATTGCCTCTTGGGCTGATGATGATGAACAATACAAGGAAGAACAGGCTCGCGAGGGTCTGTTCTTGGCTGGGGTGATGAACTACTGGGAGGAGCTCAGTCACCTTTCTCTCTCTCTCTTTCTGATCTTCTCTCTCTCTCTCTTTCCCTGCCTCTGCCTACTCTCCGTCTTGTCCCCTTGCTCTGTGGGTGGCTGGTCCTATTTATAGAGGCCCTGGTCCTCTTCCCAAATATCGAGCGGGAAGGGAGCCAACAATGGCGGGCTAATTTGAAGGGGGACAGCTAGTATCAACTATCCTGACAAAAGTAGTCTTCGCATGCGCAAAGCTCTGGTGATGACGCCGTCTTGGGCTCCACGGTGACCTTTGCCTGATGCCTCGGTACTCCGCGGCTGCGCTTGCCCCCTTTGCACCAAAGAGGAAGGGAGGACACTGCGCGGGCTGGCACCCGCCTGGCGCTCCCGGTCGTCATGGCTTGCGTCACGGGCACCTCGTGAGGTACCCCGCCATGATCTCTCTGCCACCTCGTGAGCCAGCCTGACGAGGCCACACCAGAGGAAGCTCCGCGTCGTCCGCCCCGCGAGGGTCTTGGGTTTGTGTTGGTGAAGATGGGCCGCGCTAGGGCCCCCCCTTTGAGCCACACCGCAGGACGCAGGTAGGCAAGTCTGGGGACCCCCGTTCCCAGAATGCCGATAGTAGCCCCCGGGCCCAAGGCGCGCCCGGACTTGGCCGTGCTGGGAGGCGGAAGGGCAAGAATGAAGCGCCGCGGGCCCTAACAGCCTGCGGCCTTGGGCGCCGCGTGGTGGTTGATTGGACGTGGGCGGCACTGTTCCCCCACGCCCTCCTTATCTTGCGCCGTGCTAGGCGGACCCGTAGTCGTACATAGCCGTTCCCCTGTTTGGTTGCTCGAGTGCCCTCTGTCCTTCCTCCGCTCGAACTCTGGTTTCTGTTTCCAACTCAATCTTGAACCTCCCCCCCTTCCCATCGCCATGGCTCCGACGAAGAAGGGAAGAGGGGAGAAACCCGTGTCTCCGCCTTGCCCGCCGCCGTTGGCGGCCCCCGCCGAGGGCTTGGGCAAAGTCAGCTTGGCTCTGGCCACCATCTTCAATGAATGCGAGAGGACGACGGCTTGGCCCGCGTCCCACTTCTCCATCGGAAGGATAGCCACCGAGGTCCCGTATTTTGCCGACGCCCTGTGGGCGGGTCTGGTTCCTCCCTTTTCTGATTTCCTCAATGCCGTGCTCTCCCATTATCAGATCCACATGATGCATCTGGGTCCCGAATCCATCGCTCTCCTTTCGGTCTTCGCCTTTGTTTGCAAGGCTATGATGGGCATCCTTCCTTCGGTTGCCTTGTTGTGCCACTTCTTCTCGCTGCGTCCTGTTGACCCTACCCAACGCTGGGTGTGTGTGAGCTTCGTTGCCACGCCTGAGACGGCGGCCTCTGGGATTGACTTCAAGCTCCCTCCGCCCGTGGCAGGGTTCCGCGAGCGGTGGCTGTATGTGGATGCCGGGGTGCCCAGCCCCCTGCTGTCGGAGCCAACTTCGCCTGCGGTCCCCAATTCGGGCTGGGGCCAGGAGACGCTTGAGAGCCCTCGGTTCGTCTTCGTCTGGCACCGCTTCATGTTCTTGAGGTCGCTTGGCGTGACAGCGCCCAAGGTGGTGAAGGAGTTCCTGCTACGCCGCGTTGCTCCTCTCCAGCGCCACTCCCGCCGGATGTGGGCCTTCAGCGGGCGCGATGATCGTATGAGGCTCCAGGAAGAGGACCTGGCACCGGAAGTGCTAAGGACGGCGCTCTTGATCCTGACGGGGGACCCCAACCCTGGCAGTATCCAGCAGGGAGGGGCCTTGTTGTACCTCTGCCAGAGCGGGGGCGATCTTGTGAGGCAGATGCCTATCTTCGATGAGTGGGGGCCGCGCCCCGTCGGCCTTCAGGGGCCTCGTGAGAACCCAGTGGTGGTGACTGCCCTTCCAGTCGGCCCAGGCGACTCTTCCTCAAGTGGCAGAGCAGGGAGGCTCGAGGCGCCAGAGGCCGAGGGGGCTCCCGGCGGGGTGACAGCGTCGGGCGAGGCTCGTGAGGAAGCAGTTATCGGGGCCCGCGCCGCCGAGGCTGAGGGTGACAAGCAACTGCTCTCTGCGCCTTTGACCGAGGCCATCGAGGCTCCGACGGCTTCTCTTGGCGAGGCGATTTGCGGCGCATGCCAGGCAGGCACCCCTGATGCAGATCGCCTTGACACTCCATCTTCTTCGCAGGTTGATCCCCGCGCCTGACTCTTAGGCCGCTTCCGCGTGGACTTTTAGGCCCTCCGGAAGAGAAGGGAGGCCTTGGGCGACGATTACCCTTGTCGCTTGCTGAAGCATAGGAAGTACTTTGCCACTGATGAGTAAGCCTTCTCCTTTCCCAGCTCCTGATCCTCCTGTTGCTCTTACTGACTCTTGCTCCGCAGGACCCTTCCAGCCGAGCTTGCGGAGACGGCTGAGGAGCCGTCCCCCTTGGCTTCGCCCCCTCCATCGTCCTCAAGCACTCCAAGCAGTGGAGCCCTTGTGGTGAGGGCGACTGACGAGGCGAACCGTCCCGAGGCGTATCGTGGCCCTGCGCACCTCACGATCCTTCGCGGGCCTTCTCGTGGCATGGCCGGCCCGCCGTGGGCTTCTCGCCTGGTCGTGGACTGTGATTGGCTGAGGCGCTTCCTGCGCTCTTCACCTGGGGACGGGCTGGCCCCCGGCCGGGCTTCTGACGCGGCGTTCCCGACCGTCGCGAGGGTGCCAGCCCCCAGCCCGGCGGGGGAGTGCTGGCTTGCGGCCCCCGGCGCTTGCTTGGGGCAGATGATGGTGTGGAGGACGTGCTCGAGCGTGCTCGGGAGCGTCGCGCTCTCCGCCAAGGATTCCTTCGAAGGGAGGCTGACGCGGTAAGCCTGCTTGGAGAGGAGCTTGCCGATGAAGACTCGCACCTTGAGGCCGAGGGCCTGCGCCTGGCTGCAAAGAGGCGCGAGCTGGAGGGCGCCATTGCCCTTGCGCGCCGTCAGCGTGATCTTGACGACGCAGAGGCCAAGGCGTCGCTGGTGGCCTCTCGGGAGGCCTGATCTTGGGCCGCTGAGGAGGCTCGGGAAGCTGACCGGCGGCGAACGGCGGTGGAGGAGCGGGCTCGGGAGCTCCTGGCCTGGTGCCACTCACTGGAGGAGCAGGTGGAGCTGCGCGAGGCAGCTCTCGCATCGATGAAGGTGGCCTCCGGCGACTCAGCAGAGCTCCAGAAGCGTGAGGAGGCGCTGACGCTGGAAGCCGCCGAACGCACCCGTGAGTACGAGCGTCTGGAGACGAGGGAGCGCTTGGTGATGCAGGCGGAGGATGATGTCGCTGCACGGGAAGCCCGCGTTCTGGAGGAGGTCGGACGCCGAGTGGCGATGGCGCATTTGAACCTCGAACACGAGTTCGACGAGAAGCTGGGGTTGATCCGGGCCAAAGCTGAAGGCAGGACTGCTGCCTTGAGGGCCAAGCTAGAGGAGGCGACGCGGCGGGCCGACGCTTTCCGGGCAGCTCTTGAGGTGGCGCAAGGCGAGTTAACCGCTTCCCAGGCCGAGGTGCTCCTTCTTTGCCAGCGGGTGGAGGAGGCTGATGTCGTCGCGGGCCAGAATGCGGACGAGATCCGTCAGCGGCAGATCCTGGAGCATGAGCACGGCCCCATGCTTGCCACGCTCCGGGAGATAGCCAACGCAGCCTTGGGCAACATTTGCGAGGCGGCTGTTGGCGAGCCGCACGCAGTCAACTATGCTGGCAATCTTCAGTTCTTCACTGACGTGGTGACGCAGCTGGAGGCGCGGTCGGTCAGGGCTGACAGGTTGGTGGAGGAGAGGAGCCGCAGCCTGCTTGGGAGCGCCTTTTCTCGCGTCTTCAGGCACCTCCAAGACATGGATCCCCACTTTGATTTTGACGCCGCCATCGCCCCAGTCCCCCAAGCCGTCCGAGGCGACCTGGCGCGCTGGGTGGAGGACAATGTGAACGCCCTTATCAGGGCCTTCGCTTCAGACAACGACGACGCGATCGTGGCGGCCGACGAGGGCGGCGTGGTGAACGGCCCTGACACCACTGGCGGCGATGCGGACAGCGATGGCGAGTTCAGCGACACCAACAACGGCTCAGGTGGTGCTCTTGAGAACGCATTGGGAGATTCATCCGACTAATTGTGCATTGCTCCTACTTCCTTACCCTGCATGAATAGAGCTCAGGTTTTGGCCTGATTGCATTGTGAGCATTTTGGAGGGGGAGCCCCTTATGTAAAACATGTGCTCATCGTATTAGTAGGCGCTACATTGCCCATGCGCCCGCGCCAAGTGGTTGGCCCAAGCGACTCGCTGGTCGGCTAGTTTACCTTTGTTCCTTGCTGGCCCTGAGGCAGCCCGTGGGGGGTTGTGGTGTTTCGGGTGTTCCCTGATTGGGTTCATAGGATCTGCAGTAAAACATCCTCCTAAGAGGTCACGTCGGCGGCAGTCTGGGCTGCGCGCAAGCTAGGCCTGACCCGGCTCGCGAGGGGAGGAAGCTGAGGCGATGCGGTAACCGAAATGCGAGAAATTGCTCGAACGAGACTAAGCACCCCTTCCCCGAACACACACAAATCTCAAATTCGAATCCAGCGGGGGAAAACGGCAACCAAAGGGAAAAGCGACGAAAGCAAACAAAAGGCCGCGTTCGGCACCTAGTCTAGTCTTGGACGTCTTCTCACTAGCGCGGAGCTAAGTGCTGCCACTGGGCGTGGGAGGGAGCCCCAGGGCCTGAGGCGGCACCCCTGAGACTTCGGGGCGTGTACAGCCCCACTCATAATTACGTGAGAGTGTCACGGGGCGGCGAGCTTCACAGGCACTAGGCCTTCTTCACAGGTACCGGCCTTGCTTCATATCTCCAGATGAGGGCCCCGCCTTGCACAACACTCTAGTGCCATCGACGACGACCGGAAACCAGGACGCTGCCGATGGGGTAGAGCGGTCGCCAGCGGTTCCCCCGATGACCACGGGTCCTCCGCCGGGGGCAGGCCCTGAGGCACCTCCCCAGCGGAGGGCCTACCTCCTGAGAGCACCTTGCTCCGAACGCCGCGGTGGTGACGTCGGATCCCGGACCCTCTCCTGCAGCCCCCTGCGCCCTCCTCCCGAGGGGCAGGAGACTGTGGGAGCGGGGCAGCGGCTCGCTGTGGCGACCTGCACCTCCTGCGATCCATGGTCAGCGTATGCCTACTCCTAAAAAACTAGCGGTACCCAATAATTGTTGGCGCCATCGTGGCCAGTGGGACCGTCCCGGGGCTCCCGGAAAGGCTCAGCTTCTGGCGCCTCGTCCCCCCAGCTTGGGCTGAGGAGCGAGCCTTGTTCGCTCTCGTGTGGGTGTCCTCGGTTCATCATGAGGGGCACATATTCCTCCGGTGCCGTCGTCCCGAATGCCATGCCGTAATGCCCCGCATGCCACGCGGTCCTGCCTGACGCGCCCACCGTGGGGTGGTAGCGCGGCTGTCCACTTGGGTCGCGGGTCACGTCGAGTCCTTCTTCTTCACGGACCAGGAGCGGGGGCAGCACCGCCGCCGGTCCGGCGCTGACAGCTTCGCTGGCGTTGGAGTAGCCTTGGAGCCCGCGGGCGTGCGCAGAGCGCCCGTGCGGGCCGCCCTGGGCCTGAGATTGGAGCTGGGTGGAGAAGGGGTGAGCCCCCGAGGCGGCGAAGCCCAGGAGCTCTGCCACTCGCTCCAGCAGCACGTCGTGGTCGCCCTCCAGTAGCCTGCACTACAGCAGCTCTCGGGCCACTGTGAGCGCGGCCTTCGAGTTCGCCTACTCCTTGCAGGTGTATGGTGTCGTGGTCGCGGCGTGATTGGTGGCCCTTGCTGCCGACCGCGCTTGTCGCGGTGTGAGAGCTGTCGGAGCCTGTCCGCGTCGCCCACGGCCCGCAGCGCCCTGCGGACCGCAAGCTGCCTGGGGCACGGGGTCGCCCGAGGCAAGCGGCTTTGCGCGGGCGGGCCACGCCGCCCACGGATCTGGGTTGCCCGCCTGGTCGCCGGACATGGTAATGACGACGCGACGGGGCGCGAAGCGGTAGAAGGTGGATTCCGGCGCACCCCTACCTGGCACGCCAAATGTCGGATTTTGGGTTCCGGCAGAGCCTTGAGGTTCGAACACTGGGGTGCGCGCGGAGATTTCGCCTCCTACCTACTTGCACCCCTCCGCCCTGCTAGGATCTGAACTAAGGAAAGAACAACACAAGAGACACATGGTTTATACTAGTTCGGGCCACCGTTGTGGTGTAATACCCTACTCCAGTGTGTGGTGTGGTGGATTGCCTCTTGGGCTGATGATGATGAACAATACAAGGAAGAACTGCCGCGCGAGGGTCTGTTCTTGGCTGGGGTGATGAACTACTGGGAGGAGCTCAGTCACCTTTCTCTCTCTCTCTTTCTGATCTTCTCTCTCTCTTTCCCTGCCTCTGCCTACTCTCCGTCTTGTCCCCTTGCTCTGTGGGTGGCTGGTCCTATTTATAGAGGCCCTGGTCCTCTTCCCAAATATCGTGCGGGAAGGGAGCCAACAATGGCGGGCTAATTTGAAGGGGGATAGGTAGTATCAACTATCCTGACAAAAGTAGTCTTCGCCTGCGCAAAGCTCTGGTGATGATGCCGTCTTGGGCTCCACAGTGACCTCCGTCTCGTAGTCCTCCTGGTCTTGGTCTCGTTGCACCGAAATGGAAACCTTTGCCTGATGCCTCGGTACTCCGCGGCTGCACTTGCCCCCTTTGCACCAAAGAGGAAGGGAGGACGCTGCGCGGGCTGGCACCCGCCTGGCGCCCCCGGTCGTCATGGCTTGCGTCACGGGTACCTCGTGAGGTACCCCGCCTTGATATCTCCGCCTCCTCGTGAGCCAGCCTGACGAGGCCACGCCTGAGGAAGCTCCGCGTCGTCCGCCCCGCGAGGCTTGGCCCCTCGCGAGGGTCTTGGGTTTGTGTTGGTGAAGATGGGCCGCGCTGGGCCCCCCCTTTGAGCCACGCCGCAGGCCGCAGGCAGGCAAGTCTGGGGACCCCCGTTCCCAGAACGCCGATAGTATGGCCTCAAACAAGCCCCTCGGGCTTGGTATGACACGCTCAAATACTTCCTAAAGAGCAAAGGCTTCACACCTGGTTCCCTCGACCCCACTCTCTTCACGAAGACATATGATGGTGAACTGTTTGTGTGCGAAATATATGCGGATGACATTATCTTCGACTGCACCAATCAGAAGTACACTGAAGAGTTTGGATATATGATGCAAGGGCAATATCAGATGTCCATGATGGGAGAGCTGAATTTCTTCCTCGGTCTTCAAATATGACAGCAACGCAACGACATCTTCATATCTCAAGAGAAGTATCTCAAAGATTTCCTGAAGAAGTTCGGTATGCAAGACTGCAAAGGCTTCACGACGCCAATGCCAGCCAAACATCATCTGGGTCCCGACGATAATGGTAAAGAGTTCGATCAAAAGGTATACCGCTCCATGATTGGTTCTTTACTTTATCTATGTGCATCTAGGCCAGATATTATGCTTAGTGTTTGCATGTGTGCTCGATTCCAAGCGGCACCAAAGGAATCGCATCACTTAGCTGTGAAGCGAATTCTTCGATATTTGGCTCACACCCCAACTCTAGGATTATGGTATCCAAAGGGCTCAGAGTTTGATCTGGTTGGATTCTCGGATGCTGATTATGCTGATGACAAGGTGGATTGCAAGTCTACATCAGGCACATGTCATTTTCTAGGACGATCACTTGTATGTTGGTCTTCAAAGAAGCAGAACTGTGTATCTCTCTCCACTGCTGAATCTGAATACATTGCTGCTGGATCTTGCTGCGCTCAGCTTCTGTGTATGAAGCAAATACTCAAAGACTATGGCATTCATCTGAAGCAAGTGCCACTCTACTGCGACAATGAAAGCGCCATCAAGATTGCCAACAACCCAGTTCAGCACTCGAAGACAAAGCACATTGAGATTCATCATCACTTTCTCAGAGATCATGTTGTGAAGGAAGACATTGATATCATACACGTCAACACTGAAGAGCAATTGGCAGATATCTTCACCAAGCCCTTGGATGAGAAAAGATTTTGCAAGTTACGATGTGAGCTAAATATCTTGGAATCCTCAAATGTCCTGTGATCAGGCACACATCCTAACACTTATGCATATTGATGACTTAGATGTGGAACACACGAAGTAAAGTGTATCTTCAATAATGAAGACATGCATTCTAAGTGTGAATACATTAATGAGGAATTTGACTTCGGAGCGCCACGATAATTGTGCGCCGTGTCTGGGTCTAATACTTCCTATACGGTGGGTAACGCCACCACCAAATGTTCTAAGTGTTTCACTCATGGTGTTACATTTGCTATGTCTTCACATTTGGTTTGGCTTCAATCTCAACATGTCTTCATGATTATCTTCACTATGTTGATTATATATATATATACTAGTGTTCTGTCCTCTACAGCATTCACTTATAGCTATGTCTTCTTGTTGAATCTTTTGAACTAAGTGAATGTGATCGGACCCTAACCTCTCTATGCTTTCTATCTCAAACTCTATCTCTCCAAATCATATGCATTCTTTTGAAACTGTCAAATGTCTTCTCTACGTCCTTGTCAACAGAAGATACAGAGACAAACATTAAGTCTGCTTTCAATGCTAATTCCTTCACCTGAAACCCGGAGAAGTGGGAACGACCACCCGATAATCCAGGCGTGCGTGGGATGTGGAACAACCTCCGATATGCTGCATGATGGCCACGTGTTCCTCACATGTGAATCGCCAGGGGCACCTGTGTAATAACACTGAGCCGCCTCTGTCCCTATAAATATGCGCCACACCACAGTCATTATCTCTTCTTCCACTCTCGCACGAACCCTAGCGCCACCGCTAGCCCTCGACAACGCCGGCGATGAAGCGCTTAGCTGCCGCAATCTCTCCGACGCAGTCTTCACGCCGACGGCGGACATCGTCTTCTCCGCCTTCGCCGTAGGTGTCCTCCGTCGCCAAGTTAGGGCACAGACGATCGGACTGCTCGGCCTCCTCTTCCACTCCGTCTAGCAGTTCTTCGTGTGGTAAATAAAACTTCCTTTTTACGACCCCTTTGATCCTATAGATTCGTCACTTTCTACCACAAGCAGTTTCTATTCACACAAGTTGGATCTATTTCATACTGCATCTCATAATATGCCAAGTATATTCACTTATGCTTCACAAAGTATTTAGATTCCTCACTTGTACTGATCCGTGGATTCGTACAAATCTGGAACCAACTCCTTATCTATGAGTGAATGTCTTCGCACGATGAGGTCAATGTCTTCTAAACTGATTTATCTTCAAAATCTTCTGAGAATGCATATGACCTCTTCCCCTTCCCTCGCACCTTAATGTTGTCACAGGTACATGTCCGTGGGAGAATCCCTTGGTTCTCATAGTCTGCATTCATTTTGCAGAATTCCTACAGCATCACATAAACTCTCCTGAAGCCAGTTCCTGTTGGTCCAGAAAGAAAGCCTTTGAAGCCTTTGAAAGTTTTGAAGCCTTTCAAGTTAAAGTTTATGGCTTCAGAAGCAGCAGCAAGGAAGGGGGCAGACAGAGACGTGAGGGAACTTCCAAAGATCTGCCTGAAGACTTGGCAGAAATGTACAAAACAGATCCAGAAGAGAGCTATGGGCAGCGCAAGACCCGAATCCAATGGATTCGACGCTATTGGGCAGAACAGTGGTTCAAATACCGCTTCGTCACTCAGGAGTATGCTGAGAAATGTGCCATCAAGAAGCCATGGGGGGACATCTTATACAAGAATCTCGTACCCAAGACCAGAGATGAAGCCATTGCTCAAGGCTTCTACCCATGCATGGTCCGAGGACCACAGCCTGATGATGCGCATCCGTCTTCACTCCTCTGGTGTCGTGACGACAATCTCTTCAAGCGCAACTTTCAGTTTGCCCAACAGTCAGCGAAGCTAAACAAGAAGAAATTTGGGTTAGACTTCAACCCTGGTCCCTCCGCACCAAGGGCAGATGGCACACGCGACGCGGAACCCAATGTCATCGGTCCGTTTGCCAATCTTGAGGGCCTGATCACCACATCTTAGTCCAAGGGACTGCCGTAAATGACCCTCCAGCTGACTCTGAGTCTGATGAAGCTCCTGCTGTGCCGAAGCCAAAGCAGACGAAGAAACCAAAAGCTTCAAAGCCGGCCCCTGCCTCAAAAATCTCAAGGGCGAAGCCATTGAAAACTGCACCTCCTGAAGTCAGTGTGCAGTCTGAAGACGTATCCCGCGTCTCCAAGCCCCAGAAGGAAAAGGAGCCCCAGCAACACACGGCAAAGAGCTCACTGCTGCTGCCATTCTGCGCAGCGAAGCCATTGATCTATCAAGCGATGAAGATCTTGGAGATGACGCTCTTGAGCAGCTTCATCAAAAGCAAGAAGAAGCTGAAATCTTCAACAACCTCTCTTTGATGTTGCCATCATCCACAACTTCATCGATGAATGGTTTGCCTCACCAGGACATAAGCTTCGAAGATCTGCAGCTGCCCGTTGGCCTCAGCGTCGCCTTCCAAGGCGCAATTGCTTCAGAACTTGGCCATTGCTCAGCGCATTGTTGAGCTGAAGCAGAAAATTGATCATGAAAAGGCTCAGTTCAAGAAGCACATGGCCAGGCTCAGCGTGCAGGAAGTGAAGAGCTTCAAAACCATGTTGCATGAGCTCAAGGAAAATTTTCTGAAGAAGCGTGCTGAAGCTCAGGGCTCGCGTGAGCGGATGAAGTCTCTGGCAGAACGATGTGTGCAGGCCTACAATGAGGCCGAGAAGCGCAAGGCACTTGGGCGTCCTGGCATCGACCCCAAGATGGCCGCGAAGAAGAAGAAGCAGCCTGCTGTGAATGAACCAGAGGCACCAGACAAGAAGCTATTCCGATTGTCTTCCCAACCGCCACGACTGGCTCGAAGCCAAAGAGCCGGTCAACCGCTTCAGAGCTCAAGAAGACACGATGCAGAGGCTGAAGCTAGGAAAGGAAACACTCTGAAGCCTCTCCTTCTGACCACCAAGAAGAAGCGCAAGATCAAGAAAGCTCGGGCTGCTCCCACAGAGCCCTTGATGGTTGAACCCCTCTCTGTCATTCACCCCAATGCAGAACGTCAGACTGACAGTTCATGAGCCTGCTCCCACAGAGGCTCCTGAAGCTGAAGATATTCCAGCAGCCGCACCCAGCTGCTGAAGACATTGGTCGCCAGGACAATGTGCAAGATGATGCAGCCCTTCCTCAGCTTGAAACAAGCGAACTCATCAGCATTGGTCGTCCTCTGACGCCAATGGCACAAGATGAGTCATGGGCGGATCGCCCTCAGGAGGAAGAAGACTTTGAGGCCCAGCCCACTCCAACCCCACAAGCGTCGTCTGCGTTCCGTAGGCTTCGCAAAGGTCCAAGGCCTCAAGTCCATACTGCAGAAATTCCGGCTGCATCAGCCGAAGACAATGAAGAAGCACCACCAGAACCCACTCCCCGCTCCATCAAGATGCAGTTCTCCAGGAGAACGTGCCTGAGGTTGTCCCTCCAACTACACAAGCGGAGGAAGAAAATGTTGCGGCTGCCACCACAAACACTGAAGCCAATGTGGAGCCCGCCCCACCAAATGCTTCAGCGGACAGCGAAGCTACTGAGCCAGACACTTCTGTTCCTGAGTCTGCTGCAGGTCCACAGTTTGATTATCATATTGAGCACAGGCCTCATGTCCAGAAGCCAGTCCCAAGGCTGCCAAGGTTCCCAGGTCCTGCATCAGCACCTGGTTCCTTTGACATCAATAACTTCAAGGCAGACAATACATTTTTCAATAGCTCCAAGAACCCCTATTCAAGGGAAAGGATTGTATCAGATAGGTTCTGGAGCTATTCTCAGCGCAGCTATTATTCATGCATCTCTATACAACCAAGGTCGCATCTTCCCGCACAAGCGCCTTGAGGTTGAAGCCATTGCTGGTCTGCCCTGTCTTAGAGGAAGGCTGGATTGCTTCAGGCAAGTGGGTCTGCTGCCGTTTGTGACTGATGAAGAGCACTGGAATGAAGAGCTTCTGCTTCAGTTCTATGCCACCCTCCATATAAAAGGATACAACAGAGATCCGAAGACTTGGATCCTGGAGTGGATGACCGGCAATGTCCATCATGAAGCCAATGCATTTGATATCATTGAGCTCACCGGCCTGCCCACTCCAGGCGAATTCTTCGAGGAAGGCTGTCAACTACATTCTGAAGCTATTGAGAGCATATTCCAGAGGCCTGAACCCAATATGAGTCAGATGCTCTCAATGATGAAGCCATTGCCCATGATGCACCCTATCCACTGAGTTCTTCGTTGAAGACCTAGAGTACCTGCCCAGGACCATATATCACATCATCCGGCGGACTCTCTGGCCCATTAAGGGACACTCACCACATGCCAAGATTGAGGGTGCAATGAAGACTCTCATATTCTATATCCTGCATGGCAAATGCTTCAACGCACAGGATCTCTTCATACGCCAACTTGCAGCGTCAGGCTCAGAATTATTTGGTTTGAAGTTCTATGCTCCTTGGGTGATGAGGCTAATCAAACTGCACTCTGCGATCTCGTATCAGCCCTCAGCCCGAAACCATCGGATCTTCCTGCCAGATGTGGATACCTCTGATGAAGCCATATATCCGAACCTGCCAAGCAACCAATAAGTCTTCAGAATGCAGAACACCAGAGCTTCACACAGAACATTGAAGGTGTTGAAGCCATATCCAAGGTGTATCCGTTGGCTGGCACTACACGTGCGCCACACCCAGCATCTACTGAAGCCAGAGACAGCACAAATGCTCAAAGACCCAAGAAGCGCGCTCGTGCCCTCACTGACCGAGAGCTTCTTGTGGCCCTTCACCAAAAGCAGGATAGGCATCACGACTAGCTAAAACGTCAGATGAAGAGCCTCTTGGTGGATGTTAATCGTCTTCGAAACCTTGCCACCAAGAATGCCTTCATTACACACGAAACCTGCCGTCGTACATGGAAAGGGCTCTCAATGATATGTACTGAAGCTGAACTTGAAGAGGATGGCTTCACAGAGCGCTTCAAGTTTGACACCACACCTCCTAGAAGGGCTGTGATGCGCAACACACCATCACTTGAAGACTCTGAGTTTTCTTCATCTGCTGCCACAGTCACTGCCAGAATCATTGATGAAGACGACGATGCTACATCACCGCCACCTGCTTCAGCACCTCCAAGCTCTGCACCGCCAAACAACTCCACCGACCCTGCTGCGCCTGGGAACGCGTAGAAAACTCTATGTCTTCAAACCTTTTTGGTCATTACTGACAAAAGGGGGAGAAGCATATGATGTTTATAGTCTTCAAGCGGGTCAATATGGGCGGGTGCCTTATGTTTTGTTATATTTTGCTTCGTGTTTACAACTCTTGTTTTTGCTTCATTTGGTTCTTTGAGTTGTAAACACTAAAACTCGATGGTCGTCTGCTACTTGTTTCCACTCTGTTTGCGAAGATAAATTCCGCATGTGCGACGATAAATTCCGCACTTATCTCATTCTGCAGACGTCCATTTTCCATTATGCATGTCATTATCTTCATATACTTTCACATGCATAGTGGATTGTCATCATAAGCTGAAGTGGATCTCCACAAGTACAACCTGCCATGTGCATTTGCATTCCAAAAGCAAATTAACTTATATGCACATCTTCAGGGGGAGCCCTTGCAACTTATGAAGACAATTCCTTTACAATTTCACAGACTATATTCCCCGTTGAAAACTTCAACTAGTTTGTCATCAATCACCAAAAAGGGGGAGATTGTAAGTGCATCTAGTGCCACCCCTAGTTGGTTTTGGAGTATTGACGACAAACCTAGTTGAGGGACTAATGTGTTTGTGAGAATTGCAGGATAATACAGGTAGAAGTCCCTCATTGATTCGGTTTTACTACCAGAGATGACCCCTAAAAAGGTATGAAGACATTGAAGACAAAGGTGGTACATGAAGATATTCACTTTGAAGACTATGACAAAAGAAGACACGTTATGAAGCATATGGAGCTCGAAGACTTAGATCTTTCGTAGTTCTTTTTCTTTTGTGTTGAGTCATAGGAACCACCGTACTGTTAAGTGGGGTCCAGGAGAACCAGTCAGAATGACTGAAGTGATGCCTAAAACAAAAACCTAAGTCTTCGAGTGAAGACAACGAGAGCGAACCTTGTCCAGAGCCGGACAAGTCAGCTTTGCTTGTAGCCCAAGTAAAGTTGCCATGAGAGTTTGAAATCTGACCGTTGAGACATGTGTCAGTTCCTTAGTGACCCATGGTCATTTCGGACAAATCAGGTCGGGTTGCCAAGTGGCTATAAATAGCCCACCCCCACAACCATAAATGTGGGCTGCTCAGATTTCAGTGCACGGCTTTTGTCGTTTGAGAGCAACCCACCTCGAAGCCTTTGAGAGAAAATTCCTAGCGAGGAGAAAAGCCCTAACCACCCAGAGCCAGAGTAAATTGGGCATCACTTAAGTCTTCTTGTCTGTGTGATCTGAAGACTTATTACACTTGAGGACTATGAATCCTCCAGACGGTTAGGCGTCACGTTCAGAGCATCCAAGAGACATTGTGGATTGCAAGTGAACGAAGTCTGTGAAGGTTTGGGAGTCTACCTTGAAGACTTACCAGAGTGATTGGGCGAGGACTATGTGACCTTAGCTCAAGGAGAATACGGTGAGGACTTGGTGTCCTGAGCTGCGTGTTCAGGACTATGTGTCCGGGACTGTGTGTCCTAAGGTTTAAATACCTAGCCGCTCCAACCAGACGTACAGTTGTCACAGCAACTGGAACTGGTCCAACATATCATTGTCTTCAACGAGTCACTGGTTTCATCTTCACTTCCTTTTCTTACTGTTACTCATTGTGAAGCCATTGCATGCTTGCTTTATCTTTTGTCTTCACAACGTGAATGTATGATCTGTTTGGCTTCATAACTTCTTCCTACCTGATCCTTATTACACTGAAGCTGTTTGTCATTGTGCTTTCACTCTATTGAATACATGACCATGGCTGGCCTAGTGTAATCTAACTTCCGCTGCATAGTAATAGGCATAATCTTCGCTGTTTGTCTTCATAACTCTCACGTTTTGAAGACTTTCATAAAAATCGCCTATTCACCCCCCCTTTCCCCCTCCTCTAGTCGATATAACGCACTTTCAGTCATGGGTAGACTTCAACATGTTTCCTGTAGGAAAAATAAAATTGATAAAGTATATTATTAGCCCTTAACACAAGATTGTACGCAACGCTAGCCTTTTGTATGGAAGAACAAGTGAACACATCAGAGCCTATTATTATGCTTGAGATGATTGCAATAAGTAAGCATAAGTGGTTTGACTAACTGATATGCTTCACGTACATAAATCACATACGATTTTCGTACGTGCAAAAAGGCAGCGTTGATTGAATATGTAGGAAGCATCGTGACCATCCATCATTGTTCTAACATGGTTTGATCATTGATGGCAAGAACCCAACATGGTTTCCATCTTTTCATCATGGTCAACGTTTCCAAATGGTAGTTAGAGATGTTGTTGTCAGATGTCTAACCATTCATTATCCATGTTTTAACCAGAGGCTCTTAGTGCACAACCATCATGTGAAACCGATTGCAGCCTATATCACACTTTCTTTACCTCACTAATCATATCATTATGACAATATTAATGCTCGGTGATGTGTACCTTTGTGTTTGCTGAGACTCGTGATGGTACCTACAAAAAAAGAGTCGTGATGGAGATTTGGCGAAGTTCAAAAGGAGAAGAAACACAATGTGTGGATCTAGAGACAATTTGAAACGTAAGAAAAGATCAGGGTCAGGCGTTTGAGAAGGAAGCTCTTGGACTGGATGAAGAATATCAAAGGAATGCATGGTGTTGCAAGAGCAACGTGAGGATTAGACATTCGTTGGGATGCGGTCTTAAACTGCATGACCATTTGCATTGGCCGTTTACAATAGAAAGTCGGTAGATTGTTTCCTATATAGATTGTCCTGCTCCGTGGCAACGCACGGGCATTCAGCTAGTATATATAGATGGAAGAGACAGTCATCCAAATCATCATTTTGAATCGATTTGTAAAAAGTTGAGTGTATTTTGAAAATAAAAAGAATAATTCCATCCAACTTAACATGAGAAAATAAATTGATCATGATAAACCCCAGGTCAACCAAAAGAGCACAAGTTTTCCTTTTTCTTTCATTCATTTGCGTGATTTTACATCTGGGCGGGAATTTTCACAAAATGCAGCGACATTCAGTCACCGACACCCTTTCCCCGCCCCGCTAACCCTTTCGCCAGCTTTTCCATTTCCCACCTCTAAGAAGTTATTAATCCCATTATACTACACGTAGGCACACGTGGACGACCGCGCGACGATCCATCCAATACTAGTATATGTATGGTACAACATGCGAAGAAATCAAGGCCGTCCGATTGAGAAACACGAACGGACGGACAGGCGCGTCGCCTGGTCAGTCAGTGGAGGCACGGCTCGGCGTCGGCCATCTCCACGCCGTTGACGCTGCCGTCGGCGCCGGGCCGTCCGGCCTTGTACTTGTACCACCTGGCGGCGAAGAGGTAGACGACGAGGTTGGCGAGGCAGACCCCCGCGAGGAGCCAGTAGAACTTGTAGAGCTCGCCCTTGTTGAGGTCGTCGGCGATCCACGGCCGGCGGTCACCCGTGATCTTGTGCACGACGGTGACGAGCGCCGAGCTGACGAAGAATCCGAGCGAGAGCGTGCTGAGGAAGAGCCCCGTGCTCATGGTCTTCATCCCCTTGGGGCACTCGCGCAGGAAGAAGTCGAGCTGGCCGATGTAGGTGAAGGCCTCGCCGGCGCCGACAAAAAAGAACTGCGGGATGAGCCAGAAGACCGTCATGGGCACGGGGGCGCCCGCCGGGACTGCGGAGTCCCGAGCCACGCGGAGGCGCTTGACCTCTACGAGAGCGGCGGAGGTCATGGCGAGGATGGAGAGCACGAGGCCGATGCCGATCCGCTGGAGCGGGGTGAGCCCGTGCGGGTTGCCGTTGAGGCGGCGGGATACGGGCACGACGATGCGGTCGTAGATGGGGACGGTGAGGAGGATGGAGCCGACGAAGAAGACGGTGAGGGAGCCCGCCGGGATCTGGAAGGAGGGGCCGATGTGGCGGTCCATGGTGGTGGCCTGCGACACCGAGAAGGTGGTCATCTGCGCGTACACCGTCCAGAACATGATGGTCGTCGCCCATATCGGAAGCATCCGCGCCACCGTCTTGACCTCCTCCACGTCCGTCAGCGTCGCAAGCTGCCACTTGGTCGGCTCGCCGGCGGGGTCCGAGTTGATCGCCGCATGGTCCAAGAAACTGCAAAGATAAGTTGAGGTCTATCAGAACAAGAACTAGTACTACGGTTATACGTTTTTCTTTAGTTTTACATAGTATAAAGAAAGAAATGGACAAGGATCACAGTGCAAATCAAATCAACTTGAATCGATTGAACCGTCTTCGTTTAAATTCAGCAATTTGAGAAGCTAAGTCGAGCAGTTGTCTAGTGACAAGTTTCAGAAGCTGGTGTCTTCAGAGTTGCACATGAGACATGATAATAAACCACATAAAAGAAAATATTGCTACTATTAGCTTCAGCAACAAGTGCTGTTTCGTATCAGAAAACTAAGTACGTAGTTTGAAAAAATACGGTTCATACATGAGGCATTGGATTTTATTTTAATTGACACACACAGAGACCATGCGACGTTCCTTTCACTTTTGGCCACTACAGCCTGTGATGCAACGAGTGCAAGCTAAAAGCAGTGGTCACAGCTACAAGATTCTGCAGTCGGATGGAGACACGGATCAAAAACAACAAATCATCCTAGGCCGAGCATCTACCTACGGGTCCAAAGCGAAGAACAACCAAGTTCTTTGGAAGGGAATCGTCGACAGCTAAGTAGGAGTATTCAGAGTTTTATCTCCCTGACCCGAACTTAATAACGGGTCATGAATGTACTACCTCCGTTTCAGTTTACAAGTCCTACGCGCATACCTAGGTAGCTAATTTTATCATCCTAATGTAAACTATATAACACAAAAATTATACCTTTTGAAAGTAGAAACTCCGAAGTTTATGTTGATATATTTTTTATAATATATGACTTGTATTAGGTTGGTCAAATTGACAACCTAGAAGTACGCGCACGCCCTGTAAATTGAGAGAGAGGTAGTATGTATCTATGGAACATACAGGGATTAAACAAATAGGTTTAGGTGACCGACAGCCAATTAGCATCACCAGGCACAAGACATGTTCTGTCCAGTTATTTAGGGAAGGAAACCTGTGTGTTCATGATGATTATGCTACCCCAGGTAGAACCTGGGCCAGCCTAATCATGTGATGATTATGATAATAGTATTCAACAAAAGAATCATGTCAGCACCATATATGGAGCTGAAATCATGGGCGGGAACTTGTCAAGAAACCATTATCCCCAAAAAGCCCTCCAAATAACCCTGTCCGTGTCAAGGTCGATCGGCATGGGAAAAAAATTATAAGCGTCCACCTCCACACGTGAGACACGACACGCGGCCTTTTTGCAAAGGAAGCGAACAGCGATGGACCGTTTGTTTGTTTATAATGTCAATTAACAGTGCCCTAATAGGAGCGGCTAATTAACGGTGGGATTAATGAATAACTAGGTGGTGGATCTGGTTAATTTCCCCATCATCTTCATCAACCTAGACAACCATTTGCCGAGAGAGGGCAACCACAAGCAACACATGGGTTTAGTCCTTTTAGAGGCTATGATGAAGTATGGTCCATGGGATTGGGATGATCTCCGGTGCTTTTCCGAGCGTGAACAGGAGAGATGTGGCGTGGATCCCAGCTTCCAAGTGAGCCATGGCAAAAAGGAAGGGCAGACGCATGTGAGCGAGAAAGGTTTGCCTAGATCTTCTTGTCCCCATCAGCTAGCACCACTGGGATGGCTAAGCAACGGGCAAATTTACTTTCCTTTCGTTGCTAGTAGAGTAGTACACACGAGACACGACGTACCACTACTACCACTAGTTCTTCTTCTTCCTGTGTTGTGTCTAGGGGTTTCTTCTCTTGTTGATGGGCCTTTTCGTTTTTCCACTGCCCCAATCACGCAAAGCTTTCGGTACGCACACGTCTCGGTCCTCTCCTCTGCAGAAACACCCACCCCACCTAATAATTGAGGTGATTTCCGTCTAGCTCTCTCTACTGGCCTACCGTGGGCGTGGAGCATTAGCAAAAGGAGTTTCGGTCAAAACGTGTGTGTTTGATTTGATAACAACAACATAAAATATTTCAAGACTTGTGCAGGTCATATTTCATTTCCAAGTGAAATTCTCCTAGCTTGTCAGGCACAAAAGACTTGATTTCCGCTTGTCAGAGACCTACGATTTCTGTACAGTACTCCTATATAGGAGTAGTGCCTGATTATGGGGTGACAATGCAGAGCTGCTTTTGCTGATAAGTGGTAATGACATGTGTGGCTCTGAGACTAGCTTGACAGTTGTGGAATAATAATTCTCCAGTATAGTATTGGTGTTAGAGAAGCCGTCGGTTGCAAAGGACGGAGTAGACTCGAAACACAAGGCCCATTTGGAATAGCCGTCCTCGGTTTCTTGGCCGTCTGCTAAATGCTGACTAGGTTTCGTACACAAAACCCTATAACTACTAACTAGTCTGGTCAAATCAGGGCAAATCAGAGAGTTTTTGCCTTTGCCTACCGACCAGGCTCGAGAGCAGAGCCCCCGACCCCGATACGATCCTCCTTCCCCACCGTACATGACCATATCTCCAGCAGGGACGCAGCTTCGGTACCTATCCACATGTCATGAACACAAAAGTAGATGTCTTAAGGCACCGAAGCATCATCCCTCCAGGAGCCAGCCTATCCCTATCTAGGAGTATGTAATACTCCTACTATCCAGCATGAGTCCAGTGCATGTAGTGCGTCCCATCAGGCGTTTCTGAATCCGTAACGTAGCACATGACATGACACACCGCACTTGCAACACCTCTTGTATTCTTGCAGGGAGGAGGCTTGGTGCTTGCAGATGGTTCCACGGGACAGGACAGGACGGGGGCAGCCAGGATCAGTGGACCGATGGAGAGGAGAGGAAAGAGGGAGGGGACAGGGGCACGGTGTACCATCGCTATTGCTATAGAATAGTGGCAATTATTGGTATTGGTACGCTGGTTGCCAAACTCGCCATTTGTCGCCTGCCAACCATGGTTATCCTTTCCTCACTCGCCCTAAACACACCAGTATGCAAGTGGATCGGCCCGGCATGTCAGTAGGTCTCTCTCTAGGGGGTGAGAAAATGTAGTAGTACTAGCATTTGGCTGGCTACCCTAGCCTGGGCCTGGGCCTGGGCCTGGATGGGTCGTTTTCGTCCTAGATTCACCGTTGGCGCGTGGTACGCAGGGCCAAGTTGGGAGAAAATGATGAACGGATTTGGAGGGGACAGGCTTGCGGTGCAAAAGCTGAATCTAACACCAACTTGCATTCCTTCCATTCCAAGTGACTAGAGCTTAGAATTATCAACTTAATGATTAAGAGACACTAAATTGGCCAGCCTTATTCCTCTGCTCTTTATTGCACTACGCTACGAGCTTCTTGTCCACTAGTAGCATGCTGGGGGCAGTCAACAGTACCATATGTGGTCTCTATACTGGCTGGACTAGTATTTCTCACGACTTCTAAGGCCACGCATGCAACTTTGACCCATGTCATCCATGATTATCATAATAATCTACTGGAGTAAGTAGGAAATGAGTTAAGCAAGCAAGAGAGCGTGCACCAAGTAGTAACTCGTTAGCTTACCGGAACTGCTTGGTGTGCGGGATGCGCTCCTTGAGCTTGCTCTTCTTGGTCGAGGCCCCCTCGATGGCTGCCACCTTGCCCACGTCGATGTCGTAGAGCATGGAGGTGTCGGCGGGCAGCTGGACGCCGCGCTTGCGCCACGCGGCCACGACCACGGCGGCGATCTGGGTCAGCGGGCTCCCGGCCAGCTTCTTGAACCGGTACCTGCGGGTGCCGGCGAGGAACACCACCAGCCCGGCGGCGATGGAGACAGCGCAGGCGCCGTAGCCCCAGGGCCGGCCCAGGTTGTCCTGGACGTAGACGAGCACGGTGACGGCGAGCAGGGAGCCGAGGCTGATGAAGAAGAAGAACCAGTTGAAGAAGCGCATCATCTGCGACTTCTCGGTGCGGTCCGACTCGTCGAACTGGTCCGACCCGAAGCCGGAGACGCTCGACTTGAGCCCGCCGGTGCCCAGAGCCGTCAGGTACAGCGCCAGGTACAGCACGCCCAGCTGGGCGCCCGAAGCGCGGGAGCAGGTCCCTATCCCGCCGCCCTCCGCCGTGCACGCCGGCGGCCGCAGCCCCGGCGCCGCCGTTGAGATCGTCAGGATCGTCACGCCCTGCACGTACGTATAGATGCTTCTGGATTACTATCTATCGCAACTATTACTCTGTACTTAAGAGAGAGATAAAATTCTTCCTTGCAAAGAAAAAAAAGATATCATGGGAAAATTTCAGATTTAATCTCATGCGAATTACTGATCTCCGAATTAAGAGGATGAAGTAGTAGTCCTAATCATCCACTTTGGCATACGGAGGACCCATAGTCCCATACGCGATCTTGGAAGCATATATTAGACCCATGATGATTAAACAGTGTTGGTTTGGTGGCCGTTCTTTTCACAGCAGTATATCGATCGAGTTAATACGTGTGTTCCACTTGTTAAAAAAAGGAACTACGTATTACAGATTGATATTTCTCTTGTTTTGAAGAGTAATACTAACTAACAACCTACCACCAAAAGACCGGGATCTTTTATTTAGGAAGAAAAAAAGGGGTCAAGCAGTTAAAACTTGCACGGCGAGGGAGAGGGACGGCAAAGCAGCAAAGTCAAAGGTAGGAGAGGAGTACTCACGGATGCCTGGATGGCGGTGAAGATGGCGATGGTGAGGTAGCGGCCGAGGAAGGAGTCGGCGACGAAGCCGCCGAGGAGGCAGAGCATGAAGGAGGTGCCCATGAAGTTTGTGACGACGTTGGCCGCCTCTGCGTTGCCGACGTGCATCGTGGCCGTGAGGTACGTGACCAGGTTGACCGCGATCCCCAGCGTGGTGAGCCTCTCGTTGAGCTCCGCCACCAGGATCATGGCGGCGGCGCCCCAGCGGCCGGTGGTGGACCGGGCGGCGGGGCGGCCGCGGTAGTCCCACGCGTCGCCGAGGACCTCGGCCTGCGCCGCCGCATTGGTCTGGGGGAGAAGGCCGACCATCGTTGCCGGCCGGCGGGGAGGATCTGTGGTGCGGGTTGGCCGGTGTGTATGTATGTATGGGGGTGTGTGTGTGGCGGGTTGGAGGTGGCGGGCGCGGTATATATACCCGCGGGCGCGGCAACGGCGGGGGTATTCTGGGCAGAATCTCGTGCTTCGCCTTTTGGGGAAGAAGAAAGAGATGATTTGTTTAGCTGGGGACTCTCCTCTCCTCTCCTCTGGACGAGGGTGATTATATTATACGTATGCAATAATAAGAATGATCTAATCTAAATTATCTGCGCTGAGATAAGGGCGGTTGCGGCTCCTTCCCTTCCCTTCCCTGGGAGGATAAGGGAAGGACAATTGGTTTGGTTTTGTTGGGGTTGTGGGGGTACGTGGACGGTTGATATCGCTGGGCGGCAACCGGCCGCCGGCTTCTCCACACTACACGGCCATGCCTATCGCCTATCGCCTATCGCAGTCGCAGCGCACGCACACGTCCGCCGGTCGCACAAGGGTAGATGAAAGTAATCGATCAACACAAGGTTCAAATTCAAATCAAATTACCACAAAGAAATAGAGGTAAAGCTCTCTTTATAAATGATCACATCAACTAGCAGATTTATAAATGAACCCATCAACCAGCACAAGAGTTGGACGCGCTTTGCTGCGTCGTTGGTATTTTTTTAATACTTCTATACTCCCTCTATTTCAAAATATAAAAGCATCTACAGCCGGGCTTGGCAAATCGAACCCTTCAAACGCCCGTGACGCGACCGGCAGTGACCGATCAAGTCTTAAGTATTTGATTCTACAACCGGATACTTCAAACTAGAAACCTCGAATCCATATTATTACATACATGCAATATGATACCTAATCAAAGCGGAACTCCCTTGGTTCTACCGTGCACATGTCCGGCGGCCAGCTGTGCTCCCCAGAGTGTTGGTCCGGTCGCCGTCAAGGTAAAGTAGGACATGTGACACGGCCGACTCACGGGACTCAAGGTGCCGCCGTCTCCCATGCCCTACTCTTCCTCGTCGGAGCGCGGAACCCGGGCGGTGCCGGTGGACGTCAGATTGACGATGGAACCGTCCTGGGACGAGCCGGTGACATCCACCACGACACGGTTGCGGTGTCCGGATTGGTGCACCATACGGGGCGTCGAAGAATGCAACTCTACCTCGCCGACGTCCACCGCCGCGAGGGCCGCCGTCGCCTCCCGTGCCCGCTGCCTCACACGGTGGGCACGGCGCGCCATGTTTGCGCCGAACAACACCCATGGTGCGTCCATGGCCTCGACGCACCAATGGAGGGGTTGCGTGTTCACACTAGTACCGTTACGTGCTATACAAGCGGTTTTATCACCTTTTCGCGACAGAGTTTTAAACCGTCGTCTTGCCTGTGTGCGTGATAGGGGGTCCTTCCCACACGATCTAGAAACCGTCGGCGATAGGCGAGCGACTACTGACAATTTCCGTACAGTAAACGTGAGAAGTCATGGCCTATCCCACACGTTAGGCCCTGATGTTACGTCTGATCGGAGAGATATCCGAAACGATTACGCGGCTATACTCGTGTAGAAAATATGGATATCACAAACATTTAATCTATGAATATGTTTGTAATAGGTATGTTATCGCACGGAGTTAAAAACTGTAAAATCTATGCGTTGCCTCTTCTATCGTCAACGTGTCCATTTCATAACTGTGTGCGATAGATATTACTATCACACACACGCTCCATATATGCACCGTTTTATTTTTGTGCAATTGCAGTTTAGTTTCTATTATTTTACATCATTTATAGGTAACTAGTAAATGATAGAAGCTAAACTACAATTGCACAAGTGATGTACAATACTACTCCCTTCGTTCCTAAATACAAGTCTTTTTTAGATATTTCAATATGAACTACATACGGATATATATAGACATAGTTTAGAATATAGATTCAGTCATTTTGCTTCGTATGTAGTCTATATTGGAATCTCTAAAAAAACTTATATTTTGGAATGAAGAGAGTACAAGACATGGGATGCGGCTAATCTCGATGGCAAACAACATCGCCCATTGTGGCCCTGCGTAAGTACATGGAAAGACAATGTTAACTACAACAAGGTTAACATCCACCAAAAATAGCAAATGGTAATAGAACGACAGCATCTGTAGTGATATCTTTATTGCGAAGAGTAGCATAGTAGCAAAGGGATGGATTAAAAAAGGATGGAACTGTGTACTACGACAAGTTTAACAACAACCTAATTCAAGTATTGTAAGTTTGTAACTAATATTGGCGAAATTGAGCTGGACAGTTCATACTTGAACATCATACAGTGTGCAGTACTGAAATAAATAAGACACATTTAACTACAGACAACCTGGTATAGACATTGAAACTGGTACTGATAAAATTGAAACTGACAGAGTTAAACATCGCAAGGCAAGTGCTGCTAAAGTAGAGAATGGCACAGTTGCCTATAAAAAGATAGGGAAAATAGTTAAAACAGGTTAGGCGTGTTTACGACAACATGCTTAATACATCAACCATACAGAACATAGCCATTGCAACTGGTATTGGTAAAATTGAACTGGTCAGTTCATACTTGGTAAATCTTGATGGGTAGTTGCTGGGGTACTTCATCTAGGCCAGAGTCCGCCCAAAGTATGCGGCGTCGGAGGCGAGGTGTTCTTCCGGGTCGAAGCGTGGATCAGTGCCGCTAACATGTGTAACTACAAAAAGCAAGTAAATGTTACAAGCTAAAATATAATTGCATAAATGATGTAAAATACTATAAGATATGTGATGCAGCTAACCTTGACGGCAAACAACAATATTGCTCATTGTGGCCCTGCGGAAGTACATGGAAAGGCATGTTAACTACAACAGGGTTAACATCCACCAAAAAAATGGAAATAAAACAACAACATCTTTAGTGATATCTTCGTTGCGAAGAGTAGAATGATAGCAAAGGGACGAATTAAATAAAATGGATAGAACTGTTTACTATAACAGGCTTAATAGCAACCTAAGTCAAGTATTGTAAGTTTGTTGTTGGTATTGGTGAAATGAGCTAGACAGTTCATACTTGAACATCACACAGTGTGCAGTATTGAAATAAACAATACACATTTCACTACAGACAACCTAGTATAGCCAACCAAACGGGTACTGATAAAATTGAAATTGATAGAGTTAAACATCGCAAGGCAAGTACTGATAGAGCAGAGAATGATCCAGTTACCTATAAAAAGGTAGAGAAAATAGGACGGGTTAGGCATTTTTACTATAACATGCTTAATACATCAACCGTACAAAACATAACCATTGCAACTGGTATTGGTAAGATTGAACTGGCCAGTTCATACTTGGTAAATCCTGAAGGGTAGTTGCTGGAGCACTTCATCTCGGCCAGAGCCCGCCCCAAGTTGGTAGCGGCGGAGGCGAGGTGTTCATCCAGGTCGAAGAGTGGATCAGTGGCGTTGACATGTGTACCTACAAGAATCAAGTAAATGTTACAAGCTAAACTGAAATTGCACGAATGATGTAAAATACTAAAAGACATGGGATGCAGCTAACCTCAACGACAAACAACAACATTGCCCATTGTGGCCTTGCGTAAGTACATGGAAAGGCATGTTAACTACTACAAGGTTATCAACCACCAAAAATAGAAAATGGAAATAAAATGACAGCATCGCTAGTGATATCTTCATTGAGAAGAGTAGCACGGTAGCAAACTGACAGATTAAAAAAGGATAGAACTATTAATTACAACGGGCTTAGCGGTAGTCTAAGTCATGTTCTGTAGGTTTGTTGTTGGTATTGGTGAAAATGAGCTGGATAGTTCATACTTGAACATGACATAGTGTGCAATACTGAAATAAACAAGGCGCGTTTAACTATAAACAACCTACTATAGACATTGAAATTGGTACTGATAAAATTGAAATTGACAGAGTTAAACATCGCAAGGCAAGTGCTGCTAGAGTAGAGAATGGCTCAGTTGTTTATAAAAAGATAGGGAAAATAGCTAAGATGGGTTAGGCATGTTTACTACAACATGCTTAACGCATCAACCATATAACATATAGCCATTGCAACTGGTATTGGTAAGATTGAACTGATTAGTTCATACTTGGTAAATCCTGAGGGGTAGTTGCTGGGGCACTTCATCTGGGCTAGAGCCCTCCCCAAGACGGCGGCGCTGAAGGCGAGGTGTTCCTCTGGGCAGGGGCGGATCCAGAGCTAAAATTACCCGGTGTCCACATAGAAGAACACATGCCTACATATGAAATAATTGAATGGCCTACACACTAAACCAATAAGTAAGTGCAAATTGCACCCGGTGCCAGTGACACCGGCTAGCTGTACGTAGCTCTGCCCCTGCCTCTGGGTCGACACACCCAACGGCTGTCACGCCATCGACCGCCATTAGCTCCTCTACCCCCACGTGATATGTGGTTGGGCTTACGCGGTGATGCTCTCGAGTAGGGGCGGTGGGGATCTGGAGGCATGAGGATGTCCCGCATGCGTCATTTAAGCAATCAGGCCGGTCTGTGATAGAGATCGGTGGGTTACCTAATTGGATGATGAGGCTCGGGCAAAACATAGATGTGGTTGAAGTTGTCGTTGTGGCGGTGGCAGTTTGAACTGCCGGGAGGGGGAAGGGTGGAGATACTGCGGAAATGTGATGCGTGGGGATGTGGTGGGAGGAATAAATTTTGAAATTGCGCATCTACTGAATTTTTTTCCTGCAAAACTCGAAACTTAGGTGGGGGAAACAATCAACACAGACGAATCACGTAAAATACTCGTGTTTGAGAAAAGAGAAAATTGGCTGACCTAGCTCCAAAAAATTCTACACGTGTAGTTGATTAAATCGGTTAAGGGCAGTCATGATGGTACACTTGCGTTATTAGAAAGCATCACACAGGTAATTGACTTATGGATCATTAACGCAAAAAACCGCACACAGTATGCCATAGACGTGTGTTTTGTGATCTTTTAATAATTCATATATCTATCAGCATCTACAACTGCACCTACAAATTTAAACTTTTCTTTCATTGTAGCACGGTTATTCAACGTACATGAATGAGGCAAAGGTGACACTCGATGAACAACCATCGGTTTATGAAATGCAATCAAGTGCCAACCTGGCTTGCTCACTGATACATCTCCAATGCATCTATATTTTTTATTGTTTATATTATCAATCATGGATGTTTTATATACACTTTTAAGCAACAATATATCATTTTTTGGGACTAACCTATTAACTTAGTGCCCAGTGTGAGTTGTTTTTTGCTGCTTTTTCATTTTTGCAGAATATTAGTACCAAACGAAGTCCAAATGCCACGAAACTTTTTGGTGATTTTTTTCTGGACATAAGAGACCCTGGAAGCTTTCGGAGCGTACGAGAAGATGGAGCTGTGGCCCACAAGGCACCAGGGCACGCCCAGGGGGTAGGGCGTGCCCTGGTGGGTTGTGGGGCCCACAAGGCTGCGATTGACCTAACAATGCCTCTATAAATTCCCTAAAATCATGAAACCAACAAAGGAATCCACGAAACAATTTTTCCGCTGCCGCAAGTTCCAGAACCACGAGATCCCATCTGGAGGCCTTTTCCGGCACTCCGCCAGAGGGGGATTCGATCATGGAGGGGGCTCTACATCATCCTTGCTGCCCTCCGATGATGCGTGAGTAGTTTACCACAGACCTATGGGTCCATAGTTAGTAGCTAGATGACTTCTTCTTCTCTCTATTTGATCTTCAATACAATGTTCTCATCGGTGTTTCTTGGAGATCTATTTGATGTAATGACTTTTCGCGGTGTGTTTGTTGGGATCCAATGAATTGTGAGTTTATGATCAGGTCTATCCATGAATATTATTTGAGTTTTCTCTAAACTGTTTTATGCATGATTACTATAGCTTTGTATTTCTTCTCCGATTTATTGGTTTGGTTTGGCCAACTATATTGATTTATCTTGCCACGGGAAGAGGTACTTTGTAATGGGTTCGGTCTTGCGATGCTCAATCCCAGTGACAAAAAGGGACATGACACATATGTATTGTTGCTATTAAGGGTTAAAAGATGGGGTTTATTCATATGTGAGTTTATCTTCTCTACATCATGTCATCTTGCTTAAGGCGTTACTCCGTTTTTCCATGAACTTAATACACTAGATGCATGTTGGACAACGGTCGATTTGTGGAGTAATTGTAGTAGATGCAGAATCGTTTCGATCTACTTGTAGCGCCCAAGATGCTATTCTATCCCAATCATGTGATGAATTCATGATCGGGGCACAATCGCATTTCAAGCGCATAGCAAGGTGGATATCATTACAACATACCATGTAGGTAAAGGCTTACACTCGCCACAGGCTACAACATGAAGACAATAGTTCATCAATACATAGCAATCATCATACAGAAGAGTAGGATCCGACTACGGATGAAAACAAATGAAAAAGAAGAACGACATCCACCCTACTAATCCCAGGCTCCCCGACCCAGAACCTATCCCTTGATCGAAGAAGAAGAAGTAGAAGAACTCCAAGACAAGCAAGCATCGCTCTCACGTCAAAGCTTCGCTTTTACCTGTACCTGCACATGTTGTTGTAGTCATCTATGAGCCACGAGGAGTCAACAATCCCATCACCATGGGTATCAAGACTAGCAAAGCTTAAAGGGTATGGAATGGATAAATGGTGAGGTTGCAACAAGCAACTAAGCATTGTATGGTGGCTAACTTACGAGTACAAGAATAAGATGAGAAACTACGCAAATGGTTGCAAACTAGTAATGATCAAGAAGTGATCCTGAACTACTTACGTTCAAACATAACCCCACCGTGTTCTCTTCTCGACTCACTCGAAAAGAGACAGTCACGGTACGCACGTGGTTGGTGTATTTTAATTGAGTTTAGTTCAAGTCCACTACAACCGGATATTAAAAATTCCCATTTTCCACATAACCGCAGGCACTGCTCTCGAAAGTTTAAACCCTGCAGGGGTGTCCCAACTTAGCCCATGACAAGCCCACGATCCGCAGAGACAATCCTCCATTGCGGGATCCTCCGACCAGACTCGGAATCCCGGTGCACAAGACTTTTTGACAATGGTAAAACAAGTCCAGCAAGACCTCCCAGCATGCCGACACCCTCATAGTAGTCGCGCGTATCTCGTATTAGGCCACGACAGGATGAGCGCAACGTACATCAACTGAGACCTGAGTTTCCCCGGCGGAAGTCGCACACGAATCTAGTTTGGGACCAACACCATCAGCATTGCCCCCTGTATTATGTTGATTTACTCCTCGGGTAGCGCTAACTCCCTATGCGTCAAATTTAAAACCAGGTTTAGTTATTATGCTGGAAAAGTTTTATTCAAAGCGAACTGTCAAGAGGGGCCCATAAACCCTCCCCGTGTTAGGGACGCAAAAATCAAGGAACATAACACCGGTATGACGGAAACTATGGTGGCATGAGTGGAACAAAACACCAGGCAAAAGGCCGAGCCTTCCACCCTTTACCAAGTATATAGATGCATTAATTAAATAAGAGATATTGTGATATCCCATGATATCCATGTCCCAACATGGAACAACCTGCAACTGCACCTACAACTAGCAACGCTATAATAGGGGCTGAGCAAAGCGGTAACATAGCCAAACAACAGTTTACTAGGATGGTGGAAAATGTTAGAGGCTATCATGGCAATTTGGGAGGATTGATAAACAAGTGGTAGGTACCGCGACATAGCGATAGCATCAAGACAACCAGAATAGAAAAGATAATAGGGAGATCCAAGGCGACGGTCATCTTGCCTGAAATCCTACTAGGAAGAAGACCGAGTCCATGAAGTAGACGAACCAACGTAGTCGGATGGATCCTCACAATCGCAACATAACCGGAACTATCAAGGAGAAGCGCAACCGGAAAGAAGCAAACATCATGGTAAACAACCATCACATAAACATGGCATGATGCACAATCATGTATGATGCATGTCCATTTTAATGAGGCATGGCATGGCAAAGTGTAACAAACAATACTACACATTAAGTGGAGCTCAATATGCAACGAGTTGCATATTGACAAAACACCACATTCGAATATTTCACTCACTCTCGTTTAAGCTACTCAACAATATTAAATGTTGTTAAACATGGCAAGAGGTGAAGCATAATTAAACTACCTATCTAGGCATTTTAAATGAGGCCGGAAACAACAAACAACAATTTCGAAAATCCCATATGTATATTTAGCAATTTAATGCAAACAACAATTTTAAACATTTTAAGTGTTGTTAACATGATGCGGATGAAATATACACGTTTTTATGCAATTTTATGGAAATGTTGACAAGAGCAAGTTATGAAGCATTTGGTCACCATGGCGGAACGAAAAAGGGTGCCATGGCAACATATCGGTTCTGGTAGCTCATGGAGATATCAGTGCAAAAGGAAGTGTGGATCTATGGAACATGCAAAAGATGGTGGCATGATCCTGGTTACCGGGTTCCCACGGGTCGACGGCACAGAAAACGAGGAGGAACATGCAATGACAACTCGGACACGGTGCAAGCAAGTGGTGCATCTCATACAACACACATGCATTCGTTCACGGGCGGTCGTCTCGTCATTATACCTTTGAAGCGTGCATTTTCGGAGCGGGTCGAGTTCGATGCGGTGTAGGGGAAGTAGACATTCTCAGGATGGTCATAGTGGAAGTAGTGGTACATGTTTCGAAGAGGAACTTGACGGATTCGAATCCCTTCGGGGTTGTCGTGGTACTTGTCGGTCTCCGCGATGATAGTTGTACATGTCCGGAGAGGAACTTGTCGTCTCCAAGTGGTCGAACTTGGCTTATCCGAAGGGTGCTTGGTGGATCCACGTAGTCGTACATGGGTCGTAGAGGAACTTGGCGCACCCTAATGCCATCGGCTACTTGGAGTTCCGAAACGAAGACGACAAAGGGCCTCGGGGTGGTGGTGCAGCTCTACACCCCACAGGAGGAAGAGCTTGGGAAAGAGGTGTCCATGGTGGCCACTGCAGCCATGGTGGATGATGAAGCAGCGGTCCCGCGGTGCCAGGAATGCACGCGAGTGGTGCGGATCCGGAGCCGGAAGGCGAGCTTCGGCCGGGTCTAGGGCGAGGACGACGGAGATGGCCGACGGGGCAGGAGGTGCGCCGAGGTCGTTGTAGGGAGCGGTAGGAGGCCAACGCGAGTAGGTGATCGAGCTGGGCAGTGGCAAACTTGGCACGGAGGCGACCTCCAGCGACACGTGGTTGGCGGGGACGACGGGATCCGGCGGGAACCAAGGCGAGGCAGGGGCGTGAGCGTCCTCTTCTGCTCGACCTGAAGTAGAGCAGCAACAGCGATAACTTGCAGGAGGAGTCGCGGGGCACGACGGCGGCTTGCCGGCGTCGGGGACGAGGTGCACGAGAGGAGAGGGCCTGTGAGCGGTGCAGTGAAGCAGACCCCGGCGCGGGTCTTCAACGGCAGAAGGCGAGCTGGGCGTCGAGGCGCTGGAGACGAACCCGAAGAGGAGGAGGGGGATCGAGTAGGAGGCATGGATGTGCATGTGGCAACGCGAGGGAACGAGGAGGGTGAT
Organism: Triticum urartu; assembly: GCF_003073215.2. Lineage (NCBI taxonomy): Eukaryota > Viridiplantae > Streptophyta > Magnoliopsida > Poales > Poaceae > Triticum > Triticum urartu. The sequence goes on from NC_053028.1 coordinate 407,640,745, forward strand.
ATGTCTCCAATGTATCTATAATTTTTGATTGCTCCATGCTATATTATCTACTGTTTTGGACTATATTGGGCTTTATTTTCCACTTTTATATTATTTTTGGGACTAACCTATTAACCGGAGGCCCAGCCCAGAATTGCTATTTTTTGCCTATTACAGTGTTTCGAAGAAACGGAATATCAAACGGAATGAAACCTTCGGGAACGTGATTTTCTCACCGAATATGACCCAGGAGACTTGGACCCTACGCCAAGGAAGCTTCGAGGTGCGCACGAGGTAGGGGGGCGCGCCCTATACCCCCAGGCGCGCCCCCACCCTCGTGGGCCCACCGAAGCTCCACCGACGTACTTCTTCCTCCTATATATACCTACGTACCCCCAAACGAACAGAGACGGAGCCAAAAACCTAATTCCACCGCCGCAACTTTCTGTATCCACGAGATCCCATCTTGGGGCCTGTTCCGGAGCTCCGCCGAAGAGGGCCGTCATCACGGAGGGCTTCTACATCATCATAGCCTCTCTGATGAAGTGTGAGTAGTTTACCTCAGACCTTCGGGTCCATAGTTAGTAGTTAGATGGCTTCTTCTCTCTTTTTGGATCTCAATACAAAGTTCTCCCCCTCTCTCGTGGCGATCTATTCGACGTAATCATCTTCTTTTTGCGGTGTGTTTGTTGAGACCGATGAATTGTGGGTTTATGATCAAGTCTATCTATGAATAATATTTGAATCTTCACTGAATTCTTTTATGTATCATTGGTTATCTTTGCAAGTCTCTTCGAATTATCAGTTTGGTTTGCCCTACTAGATTGGTTTTTCTTGCCATGGGAGAAGTTCTTAGCTTTGGGTTCGATCTTGTGGTGTCCTTACCCAGTGACAGAAGGGGCAGCAAGGCACGTATTGTATCATTGCCATCGAGGATAACAAGATGGGGTTTATTTCATATTGCATGAATTTATCTCTCTACATCATGTCATCTTGCTTAAAGCGTTACTCTGTTTTTAACTTAATACTCTAGATGCATGCTGGATAGCGGTCGATGAGTGGAGTAATAGTAGTAGATGCAGAATCGTTTCGGTCTACTTGTCACGGACATGATGCCTATATACATGATCATGCCTAGATATTCTCATAACTATGCTCAATTCTGTCAATTGCTCAACAGTAATTTGTTCACCCACCGTAGAATACTTATACTCTTGAGAGAAGCCACTAGTGAAACCTATGGCCCCCGGGTCTATTCTCATCATACCAATCTCCATCACTTTAATCTTGCTTTGCTTTTTTACTTTTCCTTTTACTTTTCACTTTGCATCTCTATACCAAAAATACTATCTATCAGATCTCACTCTCGTAAGTGACCGTGAAGGGATTGACAACCCCTAATCGTGTTGGTTGCGAGTAGCTATCATTTTGTGTAGGTACGAGGGACTTGAGCATGGCCTCCTACTGGATTGATACCTTGGTTCTCAAAAACCGAGGGAAATACTTAGGCTACTCTGCTGCATCATCCTCTCCTCTTCGGGGAAAACCAACGCAAGCTCAAGAGGTAGCAAGAAGAATTTCTGGCGCCGTTGCCGGGGAGTCTACGCAAAAAGTCAACATACCAAGTACCCATCACAATCCCTATCTCTCGCATTACATTAGTTGCCATTTGCCTCTCGTTTTCCTCTCCCCCACTTCACACTTGTCGTTTTATTCGCCCTCTCCTTCTCCTTCTCCTCCTCCTTTCTCCGTTTGCCTTTTTCTCGCTTGCCTTTTATTTGCTCGTGTGTTGGATTGCTTGTTTGTCGCGATTGCTCAAGATACTACCAAATTGTGTCACTTCACCAATACCAATAATAATGATTTCCTTAGCACTCCGATTGCTCCTCTTGCCAATACTGAATCTTGTGAAATCAATACTGCCTTGTTTAATCTTGTTATGAACGATCAATTTGCCGGCCTTCCTAGTGAAGATGCCGCTACTCATCTGAATAGCTTCGTTGATTTATGTGATATGCAAAAGAAAAAAGATGTCGATAATGATGTCGTTAAATTGAAGCTATTTCCTTTTTCGCTTAAAGATCGTGCTAAAGCTTGGTTTTTGTCTTTGCCTAAAAATAGTATTGATTCTTGGAATGGAACAAGTGCAAAGATGCTTTTATCTCTAAGTATTTTCCTCCCGCTAAGATCATCTCTCTTAGAAACGATATTATGAATTTTAAGCAACTTGATCATGAACATGTTGCACAAGCTTGGGAGAGAATGAAATTAATGATACGTAATTGCCCTACTCATGGTTTAAATTTGTGGATGATATACAAATTATGGCCGGATTGAATTTTGCTTCTAGAAATCTTTTAGATTCGGCCGCGGGAGGCACTTTTATGGAAATCACTTTAGGAGAGCTACTAAACTCCTAGATAATATTATGGTTAATTATTCTCAATGGCATACTGAAAGATCTTCTAATAAAAAGTGCATGCGATAGAAGAAATTAATGTTTTGAGTGGAAAGATGGATGAATTTATGAAATTATTTGCTACTAAGACTAAGAGTGTTTCTTGTGATCCTAATGATATGCCTTTGTCTACTTTGATTGAGAATAACAATGAATCTATGGATGTGAATTTTGTTGGTAGGAATAATTTTGGTAACAACGCGTATAGAGGGAATTTTAATCCTAGGCCTTATCCTAGTAATCCTTCTAATAATTATGGAAATTCCTACAACAACTCTTATGGAAATTATAATAAGATGCCCTCTGAATTTGAGAATAGTGTTAAAGAGTTTATGGATTCACAAAAGAATTTTAATGCTTTGCTTGAAGAGAAATTACTTGAAGTTGATGATTTGGCTAGGAACGTTGATAGAATTTCTCTTGAGATTGATTCTTTAAAGCTTAGATCTATTCCTCCCAAGCATGATATCAATGAGTCTCTCAAAGCCATGAGAATTTCCATTGACGAGTGCAAGGAAACAACCGCTAGGATGCGTGCTTCCAAAGATGCCTTTATTAAAGCGCGTTCTTCCAATTCCTATGAAAATCAAGATGAAGATCTAGAAGTTATTGATGTGTCCCCTATCAAATCTTTTTTTCGCAATATGAATCTTGATGAAACTGAATATGATCTTCCTTTACCTAGAAGGCATTCCAAAAATTCGGAGTATTTAGATCTCTATGATGAAATTGATGAAAGTGGGATTGAAAGAAATAAAAATCTAGATGTTGCTAAACCCACTATATTGGATTTCAAGGAATTTAATTATGAAAGTTGCTCTTTAATTGACTATATTTCCTTGTTGCAATCCGTGCTAAATTCTCCACATGCTTATCGTCAAAAGAAAGCCTTTACCGAACATATCATTGATGCCTTGATGCAATCTTATGAAGAAAAGCTTGAGTTGAAAGTTTCTATCCCTAGAAAACTATATGATGAGTGGGAACCAACTATTAAATTAAAATTAAAGATCATGAGTTTTATGCTTTGTGTGATTTGGGTGCTAGTGTTTCCACTATCCCCAAAACTTTGTGTGATTTGCTAGATTTCCGCGATTTTGATGATTGCTCTCTAAACTTGCATCTTGCGGATTCCACTATTAAGAAACATATGGGAAGAATTAACGATGTTCTTATTGTTGCAAATAGAAATTATGTGCCCGTAGATTTTATTGTTCTTGATATAGATTGCAATCCTTCTTGCCCTATTATTCTTGGTAGACCTTTCCTTAGAACGGTTGGTGCGATTATTGATATGAAGGAAGGGAATATTAGATTTCAGTTTCCATTAAAAAAGGGCATGGAATAATTTCCTAGAAAGAAAATAAAATTGCCATATGAAACTATCATGAGAGCCACTTATGGATTGCCTACCAAAGATGGCAATACCTAGATCTATCCTCGCTTTTATGCCTAGCTAGGGGCGTTAAACGATAGCGCTTGTTGGGAGGCAACCCAATTTTATTTTTAGTTTTTTGTGTTTTTATTCTGTTAGGGAATAAATAACCCATCTACCTTCTGTTTGGATGTGGTTTTGTATTTTAATTAGTGTTTGTGCCAAGTTAGACCTATTGGATCTTCTTGGATGATAGTTATTTGATCTTGCTGTAATTTCCAGAAACATTACGTTCAGTGCCCGAATTATTAAAAATCATCAGAACGTGATAAAATACTGATTCGAATTGCTTCTGATCAATAAAAAAATTGTCTAGGTCTTCCAATTTTGGTAGATTTTTTGGAGTTTCAGAAGTTTGCGTTAGTTACAAATTACTACAGACTGTTCTGTTTTTGACAGATTCTATTTTTCGTGTGTTGTTTTCTTATTTTGATGAATCTATGGCTAGTAAAATAGTTTATAATCCATAGAGAAGTTGGAATACATTAGGTTTAACACCAATATAAATAAAGAATGAGTTCATTACAGTACCTTGAAGTGGTCTTTTGTTTTCTTTCTCAAACGGAGCTCACAAGATTTCTATTGAGTTTTGTGTTGTGAAGTTTTCAAGTTTTGGGTGAATTCTTTTGATGGATTATGGAACAAGGAGTGGCAAGAGCCTAAGATTGGGGATGCCCATGGCACCCCCAACATAATCCAAGGACACCAAAAAGTCAAAGCTTGGGGATGCCCCGGAAGGCATCCCCTCTTTCGTCTACTTCCATCGGTAATTTACTTGGAGCTATATTTTTATTCACCAACATGATATGTGTTTTGCTTGGAGCGTCTTGTATTATTTGTGTATTTGTTTGCTAGTGTGCCACAATAATCCTTGCTGTACACACCTTTTGAGAGAGCCATACATGAATTAGAATTTGATAGAATACTCTATGTGCTTCACATATATCTTTTGAGCTATGTAGTTTTGCTCTATGTGCTTCACTTATATCTTTTGAGCGTTATAATTTGGTCTATGTGCTTCACTTAGATATTTTAGAGCACAGTGGTGGTTTTTTTAAAGAAACTATTGATCTCTCATGCTTCACTTAAATTATCTTGAGAGTCTTAATAGCATGGTAATTTGCTTAATAATAACATGCTTGGTATTCAAGATTTGTGAAACTTTCTTTTGAGTGCGTTGAATACTAAGAAAAGTTGGATGCTTGATAATTGTTTTGAGATATGGAGGTAGTAATATTAGAGTCATGCTAGTAGAGTAATTGTGAATTTGAGAAGTGCTTGAGTTAAAGTTTGCATGTCCCGTAGCATGCACGTATGGTAAACGTTATGCAACAAATTTGAAACATGAGGTGTTATTTGATTGTCCTCCTTATGAGTGGCGGTCGGGGATGAGAGATGGTATTTTCCTACCAATCTATCCCCCTAGGAGCATGTGCGTAATGCTTTGGTTTTTGATGGCTTGTAGATTTTTGCAATAAGTATATGAGTTCTTTATGACTAATGTTGAGTCCATGGATTATACGCACTCTCACCCTTCCATCATTGCTAGCCTCTACGGTACCGTGCATTGCCCTTTCTCACATCAAGAGTTGGTGCAAACTTCGTCGGTGCATCCAAACCCTGTGATATGATACGATCTTTCACACATAAACCTCCTTATATCTTCCTCAAAACAGCCACCATACCTACCTATTATGGCATTTCCATAGCCATTCCGAGATATATTGCCATGCAACTTTCCACCATTCAGTTTATCATGACACGTTTATCATTGTCATATTGCTAGCATGATCATGAAGTTGACATAGTATTTGTGGCAAAGCCACCGTTCATAATTCTTTCATACTTGTCACTCTTGATTCATTGCATATCCCCGTACACCGCCGGAGGCATCCATATAAAGTCATACTTTGTTCTAGTATCGAGTTGTAATCATTGAGTTGTAAATAAATAGAAGTGTGATGATCATCATTCAATAGAGCATTGTCCCCAAAAAAAGGCCAAAGAAAAAAAAGAAGGCCAAAAAAAGAAAAGAAAATAAATAAAAAGGGGCAATGCTACTATCCTTTTTTCCACACTTGTGCTTCAAAATCTTCATGATAGAGAGTCTCGTGTTTAGTCACTTTCATATACTAGTGGGAATTTTTCATTATAGAACTTGGCTTGTATATTCCAACAATGGGCCTCCTCAAGTGCCCTAGGTCTTCGTGAGCAAGCAAGTTGGATGCACACCCACTTAGTTTCTTTTGTTGAGCTTTCATACATTTATAGTTCTAGTGCATCCGTTGCATGGCAATCCCTACTCCTTGCATTAACATCAATCGATGGGCATCTCCATAGCCCATTGATTAGCCTCGTTGATGTGAGACTTTCTCCTTTTTGTCTTCTCCACATAACCCCCATCATTATATTCTATTCCACCCATAGTGCTATATCCATGGCTCACGCTCATGTATTGCGTGAAAGTTTATGAGTTTGAAATTATTAAGATATGAAACAATTACTTGGCTTGTCATCGGGGTTGTGCATGATGAGAGCATTCTTGTGTGACAAAAATGGAGCATGACTAAACTATATGATTTTGTAGGGATGAACATTCTTTGGCCATGTTACTTTGAGAAAACATAATTGCTTTGTTGGTTTGCTTGAAGTATTATTATTCTCTATGTCAATATGAACTTTTGTCTTGAATCTTTCTAATCTGAATATTCATACCACAATTAAGAAAATTTGCATTGATATTATGCCAAGTAGCACTCCGCATAAAAAATTCTCTTTTTATCATTTACCTACTCGAGGACGAGCAGGAATTAAGCTTGGGGATGCCTGATACGTCTCCAACGTATCTATAATTTTTGATTGCTCCATGCTATATTATCTACTGTTTTGGACTATATTGGGATTTATTTTCCAATTTTATATTATTTTTGGGACTAACCTATTAACCGGAGGCCCAGCCCAGAATTGCTGTTTTTGCCTATTTCAGTGTTTCGAAGAAACGGAATATCAAACGGAGTCCAAACGGAATGAAACCTTCGGGAACGTGATTTTCTCACCGAATATGACCCAGGAGACTTGGACCCTATGCCAAGGAAGCTTCGAGGTGGGCATGAGGTAGGGGCGCGCCCTATACCCCCAGGCGCACCCCCACCCTCGTGGGCCCACCGAAGCTCCACCGACGTACTTCTTCCTCCTATATATACCTATGTACCCCCAAACGAACAGAGACGGAGCCAAAAACCTAATTCCACTGCCACAACTTTCTGTATCCACGAGATCCCATCTTGGGGCCTGTTCCGGAGCTCCACCGGAGAGGGCCGTCATCACGGAGGGCTTCTACATCATCATAGCCTCTCCGATGAAGTGTGAGTAGTTAACCTCAGACCTTCGGGTCCATAGTTTGTAGCTAGATGGCTTCTTCTCTCCTTTTGGATCTCAATACAAAGTTCTCCCCCTCTCTCGTGGAGATCTATTCGATGTAATCTTCTTCTTTTCGCGGTGTGTTTGTTGAGACCGATGAATTGTGGGTTTATGATCAAGTCTATCTATGAATAATATTTGAATCTTCTCTGAATTCTTTTATGTATGATTGGTTATCTTTGCAAGTCTCTTCGAATTATCAGTTTGGTTTGGCCTACTAGATTGGTTTTTCTTGCCATGGGAGAAGTGCTTAGCTTTGGGTTCGTTCTTGTGGTGTCCTTCCCCAGTGACAGAAGGGGCAGAAAGGCACGTATTGTATCGTTGCCATCGAGGATAACAAGATGGGGCTTATTTCATATTGCATGAATTTATCTCTCTACATCATGTCATCTTGCTTAAAGCGTTACTCTGTTTTTAACTTAATACTCTAGATGCATGCTGGATAGCGGTCGATGAGTGGAGTAATAGTAGTAGATGCAGAATCATTTCGGTCTACTTGTCACGGACGTGATGCCTATATACATGATCATGCCTAGATATTCTCATAACTATGCTCAATTCTGTCAATTGCTCAACAGTAATTTGTTCACCCACTGTAGAATACTTATACTCTTGAGAGAAGCCACTAGTGAAACCTATGGCCCCCGGGTCTATTCTCATCATATCAATCTCCATCACTTTAATCTTGCTTTGCTTTTTACTTTGCCTTTTACTTTTCACTTTGCATCTCTATACCAAAAATACCAAAAATACTATCTATCAGATCTCACTCTCGTAAGTGACCATGAAGGGATTGACAACCCCTAATCGCGTTGGTTGCGAGTAGCTATCGTTTTGTGTAGGTACGAGGGACTTGAGCATGGCCTCCTACTGGATTGATACCTTGGTTCTCAAAAACTGAGGGAAATACTTACGCTACTCATCTGCATCATCCTCTCCTCTTCGGGGAAAACCAACGCAAGCTCAAGAGGTAGCAGAGGGGATCGATCGGGATTGGGGGTACGGTTAGATAGGCACTAGAGTTGGGCCTTGGCTGGACCTTGGGCCGGCCGGCCTGAGGCTACAGGTGGGCTTGCTCCTCTCCCCCTCTTACTCTTATTTTCTAAAAAGCAGAAAATAACAAAGAAGAAAAGGAGAAGAAAGGAGGTGCTAGGGATAGAATTTGGGCATGGGGGATATTTTACAAGTGTGCCAAAGGTAATTCCACGTTAATGGAATATTTTATAATAGCTCCCTAATATTGGGAGGATAAGTTATAAAGAGAAGTCACCCTTCCTCAATTTAAATGGATCGAAGATCCATACAATTTATTTAAAAGAGTTATAAAATTAATGATATGATGGCATGATGCGATGCAAGAGATGACATGATGAATGCAACAAAGTAACTAAAACACACGGTACCAACAGGAATAAATGGAAGGCATCTAAAGCGTCGGTCTCGGGTCATCACAACACTCCCCCACTTACAAGATATCTCGTCCCGAGATCTAAGGATGGCACTGAAGAGAAGCGGAAGAGGAAGAGGTAGACCAAAGTTGCTTCTTTGGCAAATGAGCATAACCAGGAACCTTGAGAGGTTGAAACTTGAAGAAATGACATGACGGAGATAATGAAAATGAAAACACTCCGTTAGACAAGAGTAACAAGGAATACGATGAGAACAAAGAGGCTGAACGGATAAGATAGGCTTTGGAACCATTCTGGTTAAACGAAATAGAGAAGGAATAAGAACGAAAGAACTCAGAGAACACTCCGGTTGAAAAGAGAGGCAAGACTTGATAAGGTGTGAAGAACTTGAAGAGACGACACAAGAGTCCGGCTAAATGGATAAACAAGGAAAAGAAAAGAACACGATCTTGGCAAAACGAGATGATGGGGTGATACTTGACGAGAGCAACAATGCAAAGCCTCCGGAACAAATGAAAGAATAGAATGAAAAGAACAAAGAAGAAAATAATTCTTCCATGACAAGTAAACTTGAAGAGCAACTTTGCTAGGAAGACTCAAACGGAGTTGTTGAACGAATCAACAACCAAACGAATAAGCTTGTAGTGGGCTTATGGAAAACATCCCAAAATTATGAGGTGACAACCGGCCACTAACGGAAACAGTTGATTGGATTGAGATAAACAAGGAGATGAAAACTTCTTCACCGAGATGAGAGGGAGAAAATTGGATCATTGATAAGCACCACAAATAGCTACATTCCTTAGGGAAGGCCGTAGGTGAAATATAACCCAATATAACTCCAAAAAAAAGATTGATTGGTTGAAAAGATCTCTTGAACAAAGAGAAAATGTTGGATTTAGATATATCACTCTTGAAAAGTTGTGAATCATGAAACACTAAGGGAAATTACCAAGAATGACATAACACCACCTCAAAAGATAAGGTAGGAAGAATTGCACTTCAGATGAAACATGAAGAATGCTTGAACTCCTCAAAACAAAACATGTGTTGAGCACCATGTCTATTTTAGAGTATAGCTTGGCAGATCTTAGCTTCAAGATGAATCTTGAAGAACAATTGAAGAATGAAAAGAACCCTTGACGAAGCACCATGTTGAGTCTTCGTGAGAACTCCGGTAATAAAAGAATGATCAAACGAAAGGTAAGCTGAAAAGAACTCCAGTACTAAAAGTATGATAGAAAGAAAGAGAAGTTGAAAACACAAGGTGAATCTTTGCAATGATTTAGATGGAGCTTCACGCGAGTTAAATGAGAGAGATTGGAACTCCGGAAACAAAAGATTAACAACTTAGCGCCGACAAATTGATATCACGAATGAACTCCGGAAGAAGGAATTAAATCATCTTGATGAAATAAGAATAAGAATTATGATATGCGTATCCTTTCACCAATTTAAATTGATGACAAGCAATGGATTTGGCATACTACTCATTCTCGTTGACAGGGTCATGGAAGATATAGCGCAAACTTGAGAAATTCTTCAAAGAATCACCGATAGGATTTGGAAAGAATAAATGAATTGAAACGATAACAACGAACGGGGAATCTTGAACGAACCACCGTAAGATTTGAAAACGAATGAAGAAAACAGAACGAATCACTGGGAAGAATTAGAAAACGAATGAAGATACTTGGGAAAATTTAGATACAAGAGAATGGAGAAATCACGAGCTGACTAGAGAATACTTGAGCGATGTACCGGTAAGATTTGAAGAATGAGAGCTGAAAGCTAAGCATGACTAATTCTGACATGATGGGCTCCGGAGAATCAAACTGAAAAGTCTCCTGAATTGCTATGGATGGGTGGAAAGAGTTATCATAATCGAAAACAATTATGAGAGGATGGCATAAAGCTAGAAGTACGCATCTTTGAGAGAACGGATAAGATTGAAGAGAAACTCTTCTTCGGTCTTCAAATCCGATAATGACGATGAGAAACACCACCATGAATTGTTGAGGCACTCCGGAATGAAGAATAGAAAGGTTGAACCAACGATGAAAAGTTGAAAGATCTTGGAGAAAGACATATGACTGATGATAATTCATTCTTACGTCACACTTTGAGAATAACTCCGAAAAAATTAGAATAGTTAAATAAGATCCTGGGAAAAGACATGTGGGTTAGGGCCCACTCAAAGATACACCATTGGATGATTACTTGAAAGGGAGATTGCACCGATTAATTAAATGGCTTGAATGAGATAACAACCTCGAAACAGGTTGATTGAATCTTGAATGAAAAGATGAGCTTTCTGAGATATCTTCAGCACTCCAAAACAAATGAATAGCGAGAAGTGAATGATTAAGAGGTGCATCAGCATGAGAAAGCATTTGAAACAAGGAAAGGAATATGATCAACACCGAAAGCTTGAATTGAATCTACCGGAGAAGAAAAAAGAAAGAAGAATGATAAACTTGAAACTCCTGACCATCTTCATGATAATCACCGGGTATGAACATTGAAGGAAAGAACGAAGAAACTTCACATCCAAAAGATGGATACTTGATTAAGAAATCTGAGTCCTTGAAGAAAAAGGATGGGAGGGCGGGAAAAACAAAGGCAACTTGGGCCGGATGAAATGGACAATCCTCAGGCTCCTCAACGGCGCCCGTATGGAATAACTTGAAGAGAAGTGCATCGGTCGAAAAGGGATTGACATGACAATCTCGATAAACAAGAATGATTAGCACTCCCATAGAAATATGAGAACACCGCTTAGGAAAAGGTATGGAATCAACACTTGACTTCAAAGCAACTTGAATACCACAACTCAAAACAAAACAAAGGATTGGCTTGTGGAATAAGCCAAAACAAACATATGATAGAGATTTCGTCAGAAATTTTTGTGGTGGGGCCCGCACGGGCTCGATCATACAACACCATCATGTACAAGGCAGTGCACATGACATACGAAGCGTCCCCGAGTCAGCATAGCCAAGGACTCTTTAAGACACATGAGACCACTGTAAAACCAACCATGGACAGGCGGACCACTAGACGTCGAACCCCAATCTCATATCATGCATCTATCAGAAAGATATCCTAGATAACTACTTGAATTCCCACCTATTAACTCCTGAATTTTTGGTTATGCAATCTGGTGTTGGGGATAGAGGGAGACACAAATATCTCACACAACTAACAAGTCCTACACTCCAACTGTATCCATCCGTCAACACATAACCAAGAAAACCTCGGAAATCGTGTACCTCAGACCTTCGAAAACATCCGATATACTAGATGTGGCAATGCATCTGATCACTCTCTCCAGTACTGGGTGTCGTCAAACTACTCTCACCACAAAGAGCATAGAAGCGTTTTTGATGTCGGCGAACTCTGGTATTCTGGAACTGAAATGATAAGCACTGCGACAAAAACACCTTGGAGCTCAACTCCCCGGGACACTGCCACAACCCCTAAATGATAGGAGGCACCAAGACAGAATCCCCATCACAATGATATCGCAACGATCCAACAATACCCACGTGATCCTAAAAAAATTGAGTGAAAAAGAGGAGAGTCAAGTCAAAATATCCACGTCAGGAGTCCTCACCAGAGCGACGAAGGGGATAAGGAGTAAAAAGAAGTCCTACTCTCCGATATAACTAAGACTCAAAATAGTTTTCTTCTAGACACAACAACGGCAGCAGTTCGATAAATCAAGGGGGCTCCTAAGGTCGTAAGGCTCTGATACCAACTTGTAGCGCTCAAGATGCGATTCTATCCCAATGACCTGATGAATTCATGATCGGGGCAAAATCGCATTTCGAGCGCATAGCAAGGTGGATATCATTACAACATACCATGTACTGAATAGATGAGAATACAAGGTAAAGGCTTACACTCGCCATAGGCTACAACATGAATACAACAATTCATCAATACATAGCAATCATCATACAGAAGAGCAGGATCCGACTACGGATGAAAACAAATGAAAAAGAAGAACGACATCCACCCTAGTAATCCCAGGCTCCCCGACCCGGAACCTATCCCTTGATCAAAGAAGAAGAAGCAGAAGAACTCCAAGACAAGCAAGCATCGCTCTCAGGTCAAAGCTTTGCTCTTACCTGTACCTACACATGTTGTTGTAGTAATCTGTGAGCCACAAGGACTCAACAATCCCATTACCATGGGTATCAAGACTAGCCAAGCTTAAAGGGTATGGAGTGGATAAGTGGTGAGGTTGCAGCAAGCGACTAAGCATTGTATGGTGGCTAGCTTACGAGTACAAGAATAAGATGAGAAACTACGCAAACGGTCGCAAACTAGTAATGATCAAGAAGTGATTCTGAACTACTTACGTTCAAACATAACCCCACCGTGTTCTCTTCTCGACTCACTCGAAAAGAGACAGTCACGGTTACGCACGCGGTTGGTGTATTTTAATTGAGTTTAGTTCAAGTCCACTACAACCGGATATTAAAAATTCCCATCTGCCACATAACCGCACGGCTCTCGAAAGTTTAAACCCTACAGGGGTGTCCCAACTTAGCCCATGACAAGCTCACAATCTGCGGAGACAATCCTCCATTGCGGGAGCCTCCGATCAGACTCGGAATACTGGTGCACAAGACATTTCAACAATGGTAAAACAAGTCCAGCAAGACCTCCCGGCATGCCGACACCCTGATAGTAGCCGCGCGTATCTCGTCTCAGGCCACGACCGGATGAGCTCAGCGTACAGCAACTGAGACCCGAGTTTCCCTGGGGGAAGCCACACATGACTCTAGTTTGGGACCAACACCATCATCACTGCCCTCTGTATTATGTTGATTTACTCCTCGAGTAGCGCTAACTCCCTATGCGTCAAATTTAATATCAGGTTTAGTTATTATGTTGAGAAAATGGTAAAACCAATGTTGCGCCTTGCTGGAAGAATTTTATTCAAAGAGAACTGTCAAGAGGGGCCCATAAACCCTCACCGTGTTAGGGACGCAAAAAATCAAGGAACATAACACCGGTATGACGGAAACTAGGGTGGCAAGAGTGGAACAAAACACCAGGCAAAAGGCCGAGCCTTCCACCCTTTACCAAGTATATAGATGCATTAATTAAATAAGATATATTGTGATATCCCATGATATCCATGATATCCATGTCCCAGCATGGAACAACCTGCAACTAGCAATGCTATAAGAGGGGCTGAGCAAAGCGGTAACATAGCCAAACAACGGTTTGCTAGGATGGTGGAAAAGGTTAGAGGCTATCATGGCAATTTGGGAGGCTTGATAAACAAGTGGCAGGTAGCGCGAGATAGCGATAGCATAGAGACAACTAGCATAGCAAAGATAGTAGTGAGATACAAGGTGACGATCATCTTGCCTAAAATCCTGCTAGGAAGAAGACCGAGTCCATGAAGTAGACGAACCAACGTAGTCGAACGAATCCTCACAATCGCAACATAACTGGAACTATCAAGGAGAAGCGCAACCGGAAAGAAGCAAACATCATGCTAAACAACCATCACATAAACATGGCATGATGCAAAATCATGTATGATGCTTGTTGATACGTCTCCAACGTATCTATAATTTTTTGATTGCTCCATGCTATATTATCTACTGTTTTGGACTATATTGGGCTTTATTTTCCACTTTTATATTATTTTTGGGACTAACCTACTAACCAGAGGCCCAGCCCAGAATTGCCGTTTTTTGCCTATTTCAGTGTTTCAGATAAACAGAATATCAAACGGAGTCCAAATGGAATAAAATCTTCGGAAACGTGATTCTCTCACCGAACGTGATCAAGGAGACTTGGACCCTACTGCAAGGGATCAAAGAGGTGGTCACGAGGGTGGGGGGCGCCCCCCCCTAGGGCGCACCCCTGCCTCATGGGCCCCTCGGTGCTCCACCGACGTACTCCTTCCTCCTATATATACACACGTACCCCCAAACGATCAGAACAGGAGCCAAAAACCTAATTCCACCGCCGCAACTTTTTGTATCCATGAGATCCCATCTTGGGGCCTGTTCCGGAGCTCTGCGGAAGAGGGCCGTCATCACAGAGGGCTTCTACATCATCCTAGCTCCTCCGATGAAGTGTGAGTAGTTTACCTCAGACCTTCGGGCCCATAGTTAGTAGCTAGATGGCTTCTTCTCTCTCTCTCTTTGAATCTCAATACAAAGTTCTCCCCCTCTCTTGTGGAGATCTATTCGATGTTATCTTCTTTTTGCGGTGTGTTTGTTGAGACCGATGAATTGTGGGTTTATGATCAAGTCTATCTATGAATAATATTTGAATCTTCTCTGAATTCTTTTATGCATGATTGGTTATCTTTACAAGTCTCTTCGAATTATCCTTTTGGTTTGGCCAACTAGAATGGTAGTTCTTGCCATGGGAGAAGTGCTTAGCTTTGGATTCGATCTTGCGGTGTCCTTACCCAGTGACAGAAGGGGCAGCAAGGCACATATTGTATCGTTGCCAGCGAGGATAACAAGATGGGGTTTATTTCATATTGCATGAATTTATCTCTCTACATCATGTCATCTTGCTTAAGGCGTTACTCTGTTTTTAACTTAATACTCTAGATGCATGCTGGATAGCGGTCGATGAGTGGAGTAATAGTAGTAGATGCAGAATCGTTTCGATCTACTTGTCACGGACGTGATGCCTATATACATGATCATGCCTAGATATTCTCATAATTATGCACAATTCTATCAATTGCTCAACAGTAATTTGTTCACCCACTGTAGAATACTTATGCTCTTGAGAGAAGCCACTAGTGAAACCTATGGCCCTCGGGTCTATTCTCATCATATCAATCTACATTACTTTTATATTGTTTTGCTATTTACTTTGCTTTTATTTTTTACTTTGCATCTTCATATCAAAAATACCAAAAATATTATATCTATCAGATCTCACTCTCGTAAGTGACCGTGAAGGGCTTGACAACCCCTAATCGCGTTGGTTGCGAGTAGCTATCGCTTTGTGTAGGTACGAGGGACTTGAGAGTGGGCTCCTACTGGATTGATACCTTGGTTCTAAAAAACGGAGGGAAATACTTAGGCTACTCTGCTGCATCATCCCTTCCTCTTCGGGGAAAACCAACGCAAGCTCAAGACGTAGCAAGAAGGATTTCTGGTGCCGTTGCCGGGGAGTCTACGCAAAAAGTCAACATACCAAGTACCCATCATAATCCCTATATCTCGCATTACATTATTTGCCATTTGCCTCTCGTTTTCCTCTCCCCCCAATTCACCCTTGCGATCTTATTCGCTCTCTCTCTCACTATCCTCCCTCTCTGTTTGCCTCTTTTTGTCCGCTTGCTTTTTGTTTGCCCGTGTGTTGGATTGCTTATTTGTCGCGATGGCTCAGGATACTACCAAATTGTGTGACTTCACCAATACCAATAATAATGATTTCTTTAGCACTCCGATTGCTCCTCTTACCGATGCTGAATCTTGTGAAATTAATACTACTTGGTTGAATCTTGTCATGAAAGATCAATTCGCCGGCCTTCCTAGTGAAGATGCCACTACTCATCTGAATAGCTTCATTGATTTATGTGATATGAAAAATAAAAAAGATGTCAATAATGATGTCATTAAATTGAAGCTATTTCCTTTTTCGCTTAGAGATCGTGCTAAAGCTTGGTTTTCGTCTTTGCCTAAGAATAGTATTGATTCGTGGAGCAAGTGTAAAGATGCTTTTATCTCTAAGTATTTCCCCCCGCTAAGATCATCTCTCTTAGAAACAATATAATGAAATTTACACAACTTGATCATGAACATGTTGCACAAGCTTGGGAGAGAATGAAACTAATGATACATAATTGCCCTACTCATGGTTTGAATTTGTGGATGATTATACAAAACTTTATGCCGGATTGAATTTTGCTTCTAGAAATCTTTTAGATTCGGCCGCGGGAGGCTCTTTTATGGAAATCACTTTAGGATATGCTACTAAACTCCTAGAAAATATTATGGTTAATTATTCTCAATGGCATACTGAAAGAACTTCTAATAAAAAGGTGCATGCGATAGAAGAAATTAATGTGTTGAGTGAAAAGATGGATGAACTTATGAAATTATTTGCTACTAAGAGTGTTTACTCCGATACTAATGATATGCCTTTGTCTACTTTGATTGAGAATAACAATGAATCTATGGATGTGAATTTTGTTGGTAGGAATAATTTTGGTAACAACGCTTATAGAGGGAATTTTAATCCTAGGCCATATCCTAGTAATCATTCTAATAATTATGGGAATTCCTACAACAACTCTTATGGAAATTATAATAAGATGCCCTCTGATTTTGAATCTAATATTAAATAATTTATTTCTTCGCAAAAGAATTTTAATGCTATGATTGAAGAAAAATTGCTTAAGATTGATGATTTGGCTAGGAATGTTGATAGAATTGCTCTTGATGTTGATGCTTTGAAACTTAGATCTATTCCACCTAAGCATGATATTAATGAGTCTCTAAAAGCCATGAAAATTTCAATTGATGAGTGTAAAGAAAGAACCGCCAGGTTGCGTGCTTCCAAAGATGCCTTTATTATAGCGTGTTCTTCCAATTCCTATGAAAATCAAGATGAATATCTAAAAGTTATTGATGTGTCTCCAATTAAATCTTTATTTTGCAATATGAATCTTGATGAAACTGAATATCATCTTCCTTTACCTAGAAGGCATTCTAAAAATTTGGAGTGTTTAGATCTTGATGATGAAATTGATGAAAGTTGGATTGAAAGAAATAAAAATCTAGATGTTTCTAAACCCACTATATTGGATTTCAAGGAATTTAATTATGAAAGTTGCTCTTTGATTGATTGTATTTCCTTGTTGCAATCCGTGCTAAATTCTCCACATGCTTATAATCGAAATAAAGCCTTCACCGAACATATTGTTGATGCCTTGATGCAATCTTATGAAGAAAAACTTGAGTTGAAAGTTTCTATCCCTAGAAAAATCTATGATGAGTGGGAACCAACTATTAAAATTAAAATTAAAGGTCATGAGTTTTATGCTTTGTGTGATTTGGGTGCTAGTGTCTCTACTATTCCCAAGACTTTGTGTGATTTACTAGATTTTCGTAATTTTGATGATTGCTCTCTAAACTTGCATCTTGCGGATTCCACTATTAAGAAACCTATGGGAAGAATTAATGATGTTCTTATTGTTGCTAATAGGAACTATGTGCCCATAGATTTCATTCTTCTTGATATAGATTGCAATCCTTCTTGCCCTATTATTCTTGGTAGACCTTTCCTTAGAACGGTTGGTGCAATTATTGATATGAAGGAAGGGAATATTAGATTTCAATTTCCATTAAAAAAGGGCATGGAACACTTTCCAAGAAATAAAATAAAATTACCTTATGAAACTATCATGAGAGCCACCTAGATCTATCCTCGCTTTTATGCCTAGCTAGGGGCGTTAAACGATAGCGCTTGTTGGGAGGCAACCCAATTTTATTTTTATTCCTTGCTTTTTGCTCCTGATTAGTAATAAATAAATTATTTAGCCTCTGTTTTTGTTGTGTTTTTTGTGTTTAATTAGTGTTTGTGCCAAGTAGAACCGTTGGGAAGACTTGGGGAAAGTCTTGTTGAACTTGCTGTAAAAAATAGAAACTTTAGCGCTCACGAGAACTGCTGTAATTTTTATTTGAAGAGTGCTATTTAGTTAATTAATTTTGCATATTATTAATAGATAAATTCCTCACGTCCAGCAATTTATTTTAGAATTTTTGGGGTTCCAGATCTTGCGCTAGCTACAGATTACTACAGACTGTTCTGTTTTTGACAGATTCTGTTTTTCGTGTGTTGTTTGCTTATTTTGATGAATCTATGGCTAGTAAAATAGTTTATAATCCATAGAGAAGTTGGAATACAGTAGGTTTAACACCAATATAAATAAAGAATGAGTTCATTATAGCACCTCGAAGTGGTCTTTTGTTTTCTTTCGCTAATGGAGCTCACGAGTTTTCTATTTTGAGTTTTGTGTTGTGAAGTTTTCAAGTTTTGGGTGAATTCTTTTGATGGACCATGGAACAAGGAGTGGCAAGAGCCTAAGATTTTGGATGCCCATGGCATCCCCAAGATAATCAAGGACACCAAAAAGTCAAAGCTTGGGGATGCCCCGGAAGGCATCCCCTCTTTCGTCCACTTCCATCGGTAATTTACTTGGAGTTATATTTTTATTCACCAACATGATATGTGTTTTGCTTGGAGCGTCTTGTATTATTTGTGTCTTTATTTGTTAGTATTCCACAATCATCCTTTCTGTACACACCTTTTGAGAGAGCCATACATGAATTAAAATTTGATAGAATACTCTATGTGCTTCACTTATATCTTTTGAGCTAGATAATTTTGCTCTATGTGCTTCACTTATATCTTTTGAGCTAGATAATTTTGCTCTATGTGCTTCACTTAGATCTGTTTAGAGCACGGTGGTGGATTCGTTTTAAAGAAACTATTGATCTCTCATGCTTCACTTAAATTATTTTGAGAGTTTCTTAATAGCATGGTAATTTGCCTAATAATAATATGCTTGGTATTGAAGATTTGTGAAACTTTCTTTTGAGTGTGTTGAATAGTAAGAAAAGATTGAAGCATGATAATTGTTTTGAGATATGGAGGTGATAATATTAAAGTCATGCTAGTTGAGTAGTTGTGAATTTAAAGAATACTTGTGTTGAAGTTTGTGATTCTTGTAGCATGCACGTATGGTGAACCGTTATGTGATGAAGTCAGAGCATGATTTATTTATTGATTGTCTTCCTTATGAGTGGCAGTCGGGGACGAGCGATGGTCTTTTCCTACCAATCTATCCCCCTAGGAGCATGCGCGTAATACTTTGCTTTGATAACTTCTAAATTTTTGCAATAGGTATATGAGTTCTTTATGACTAATGTTGAGTCCATGGATTATACGCACTCCCACCCTTCCACCCTTGCTAGCCTCTCTAATACCGCGCAACTTTCGCTGGTATCATACACCTACCATATACCTTCGTCAAAACAGCCACCATACCTACCTATTATGGCATTACCATAGCCATTCCGAGATATATTGCCATGCAACTTTCCACCATCTAGTTCATCTTGACATATCCATCATTGTCATATTGCTTAGCATGATCATGTAGTTGACATAGTATTTGTGGCAAAGCCACCATTCATAATTCTTTCATACTTGTCACTCGTGATTCATTGCATATCCCGGTACACCGCCGGAGGCATTCATATAGAGTCATACTTTGTTTTAGTATCGAGTTGTAATCATTGAGTTGTAAATAAATAAAAGTGTGATGATCATCATTCAATACAGCATTGTCCCAATAAAAAAAGAGAAAGGCCAAAAAAAGAAGGCCCAAAAATAAAATAAATAAAAAGGGGCATGCTACTATCCTTTTTTCCACACTTGTGCTTCAAAGTAGCACCATGATATAGCGAGTCTCATATATTGTGCTTCAAAGTAGCACCATGTTCTTCATATAGAGTCTCTTATGTTGTCACTTTCATATACTAGTGGGAATTTTACATTATAGAACTTGGCTTGTATATTCCGATAATGGGCTTCCTCAAATTGCCCTAGGTCTTCATGAGCAAGCAAGTTGGATGCACACCCACTAGTTTCTTTTGTTGAGCTTTCATACATTTATAGCTCTAGTGCATCCGTTGCATGGCAATCCCTACTCACTCACATTGATATCTATTGATGGGCATCTCCATAGCCCGTTGATACGCCTAGTTGATGTGAGAATATCTTCCCCTCCTTTTTGTCTTCTCCACAACCACCATTCTATTCCACCTATAGTGCTATATCCATGGCTCACGCTCATGTATTGCGTGAAGATTGAAAAAGTTTTGAAAAAGGTAGAGTATGAAACAATTTCTTGGCTTGTCATCGAGGTTGTGCATGATTTAAATACTTTGTGTGGGGAAGATGGAGCATAGCCAGACTATATGATTTTGTAGGGATAACTTTCTTTGGCCATGTTATTTTGAGAAGACATAATTGCTTTGTTAGTATGCTTGAAGTATTATTATTTTCTATGTCAATATAAACTTTTGTCTTGAATCTTTCTAATCTGAATATTCATACCACAATTAAGAAGATTTGCATTGAAATTATGCCAAGTAGCACTCCGCATCAAAACTTCTTTTTTATCATTTACCTACTCGAGGACGAGCAGGAATTAAGCTTGGGGAGCCTGATACGTCTCCAACGTATCTATAATTTTTGATTGCTCCATGCTATATTATCTACTGTTTTGGACTATATTGGGCTTTATTTTCCACTTTTATATTATTTTTGGGACTAACCTATTAACCGGAGGCCCAGCCCAGAGTTGCTGTTTTTTTGCCTATTTCAGTGTTTCGGATAAACAGAATATCAAACGGAGTCCAAACGGAATAAAATCTTCGGAAACGTGATTCTCTCACCGAACGTGATCCAGGAGACTTGGACCCTACTGCAAGGGATCAAACAGGTGGTCACGAGGGTGGGGGACGTGCCCCCCCTAGGGCGCGCCCCCTGCCTTGTGGGCCCCTCGGTGCTCCACCGACGTACTCCTTCCTCCTATATATACACATGTACCCCCAAACGATCAGAACAGGAGCCAAAAACCTAATTCCACCGCCGCAACTTTCTGTATCCACGAGATCCCATCTTGGGGCCTGTTCCGGAGCTCCGCCGGAAGAGGGCCATCATCACGGAGGGCTTCTACATCATCCTAGCCCCTCGACTGATGAATTGTGGGTTTATGATCAAGTCTATCTATGAATAATATTTGAATCTTCTTTGAATTCTTTTATGTATGATTGGTTATATGTGCAAGTCTCTTCGAATTATTCGTTTGGTTTGGCCAACTAGATTGGTAGTTCTTGCCATGGGAGAAGTGCTTAGCTTTGGGTTCGATCTTGCGGTGTCCTTACCCAGTGACAGAAGGGGCAGCAAGGCACGTATTGTATCGTTGCCATCGAGGATAACAAGATGGGGTTTATTTCATATGGCATGAATTTATCTCTCTACATCATGTCATCTTGCTTAAGGCGTTACTCTGTTTTTAACTTAATACTCTAGATGCATGTTGGATAGCGGTTGATGAGTGGAGTAATAGTAGTAGATGCAGAATCGTTTCGATCTACTTGTCACGGACGTGATGCCTATTTACATGATCATGCCTAGATATTCTTATAACTATGCTTAATTCTGTCAATTGCTCAACAGTAATTTGTTCACCCACCATAGAATACTTATGCTCTTGAGGGAACCCACTAGTGAAACCTACGGCCCCCGGGTCTATTCTCATCATATCAATCTCCATCACTTTAATCTTGTTTTGCTTTTTACTTTGCTTTTACATTTTACTTTGCATCTTTATACCAAAAATACCAAAAATATTATATCTATCAGATCTCACTCTCGTAAGTGACCGTGAAGGGCTTGACAACCCCTAATCGCGTTGGTTGCGAGTAGCTATCGCTTTGTGCAGGTACGAGGGACTTGAGCGTGGGCTCCTACTGGATTGATACCTTGGTTCTCAAAAACTGAGGGAAATACTTACGCTACTCTGCTGCATCATCCCTTCCTCTTCGGGGAAAACCAACGCAAGCTCAAGATGTAGCAACCCGCTGCCAGGGGAGGGTAGGACAAAAGATGCCATGCAAGTTCTTATTATAAGCACATATGACTATATACGGAATACATGCCTACATTGAATTGATGAATTGGAGCTATTGTGTATCGCTCTAGGTTGTGACTATTATATGATGAATGTCATCCAACACAAATATCCATCGATGATCCAATGCCTATGCTTTTTCTCATATTGATCTTTGCTAAGTTACTACTGTTGCTGCTGTTACAATCATCACAAACTGCTTGTGTTACGGTCCCTGTTACTATTACTGCTACTATCAAAACTATCAGACTACTTTGCTACTAAACACTTTGCTGCAAAAATATTATTTCTCGGGTGTGGTTGAATTGACAACTCAACTGCTAAGGCTCATAAATATTCTTTGGCTCCCCTTGTGTCGGATCAACAAATTTGGGTGAGATACTACCCTCGAAGACTGTCGCGATCCCCTATACTTGTGGGTTATCAGACCTTCTTTTGAGGAAGAACTTCCACATTGAGACTGATAGATGAGTATTATGTGGGCATGAACCAAATGAGCAGCTAATGCACCAATTCTTTAGTTGTGATTTCAGTCAGAACTTCTCGTTAGCTATTGGATTCCAATGGAACACTGATTATGACCTCACATAAATGTTCATGGATGGGAAAAGAAGAAATAACATCCAATGTTCCAAAGAATGCCTAATAGCAGGGCGTTGGAGTCTATGGAAACACAGGAACATAATAGTTTTTGATAACAGGACCAAGAACATGGAGTACTGCATTGCCCGCTTCAAGGAGCACTTTGATACCATCATAAAGAAAGCCAAACCTAGCTTGAAAGAGGGAACACTATCATGGCTAGATTACTTGTAGATCTTTATTTTTTGGTCTTCAACCTGTACAACCATATGTAACTATTTCGCCATTATTAATGAAAATAGAGTAACAATGGGGGTTTTCCCCATTGTGTTTTCTCAAAAAAAGATTTTTTTTGTTTCTAGAATTAGATCTTCTCTTTGTTGCCAACATGAATTCTCTACCTTTACTTGATGAAGTTTGTGAAATACATGGAATAACAAACAATATTCATTCCGAGATAGATATTTCTATTTTTTTCTCTATTATACATGAAGGAGTTGGCACTGTGGTGGCATTGGTGAACGCCACGCCAAGAAATGGTGATGGTGACCACAGGGAGGAGATCAAGAGCATCAACAGCCTCTTGCAGGGTTCCTCCTCCTCATTGCCACTACCAACAACAACTACAATGACGACTAGTTCGAGGAAGCTACTGGAGCGCTAGGGCCTTCTTGTGAATATAATGCATTTGAGATCAAGAGAGGGGGGTTAGGGAGACACACACACACACAGAGAGAGAGAGATGTTGGAAATATGCCCTGAAGGCAATAATAAAGTATTGCTTTATTTCTATGTTCGTGGTTAACGTTTACTTTAATGCTATAATTGCAATGTTTCTTTAAAGTAAAATTCAGAGAAAAACTCAGTTGCATGTGTCGAAATATAAATCCCAAGTGGTTTCCTAGTTTCCCCTCTAAGACTAGCTCATGCATTGCGTTGTTAAAGTAACAAGAATATATTCAACAACGAGAGCACATTGTTGGTTGTACAATAGTGTTGGACAAACCCAACTAATGGTATACTACAAGATCCCTTCGTAACTTTGTTATCAGGACTATCATGTCATGTGTTAACGTATACTCACATTCTTAGACCATGCGAATGTCATGCACCTTCATTCATACTTGATGATTACTTTGGGGTTGCCAAACGATACTCGTAAGTGAGTGATCATAACAGTAACTTTTAGGTACATCAAAAAATATGTCAAGGGACATGATAGTTCAAGACTAGAATTTGCTTCTCCGACGATGGAGAGATACTTTTCCAGGCCCACTTGGTATTACAGTATTCATCATCATCTGGCCAGACACAGCATGATACGATCACATGATACCGAAATACTGAAATGACAGAAGAGAACAAAAAGTGGTAACTAGGATAACTTGGTGTTGTGATCAAATAGTTCTTTTACAAAGATAACGATAAAAGTCTCGCCTCGGGTTTTGTTAATTATCGCGAAGCAAAAGGAATTGTGTACACAAATAAAAGGTTCACCTGAGAGATATGTTCATGCGTATGTGAGAATCAATATATGTGTTTAGATCCCGCTGTTGTTTATTAGCTGAAATGTGTTTCGAGTCATGTCCACAAGTACCAAACTTGCAGGGTCACACGATTAATGGTTAGCAGTTTGATAGACTATGAGAAGGTATTAAAAGTACGTTCCTGTAGCCCAAGGTGGCTGGCCCCTTCGCTAGTAGACTGCACACCGACATAACTTGGAGGGGACGGGGGTGTGTGGGCCTCGATGTGCTAGCGGGAGCCCTCCTCCAAACCGCCTCTATATATATATAATATATATATATATATAGTGTGTTACTATTCATCATCCAGGGTGCAGAATAAGTTATTCTTCACCCGAGGTAATCTTACGATAATTTCATAATTAAATTACGTTTCGAATTCAAATAGTTATATTCCTATTGATTCACTACGTAAAATTTGACATAAAAAAATAAAAAAAATAGGTGATAAGACAAAAAATTTACAGTTTATGTGTATTTTAGACTATGTTTTTACGTTTCTAATTTTACATAACATAAAATATTTTTTACGGTGATTATATATTTTCTTATGGTCCTTTTTTACGTCGGAAATAAGACAAAACTTACGGAACGTAAATTTACGGTGTATTGATGGTAAAATAGAGGGGGTGAAGAATAACTATTCCTCACCCAGGATGACAAATAGCGCGACCCTATATATATATATATATATATATATATATATATATATATATATATATATATATATATATCATCGGTTTGAATCGATCTGTAAAAAAATTGAGTGTGTTTTTTGTAAATAAAAAGTCTAAAAATGTGCCTAAGATTTATTTAAAATAATTCCACAAGTACCGAACTTGCAGGGTCACACGGTTAATTGTTTTTTTAATGATTAGCGGTTTGATAGACTACTAGGAGGTATTAAAACTACGTTCATGTAGCCCAAGGTGGTTGCCCCCTTCACTAGTAGTAGGCTGCACACTAACCTGGCTTGGAGGGGATAGGGTGTGTGTGGGATCCTTGGATCCCCCTCCCCTTGGTGTGCTGGCCTCTGAGGAGGGAAACTGCTTCCCATGGCCACTATCTCTACTATTAAAGGGGGATCTGTCGTCGTCGTCGTGATGGTTCAACCAGGCCTTCCCCTATTGATACCTCCTCCCACCCCTCGACCACATGGAGAAAAAAAGGGTAGTCCATCCCGCGCACGACGAAACCTGCCCACGCTCCCACGGTCCCACCCATCTCGCCGCTCGAAGAAAAAAAACTGCCGCCACACGCGCGCACGCGTCCTGCCCCGTCTTCCTCAAACCCTCGCACCCGATCCCATCTCTCTCCGGACAAAAATCGTCGCCACCATCCCGCTCCTACACCTCTCCACGCTACCTCGCGATCCGCTCTCTCGTGCCGTCCGGATCTAGGGAAGGGGATGCCTTCCATCCCCTCCGTGGAAGAGAGATACAACCATACAGCAGAAAGAGGAAGGAGCGCATCAGCGGTGCTCAGCGGTTCTCCACCGAGGAAGAGTGGCGGTGCTGGCCTAAGTGCCACAGAGGAAGAGCGGCCGTGGTTCCGGCGACAGGTGGAGGCTACTCCTGCAGATGCACGGCCATCTGCTTCCTCATCTGTTTCCCTGCTATAGTGAGATAAAAACTGCACATTCCTTACACTTGTAGCTATACCGTGTCTCCTTTTTCTGCTAGGCTTCGTATTTGTTGGTTATATGATTTTTAGGTTAGTATAATAAATCGCGGCAATTTTGCATAATCTGTTCTGCGATCCATTTAAGAACACATGCTTCCTAGTCAAGTAGTTTGGCTTTCGCAAGAACAATGCCAACATTCAGTTCAGCAAGGAAGCACAACAACTTTTGACAGTGATAAGTACTCTGGTCAGTGGTTGTTGCCCTCTCGTGGTCGATCACCGACATATTGGTTTGGTCCTTGTTGTGATTTTCAGGATTGGTAAACAAGAAGATTCTGACGATGCAACCAGCTGCTGGTAAGGGGATTCTCTTATCCTATCGACAACCAAGACAGAGAATAGAAGTGTTTGCTCCTATATGTTAGTTTTCTGGCGCAATAGATAAAAGAATTGCGTGCCATCTTTTATACTATTTTCATCTAAATATGCTATTGTATTTGTGGCAAGTCCAGTTAAAATTTCAAATACATCTTTGTGATCCTTTATGACATAAAGCTTGTAAGCGTTTGTATTTGCGCTTTCTGAATTATTATAAAATGACCTTGTGCTTGTCATGGTTTCTCAATCGTTTAATTCTATTTTGATTTCTTTATGAATCATTATAAAATGACCTTATGCAGTGAGACAGATTTGGAAAGAAATAAGTGGAGATTTTTTTAGACCAAAGATATGGATCCGAAAGATTTCGTTTATGAAGTTATTTAGAATGTTAAACTCCCTTTGGAGGAATCTGGTTCTTGGCCTTTGCTGCTCTATAGCCGAGGTGACTTCTTGACATCCTCCAAATTTCTTTCTACTTTTTTTGTCTTTTTATGTTGCGTCATTGTAAGTGCATCTAGTGCCACCCCTAGTTGGTTTTGGAGTATTGACGACAAACCTAGTTGAGGGACTAATGTGTTTGTGAGAATTGCAGGATAATACAGGTAGAAGTCCCTCATTGATTCGGTTTTACTACCAGAGATGACCCCTAAAAAGGTATGAAGACATTGAAGACAAAGGTGGTACATGAAGATATTCACTTTGAAGACTATGACAAAAGAAGACACGTTATGAAGCATATGGAGCTCGAAGACTTAGATCTTTCGTAGTTCTTTTTCTTTTGTGTTGAGTCATAGGAACCACCGTACTGTTAAGTGGGGTCCAGGAGAACCAGTCAGAATGACTGAAGTGATGCCTAAAACAAAAACCTAAGTCTTCGAGTGAAGACAACGAGAGCGAACCTTGTCCAGAGCCGGACAAGTCAGCTTTGCTTGTAGCCCAAGTAAAGTTGCCATGAGAGTTTGAAATCTGACCGTTGAGACATGTGTCAGTTCCTTAGTGACCCATGGTCATTTCGGACAAATCAGGTCGGGTTGCCAAGTGGCTATAAATAGCCCACCCCCACAACCATAAATGTGGGCTGCTCAGATTTCAGTGCACGGCTTTTGTCGTTTGAGAGCAACCCACCTCGAAGCCTTTGAGAGAAAATTCCTAGCGAGGAGAAAAGCCCTAACCACCCAGAGCCAGAGTAAATTGGGCATCACTTAAGTCTTCTTGTCTGTGTGATCTGAAGACTTATTACACTTGAGGACTATGAATCCTCCAGACGGTTAGGCGTCACGTTCAGAGCATCCAAGAGACATTGTGGATTGCAAGTGAACGAAGTCTGTGAAGGTTTGGGAGTCTACCTTGAAGACTTACCAGAGTGATTGGGCGAGGACTATGTGACCTTAGCTCAAGGAGAATACGGTGAGGACTTGGTGTCCTGAGCTGCGTGTTCAGGACTATGTGTCCGGGACTGTGTGTCCTAAGGTTTAAATACCTAGCCGCTCCAACCAGACGTACAGTTGTCACAGCAACTGGAACTGGTCCAACATATCATTGTCTTCAACGAGTCACTGGTTTCATCTTCACTTCCTTTTCTTACTGTTACTCATTGTGAAGCCATTGCATGCTTGCTTTATCTTTTGTCTTCACAACGTGAATGTATGATCTGTTTGGCTTCATAACTTCTTCCTACCTGATCCTTATTACACTGAAGCTGTTTTTCATTGTGCTTTCACTCTATTGAATACATGACCATGGCTGGCCTAGTGTAATCTAACTTCCGCTGCATAGTAATAGGCATAATCTTCGCTGTTTGTCTTCATAACTCTCACGTTTTGAAGACTTTCATAAAAATCGCCTATTCACCCCCCCCTCTAGTTGATATAACGCACTTTCAATTGGTATCAGAGCAAGGTGCTCCCTTGTTCTGTGTGATTCGGTTTAACCACCTGGAGTTTTAGCTATGTCGACTGCAGGGATAATCAAAGTCTCTGCTGCTTGCCCCGTCTTCGATGGAACTGAATATCCCTACTAGAAGAATAAGATGCGCATGCATCTTGAAGCCATTGACGTCGACCTATGGTATGTCGTCGAGAACGGCGTTCCCAAGGCTGAAGAAGGTGTCACTGCTGCTGATGTCAAGAAGTTCACTCAACTGGACTCTACTGCCAAAAATATCATCTGTGGCCATCTGACAAAAGGACAGTATGGCCATGTGAGTGCCTTGAAGACATCCAAGCTGGTCTGGGACTGGCTCTCCAAGGTCAATGAAGGCGTCTCAACCCAGAGAGATCAAAGAATCAGTGTTCTTCGCAACCTCTTCAACCGCTTCAAGCGAAATGACAATGAGAATGTCCAACACACATTTGACCGGCTCACTGACATCACAAATGAGCTTCAAGCCCTCGGCGCCACTGAGATCACCAAACATGAAATCGTCAAGACGCTGCTGAGATCACTTGATAGTTAATTTGACATCCTAGCCCTGATGATTCAAGAACGTCCTGATTTCAAGACACTCGATCCGTCTGACATACTTAAGAGGCTTAACACACATGAGTTTCAGCTTTCTGAGAAAAGAGACATCTACGGTCCAAACTATGGGCGAACTCGTGCCTTGAAGGCAAAAGCTGTTTCCTCATCTGAAGAAGAATCTGACAGCAGTTCTGATGATCCTGAAGACATTGGAAGGGAACTTGCAATGCTAGTGAAGAAGTTCCAAAAATTCACCAAGAAGAAAGGCTTTAGAAAATCTTCACGATCAAGCTCAAGGAATGATGAAGCTTCTGCTCATGACTACAAGAAGAAAACATGTCACAAGTGCAAGAAAACTGGACACTTCATCTCTGAGTGTCCACAGTGGGACAATGAGAACAGAAGGAAGAAGAAGAGTAAGGAATATGATTCTGACGACAAAAAGAAGAAGAAATACTCAAAATCTTCTTCCAAGTCTTCCTCAAAGTCTTCATCACACAAGAAGAGCTCATCTGGCAAGGAACGTGCGTTTGTTGGCAAGGAAATGGACTCAGAGGAGGAGTCCGCTTCTGAGGAGGCAGAGGTGGAGTCTGAGGAGGAGTCTGATTCTGGCATTGCGAGTCTGGCTACAGCATAAGTCGCCAAGTCCATCTTCAACACTGAAGACAATGACTTCATCACCGACACCAATGCAAGTGACAAGAACGACTCCACTCCTACCTACTGCTTCATGGCACGCGGTGCCAAGGTAAACACACGCACTACTCACTATCAAACATCTAGTGATGATGACTCTGACTGTGATTCAAAACCCAGCTACAAAACACTTGCTAAAATTGCAACTGAACAACAGAAAGCTATGGAACATATTCAAAAACTATTAGACAGAAGCGATGATCTGTTGGGTGCTGAAATGACTCGATCTGAATCCTTAATTGAAGACATAAAAAATCTTCACGTTAAGTATCAGGAACTTGAAGATCGTCTTGATACTCTCTCAACAACTCATGAGAAGCTTTCCTATGATTATCTTCAAAGGAAGCAAGAACTTGAGAAATTGAGAGCGGCTCATGAAGATCTTCAAAAGGAAAACGAGTCACTTCGCGCCGAACAGATCAGTTCCGCTCAGGAAGGATTTGAACCACCATGTCTTAAATGCATTGAGCGTGATAATGCTACTTCTGTTGCTGAATGTTCCACTGCTACTGCTGTTCCAATATCTTCAACTGTTGATGTGGTAACTAACCCCTCTGCTGAGGATACCACTGCTATTGCTGATGAGAATGCTAGGTTGAAGACATTGCTTGAAACAGGGATGTACAAAAGTCTTAAAGGACATCAGACATTATGTGATGTCCTCAAGAAGCAGATTCTGAACCGAAACCCTAGGAAAGAGGGTGTTGGGTTCGTGAGGAAAATAAATGCAGATGGCTCTTACTGGAAACCTGAGCAGTACCCCAAAACCACATGGGTTGCTGCAAAGGAACTTTTAGCAGATCCATCCAATTTATCTGGCTTCACTTGTGCTAACCCCATTATCATTGATGAATCCTTTGATGCAAACTATAAACTGTTTAAGAATCAGAATGGTGAAGTGTTTGCCAGGTACATTGGTACTGACTGCAGGAATGGACCGCCTACGAAGAAGATCTGGGTTCTGAAAAAGTGTTTGGAAAATCTTCCTGTGAATGTCTTCATGACACCTCACTTGAAGAAGACAAACCTCAGACCAAAGGCTTCATATGGTCCAAAGGCTTCATACAAACAGAGGACTCACCTGAGTCACACTAACGCAAATGTTTTGCAGGGAAACCATACTCAGGCATATGAATATGAGAGCGGTTCTTCGAATCGTCATGTTCATATGACCAAAAATCATTCTGCTTATTCCTATGAGTATTATTGTCCACCTGCTAGACTGTTTGCTAAGGCTTCAAAGCCAAAATTCTCAGATGCTGCACTTAGACTTATTGCTTCTAAGCCACCCTTGAAGATGTGGGTGGTTAAGAAAGCTTAACTCTCTTTTGCAGGGAAAGGTCTCCAGCAGAAAAACAAAATCTCCTGACGCTATTGCTGAGGACCTTAAAAATCTTGTAGGGCGCAAGATAAAATGCCCGAATGGCATCATTATGTACCTCGTTCCTGAATCGCATGCTACTCTCCCTATTAGTCCTAATCTGGATCTAAGTTTTCATAACCCACTGGTTCGTCAAATGTTTTTGCTTCACAATTCCCTTCGTGAAGCCTATCCCCCTAACTGCACTGTAGGGTACGACACCAGCGACTTCAAAGTCTTCAGAATGGATTATTGACAGTGGGTGTACAAATCACATGACTGGCAAAAGAAGCCTTCTTATGGACTCAACCTTACGTCCATCCGACAAGAGCCACATCACATTTGCTGACATTGGTAAAAGTAAGGTATTGGGTCTAGGTAGAGTTGCAATCTCAAAGGATCAACACATGGATAAAGTCATGCTTGTTGAATCCCTTGGCTTCAACTTAATGTCTGTCTCAATGCTTTGCGATTTGAACATGATCGTAATGTTTGGAAAATATCGTTGCCTAGTACTAATGGAATCTGACAAGTCTCTAGTGTTTGAAGGGTACCGAAAGGATGATTTGTATGTGGTAGATTTCTCAGCAGGGTCACAACTTGCAGTATGTCTTCTTACAAAAGTTTCAGAATGCTGGCTTTGGCATCGGAGGCTTGGGCATGCTGGCATGAGGAACCTCCACACTCTTGCGAAGAAGAAGCATGTCATAGGCATCGAGGGAATCAAGTTCAAGAAAGATCACTTATGCGGTGCCTGTGAAGCAGGGAAGATGACAAGGGCAAAACATCCTTCGAAGACAATCATGACTACTACACAACCCTTCGAACTGCTCCACATGGATCTTTTCGGTCCCACTCACTACTCAACTTTTACTACTTCTGCTTGCCTCTATGGCTTCGTCATCGTTGATGATTACTCTAGATATACATGGGTGCACATAATCCTTTACAAGACTGAAGTGCAGGATGTCTTCAGACGCTTCGCCAATCGAGCTATGACCAATTTTGGCGCCAAGATAAAGCACATCAGAAGTGACAATGGCACTGAATTCAAGAACACTGGCCTTGATACATATCTTGATACCTTGGGCATCACACATGAATTCTCAGCTCCGTACACACCATAGCAGAATGGCGTCGTCGAACGCAAGAACAGAACACTCATTGAGATGGCCAGAACTATGCTAGATGAATACAAGACTCCAAGAAAATTCTGGACTGAAGCCATTGACACTGCATGCCATACAATCAATCATGTTTATATTCACAAGCTTCTGAACAAGACATCTTATGAGCTCCTAACTGGCAAGAAGCCAAATGTCAGTTACTTCAGAGTATTTGGCGCAAGGTGCTGGATCAAGGACCCACACCACACCTCAAAGTTTGCACCAAAAGCACATGAGGGCTTTATGCTTGGATATGGAAAGGATTCGCACTCCTACAGAGTCTTCAATCTCTTTCATTACAAAGTGGTTGAAACAGTGGATGTGTGGTTCGATGAGACAAATGGTTCACAAAGAGAGCAACTGCCAAATGTGCTAGATGAAGTTCCAGCTAGTGAATCAATCAAACTTATGGGAACTGGAGAGATTATACCTTCTGAAGATCATCCTGAAGAAGAACTTATCATCTCAGCACCTGATCAACATGAAGACAATGCTCAGCCTGAAGACATTCCTCCCAACAACAACGCAGATCAGCAAGAGCAAAGTCTTCGCCCTGTACATCCTCGTGTTGCCAATGAAGTGCAGATTGACAAAATAATTGACAGCATCAATGCACCTGGTCCACTCACTCGTTCAAGGGCAACTCAGCTAGCAAATTTCTGTGGGCACTTCGCATTCGTATCAATATCAGAACCCAAGAAAGTTGAAGAAGCCTTCATGGAACCTGAATGGATTCAAGCTATGCAAGAAGAGCTTCAACAGTTTGAGCTGAATAATGTATGGGAACTGGTTAAGCGTCCTGATCCACGGAAGCACAACATTATAGGCACTAAATGGATATACCGCAACAAACAAGATGAGCATGGTCAAGTTGTCAGAAACAAAGCTCGTCTCGTTGCTCAAGGATATACTCAAGTGGAGGGCATTGACTTCGATGAAACATTTGCTCCTGTGGCTAGGCTTGAAGCCATACGCATTCTGCTGGCCTATGCAAATCATCATAACATACTTCTATATCAAATGGATGTGAAAAGTGCCTTTCTCAATGGCAAGATTGAAGAAGAAGTGTATGTAGCACAACCGCCTGGCTTTGAAAATCCAAAACATCCTGACATGGTATACAAGCTCAACAAGGCACTGTATGGCCTCAAACAAGCCCCTAGGGCCTGGTATGACACACTCAAGTACTTCCTGAAGAGCAAAGGCTTCATACCTGGTTCCCTGGATCCCACTCTTTTCACGAAGACATATGATGGTGAACTTTTTGTGTGCCAAATATATGTGGATGACATTATCTTCGGCTGCACAAATCAGAAGTACAGTGAAGAGTTTGGATATATGATGCAAGAGCAATATCAGATGTCCATGATGGGGGAGCTGAAGTTCTTCCTTGGCCTTCAAATACGACAACAACACAATGGCATCTTCATATCTCAAGAGAAGTATCTCAAAGATTGCCTGAAGAAGTTCGGTATGCAAGACTGCAAAGGCTTCACAACACCAATGCCAGCCAAACATCATCTAGGTCCTGACGACAATGGTAAAGAGTTCGATCAAAAGGTATACCGCTCCATGATTGGTTCTTTGCTTTATTTATGTGCATCTAGGCCAGATATTATGCTTAGTGTTTGCATGTGTGCTCGATTTCAAGCGGCACCAAAGGAGTCGCATCACTTAGCTGTGAAGCGAATTCTTCGATATTTGGCTCACACCCCAACTCTAGGATTATGGTATCCAAAGGGCTCAGAGTTTGATTTGGTTGGATTTTCGGATGCTGATTATGCTGGTGACAAGGTTGATCGCAAGTCTACATCAGGCACATGTCACTTTCTGGGACGATCACTTGTATGTTGGTCTTCAAAGAAGCAGAACTGTGTATCTCTCTCCACTGCTGAATCTGAATACATTGCTGCTGGATCTTGCTGCGCTCAGCTTCTGTGGATGAAGCAAACACTCAAGGACTATGGCATTCATCTGAAGCAAGTGCCACTTTACTGCAACAACGAAAGCGCCATCAAGATTGCCAACAACCCAGTTTAGCACTCGAAGACAAAGCACATTGAAATTCGTCATCACTTTCTCAGAGATCATGTTGTGAAGGAAGACATTGATATCATACACGTCAACACTGAAGAGCAATTGGCGGATATCTTCACCAAGCCCTTGGATGAGAAGAGATTTTGCAAGTTACGGTGTGAGCTAAATATCTTGGAATCCTCAAATGTTCTGTGATCAGGCACACATCCTAACACTTATGCATATTGATGACTTAGATGTGCAACACACAAAGTAAAGTGTATCTTCAATCAATGAAGACATACATTCTAAGTGTGAATACATTAATATGGAATTTGACTTCGGAGCGCCACGATAATTGTGCGCCGTGTCTGGGTCTAATACTTCCTATACGGTGGGTAACGCCACCACCAAACGTTCCATTTTGAAGTGTTTCACTCATGGCGTTACCTTGCAATATCTTCACATTTGGTTTGGCTTCGAACTCAACATGTCTTCATGATTATCTTCACTATGTTGATTATATAGATATATACATACTAGTGTTCTGTCCTCTACAGCATTCACTTATAGCTATGTCTTCTTGGTTGAATCTTTTGAACTAAGTGAATGTGATCGGACCCTAATCTCTCTATGCTGTCTATCTCAAATTCTATCTCTCCAAGTCATATGCATTCTATTGAAACTGTCGAATGTCTTCACTGTGTCCTTGTCAGCTGAAGATATAGAGACAATCATAAAGTCCGTTTTTAATGCTCATTCCTCCACATAAAATCCGGAGAAGCAGGAACGACCGCCCGACAATTTAGGCGTGCGTGGGACGTGGAACAAACCCCAAACTTCCGCTAACTGGCCACGCGTTCCTCAAATGCGAACCGCCAGGGGCACCTGTGTAATAGCACAGTGCCGCCCCTGAGCCTATAAATTCACACTTACCGCGGTCATTATCTCCTTCTTCCACCCTCTCACGAACCCTAGCGCCACCGCTAGCACTCGACGACGCCGGAGACGAAGCGCTTCGCTGCCGCAACCTCTCCAACGCCGTCCTCACGCCGACCGCGGACATCGTCCTCTCCGCCGTCGCCGTAGGTGTTTTCCATCGCCAAGTTAGGGCACGGAGGACTGAACTGCTCGGCATCAACTCCCACTTCCGTCTAGCAGCTCTAAGTGTGGTAAATAAAACTTCTTTTTACAGCCCCTTCTGATCTTATAGTTCTGTCACTTTCTACCATAAGAAGTTTGTCTTCACACAAGTTAGATCTCTCAATCTGCATCTCATAACATGCCTAGTATATTCACTTGTGCCTCATAAAGTAGTTAGATTCCTCACTTGTACTGATCTGTGGGTTCGTACAAATCTGGAACCAACTTCTTATCTATGAGTGAATGTCTTCGCACGATGAGGTCAATGTCTTCTAAACTGATTAATCTTCAAAACCTTCTGAGAATGCATATGACCTCTTCCCCTTCCCTCGCACCTTAATGCTGTCACAGGTACATGTCCGTGGGAGAATCCTTCGGTTCTCATAGTCTGCATTCATTTGCAGAATTCCTACAGCATCACATAAACTCTCCTGAAGCCAGTTCCTGTTGGTCCGGTAAAAGAAAGCCTTTGAAGCCTTTGAAAGTTTTGAAGCCTTTCAAGTTAAAGTTTATGGCTTCAGAAGCAGCAGCAAGGAAGGGGGGCAGACAGAGACGTGAGGGAACTTCCAAAGATCTGCCTGAAGACTTGGTAGAAATGTACAAAACATATCCAGAAGAGAGCTATGGGCAGCGCAAGACCCGAATCCAATGGATTCGACGCTATTGGGCAGAACAGTGGTTCAAATACCGCTTCGTCACTCAGGAGTATGCTGAGAAATGTGCCATCAAGAAGCCATGGGGGGACATCTTATACAAGAATCTCGTGCCCAAGACCAGAGATGAAGCCATTGCTCAAGGCTTCTACCCATGCATGGTCCGAGGACCACAGCCTGATGATGCGCATCCGTCTTCACTCCTCTGGTGTCGTGACGACAATCTCTTCAAGCGCAACTTTCAGTTTGCCCAACAGTCAGCGAAGCTAAAAAAGAAGAAATTTGGGTTAGACTTCAACCCTGGTCCCTCCGCACCAAGGGCAGATGGCACACGCGACGCCGAACCCAATGTCATCGGTCCGTTTGCCAATCTTGAGGGCCTGATCACCCACATCTTAGTCCAAGGGACTGCCATAAATGACCCTCCAGCTGACTCTGAGTCTGATGAAGCTCCTGCTGTGCCGAAGCCAAAGCAGACGAAGAAACCAAAAGCTTCAAAGCCGGCCCCCGCCTCAAAAATCTCAAGGGCGAAGCCATTGAAAACTGCACCTCCTGAAGTCAGTGTGCAGTCTGAAGACGTATCCCGCGTCTCCAAGCCCCAGAAGGAAAAGGAGCCCCAGCAACACACCGGCAAAGAGCTCACTGTTGCTGCCATTCTGCGCAGCGAAGCCATTGATCTATCAAGAGATGAAGATCTTGGAGATGACGCTCTTGAGCAGCTCATCAAAAGTAACGAAGAAGCAGAAATCTTCAACAACCTACCTCTCTTTGATGTTGCCATCATCCACAACTTCATCGATGAATGGTTTGCCTCATCGGACATAAGCTTCGAAGATCTGCAGCTGCCCGTTGGCCTCAGCGTCGCCTTCCAAGGCGCAATTGCTTCAGAATTAGCCATTGCTCAGCGCATTGTTGAGCTGAAGCAGAAAATTGATCATGAAAAGGCTCAGTTCAAGAAGCACATGGCCAGGCTCAGCGTGCAGGAAGTGAAGAGCTTCAAAACCATGTTGCATGAGCTCAAGGAAAATTTTCTAAAGAAGCGTGCTGAAACTTAGGGCTCGCGTGAGCGGATGAAGTCTCTGGCAGAACGATGTGTGCAGGCCTACAATGAGGCCGAGAAGCGCAAGGCACTTGGGCGTCCTGGCATCGACCCCAAGATGACCGCGAAGAAGAAGAAGCAGCCTGCTGTGAATGAACCAGAGGCACCAAGATAAGAAGCTATTCTGATTGTCTTCCCAACCGCCACGACTGGCTCGAAGCCAAAGAGCCGGTCAACCGCTTCAGAGCTCAAAAAGACACGGAATGCAGAGGCTGAAGCTAGAAAGAGGAAACACTCTGAAGCCTCTCCTTCTGACTCCACCAAGAAGAAGCGCAAGATCAAGAAAGCTCGGGCTGCTCCCACAGAGCCCTTGATGGTTGAACCCCTCTCTGTCATTCACCCCAATGCAGAACGTCAGATGACAGTTCATGAGCCTGCTCCCACAGAGGCTCCTGAAGCTAAAGATATTCCAGCAGCCGGCACCACAGCTGTTGAAGACATTGGTCGCCAGGACAATGTGCGATGATGCAGCCCTTCCTCAGCTTGAAACAAGCGAACTCATCAGCATTGGTCGTCCTCTGACGCCAATGGCACAAGATGCATCATGGGCGGATCGCCCTCAGGAGGAAGAAGACCTTGAGGCCCAGCCCACTCCAACCCCACAAACGTCGTCTGCGTTCCGTAGGCTTCGCAAAGGTCCAAGGCCTCAAGTCCATACTGCAGAAATTCCGGCTGCATCAGCCGAAGACAATGAAGAAGCACCACCAGTACCCACTCCCCCGCTCCATCAAGATGCAGTTCTCCAGGAGAACGTGCCTGAGTTTGCTCCTCCAACTACACAAGCGGAGGAAGAAAATGTTGCGGCTGCCACCACAAACACTGAAGCCAATGTGGAGCCCGCCCCACCAAATGCTTCAGCGGACAGCGAAGCTACTGAGCCAGACACTTCTGTTCCTGAGTCTGCTGCAGGTCCATAGTTTGATTATCATATTGAGCACAAGCCTCATGTCCATAAGCCAGTTCCAAGGCTGCCAAGGTTCCCAGGTCCTGCA
This sequence comes from Triticum urartu, assembly GCF_003073215.2. Taxonomy (NCBI): domain Eukaryota; kingdom Viridiplantae; phylum Streptophyta; class Magnoliopsida; order Poales; family Poaceae; genus Triticum; species Triticum urartu. The sequence continues at coordinate 407,678,854 of NC_053028.1, forward strand.
TCAGCACCTGGTTCCTTTGACATCAATAACTTCAAGGCAGACAATACATTTTTCAATAGCTCCAAGAACCCCTATTCAAGGAAAAGGATTGTATCAGATAGGTTCTGGAGCTATTCTCAGCGCAGCTATTATTCATGCATCCTATACAACCAAGGTCACATCTTCCCGCACAAGCGCCTTGAGGTTGAAGCCATTGCTGGTCTGCCCTGCTTAGAGGAAGCACTGGATTGCTTCAGGCAAGTTGGTCTGCTGCCGTTTGTGACTGATGAAGAGCACTGGAATGAAGAGCTTCTGCTTCAGTTCTATGCCACCCTCCATATAAAAGGATACAACAGAGATCCGAAGACTTGGATCCTGGAGTGGATGACCGGCAATGTCCATCATGAAGCCAATGCATTTGATATCATTGAGCTCACCGGCCTGCCCACTCCAGGCGAATTCTTCGAGGAAGGCTGTCAACTACATTCTGAAGCTATTGAGAGCATATTCCAGAGGCCTGAACCCAATATGAGTCAGATGCTCTCAATGATGAAGCCATTGCCCCATGATGCACCCTATCCTACTGAGTTCTTCGTTGAAGACCTAGAGTACCTGCCCAGGACCATATATCACATCATCCGGCGGACTCTCTGGCCCATTAAGGGACACTCACCACATGCCAAGATTGAGGGTGCAATGAAGACTCTCCTATTCTATATCCTGCATGGCAAATGCTTCAAAACACAGGATCTCTTCATACGCCAACTTGCAGCGTCAGGCTCAGAATTATTTGGTTTGAAGTTCTATGCTCCTTGGGTGATGAGGCTAATCAAACTGCACTCTGCGATCTCGTATCAGCCCTCAGCCCGAAACCATCGGATCTTCCTGCCAGATGTGGATACCTCTGATGAAGCCATATATCCCGAACCTGCCAAGCAACCAATAAGTCTTAAGAATGCAGAACACCAGAGCCTCACGCAGAACGTTGAAGGTGTTGAAGCCATATCCAGAGTGTATCCATTGGCTGGCACTACACGTGCGCCACACCCAGCATCTACTGAAGCCACAGACAGCACAAATGCTCAAAGACCCAAGAAGCGCGCTCGTGCCCTCACTGACCGAGAGCTTCTTGTGGCCCTTCACCAAAAGCAGGATAGGCATCACGACTGACTAAAACGTCAGATGAAGAGCCTCTTGGTGGATGTCAATCGTCTTCGAAACCTTGCCACCAAGAATGCCTTCGTTACACACGAAACCTGCCGTCGTACATGGAAAGGGCTCTCAATGATATGCACTGAAGCTGAACTTGAAGAGGATGGCTTCACAGAGCGCTTCAAGTTTGACACCACACCTCCTAGAAGGGCTGTGATGCGCAACACACCATCACTTGAAGACTCTGAGTTTTCTTCATCTGCTGCCACAGTCACTGCCAGAATCATTGATGAAGACGACGATGCTACATCACCACCACCTGCTTCAGCACCTCCAAGCTCTGCACCGCCAAACAACTCCACCGACCCTGCTGCGCCTGGGAACGCGTAGAAAACTCTATGTCTTCAAACCTTTTTGGTCATTACTGACAAAAGGGGGAGAAGCATATGATGTTTATAGTCTTCAAGCGGGTCAATATGGGCGGGTGCCTTATGTTTTGTTATATTTTGCTTCGTGTTTACAACTCTTGTTTTTGCTTCATTTGGTTCTTTGAGTTGTAAACACTAAAACTCGATGGTCGTCTGCTACTTGTTTGCCACTCTGTTTGCGAAGATAAATTCCGCATGTGCGACGATAAATTCCGCACTTATCTCATTCTGCAGACGCCCATTTTCCATTATGCATGTCATTATCTTCATATACTTTCACATGCATAGTGGATTGTCATCATAAGCTGAAGTGGATCTCCACAAGTACAACTTGCCATGTGCATTTGCATTCCAAAAGCAAATTAACTTATATGCACATCTTCAGGGAGAGCCCTTGCAACTTATGAAGACAATTCCTTTACAATTTCACAGACTATATTCCCCGTTGAAAACTTCAACTAGTTTGTCATCAATCACCAAAAAGGGGGAGATTGTAAGTGCATCTAGTGCCACCCCTAGTTGGTTTTGGAGTATTGACGACAAACCTAGTTGAGGGACTAATGTGTTTGTGAGAATTGCAGGATAATACAGGTAGAAGTCCCTCATTGATTCGGTTTTACTACCAGAGATGACCCCTAAAAAGGTATGAAGACATTGAAGACAAAGGTGGTACATGAAGATATTCACTTTGAAGACTATGACAAAAGAAGACACGTTATGAAGCATATGGAGCTCGAAGACTTAGATCTTTCGTAGTTCTTTTTCTTTTGTGTTGAGTCATAGGAACCATCGTACTGTTAAGTGGGGTCCAGGAGAACCAGTCAGAATGACTGAAGTGATGCCTAAAACAAAAACCTAAGTCTTCGAGTGAAGACAACGAGAGCGAACCTTGTCCAGAGCCGGACAAGTCAGCTTTGCTTGTAGCCCAAGTAAAGTTGCCATGAGAGTTTGAAATCTGACCGTTGAGACATGTGTCAGTTCCTTAGTGACCCATGGTCATTTCGGACAAATCAGGTCGGGTTGCCAAGTGGCTATAAATAGCCCACCCCCACAACCATAAATGTGGGCTGCTCAGATTTCAGTGCACGGCTTTTGTCGTTTGAGAGCAACCCACCTCGAAGCCTTTGAGAGAAAATTCCTAGCGAGGAGAAAAGCCCTAACCACCCAGAGCCAGAGTAAATTGGGCATCACTTAAGTCTTCTTGTCTGTGTGATCTGAAGACTTATTACACTTGAGGACTATGAATCCTCCAGACGGTTAGGCGTCACGTTCAGAGCATCCAAGAGACATTGTGGATTGCAAGTGAACGAAGTCTGTGAAGGTTTGGGAGTCTACCTTGAAGACTTACCAGAGTGATTGGGCGAGGACTATGTGACCTTAGCTCAAGGAGAATACGGTGAGGACTTGGTGTCCTGAGCTGCGTGTTCAGGACTATGTGTCCGGGACTGTGTGTCCTAAGGTTTAAATACCTAGCCGCTCCAACCAGACGTACAGTTGTCACAGCAACTGGAACTGGTCCAACATATCATTGTCTTCAACGAGTCACTGGTTTCATCTTCACTTCCTTTTCTTACTGTTACTCATTGTGAAGCCATTGCATGCTTGCTTTATCTTTTGTCTTCACAACGTGAATGTATGATCTGTTTGGCTTCATAACTT